>NC_067477.1:16828079-17155579 GCF_947179515.1 Apodemus sylvaticus
ACTGAGGAATAGGGTAAAAATATATTGCAATATATGACGAGGAGAGAGTTCGTTCGTTGTCTTTCAAATGGCTACTAACTCACCAGAATATAACTACAGACGATATTTGGGGTCCTGATATTTACTAAGCACAGCTGTTGGCTGCTTCGTTTGGTCACAAGTGCATGAGAAGACTTGGGTACATTAAGGAGCCAGACATTGAGGGATCTCTGGGTTACAGGAGGTAGGACGGTCCTGGGGTGAAATCACGAGGCTGCTAACTATAGCCACAGAGCTGTAGGGAGCTCTGAACAAGGTGAGCCGAGGTCAGCACTCTGCTGGGGATGCTGGCAGAACGGACTGTACCCCTAGGGTTCTAAAGGCTGTCTGTCTGCCTCACTGGGTTCTGTCTGGAGACACTCAACAGGGCTGAGAGCTGGTGAGGTCCAGAGGAAGTGGCCTAGACACGTGCCGTGATTTGAATGGGGTCCAAGAAGAGGTATGCCAATGCAGCCCCCTAACAACTTGCTATAGAAACTTCTGGAAAGACCTTCCACCTTAGACTATGGCCAAGTTCATCCATAACTTTGCAGAGAAGGCACCATCGATGGTGGCATCTGCCATGACACACTCAAAGCCTCAATTGGCCACATTTTGGCACCAAAGGTTGAGTTGGTTCCCCCAACCCACGGTGAAATCTCTACAGCTATTCAGAGTCTGAAAAAAATAATTCGAAGTGCTAAAACTGGTAGCTTCAAACACCCTACAGTTAAGGAAGCTGTACTGAATGGTTTGGTGACCACTGAGGTGTGGATATAGTTTTATATCGGAGAGGTCATAGGCAAATGCGGCATTGTTGGCTATGATGGGTGAAGACCAATCTTTAACTTCCGATTTGAGTTCTTATTTGAATGTTCCTGGACCATGTGTAACAGGACTGCTATCTGGATAAAATACTAGGTGTCAGGAAAGAAAGAAAGAAAGAAAGAAAGAAAGAAAGAAAGAAAGAAAGAAAGAAAGAAAGAAAGAAAGAAAGAAAGAAAGAAAGAAAGAAAGAAAGAAAGAAAGAAAGAAAGAAAGAAAGAAAGAAAGAAAGAAAGAAAGAAAGAGAAAGAAAGAGAGAAAGAAAGAAAGAGAGAGAGAAAGAGAGAGAGAAAGAAAGAAAGAGAGAAAGAAGAAAGAGAGAAAGAAAGAAGAGAGAAAGAGAGAGAGAGAAAGAAAGAGAGAGAGAGAGAGAGAGAAAGAAAGAAAGAAAGAAAGAAAGAAAGAAAGAAAGAAAGAAAGAAAGAAAGAAAGAAAGAAAGAAAGAAAGAAACTTCTGGAAAGTGAGGGATCTGTAGGCGTGAGAATTGCCACCTAAGGTCCTCCTGGATTGAGCCTAAAGTGTGTCTACTAGCCTGAGATGACTCAGAGCCAGTTACCACAGTGGTGTTATTTCCTCCTTGGGGAGGGCCTGGGACACAGTGGCTCCCAAGATGTATTGGGAAAGACTGGCTACTGTAACCAACAGGGCAGTAAAAACAATGGCGGCCATGCTCAGCCACCTCTGGAGATGGCAACATAAAACAAGATGTCAGGTGGGCTAGTTTCTTCTGGGAGTTGTGGCAGGACCTATACACCCTATGCCCACCTCCCACCCCCATCCCCCCTCCATTTCCCCACCCCAACTCTGAGGCTACGGGCTAGTAGCATTCCTGGGCTTGCAAACAGTGTGTCTCCTACGTCACCACATCACAGCCCCTCTCAGCAGGGACTTCTTCTAGGGACCCCTTCCATGTCCTCATTTTATCATGGTACATCTGTAAAGATCTAACTCTGGGCAAAACCGTGCTCCAGGAACTGGAGAATTTGACCACATCTTTGTCCGGGCCTGCAATGCATAAAACTAGAACACCAAATACACGGCAAAACAGAGGGTAAAATGTTGTACCGCCCCAGAGTGTCATGAGCAGTCCTCGTAGCTCACCGGGGATGCCCAGACCAGTGTCAGCATTCCCACCACCAGGGTCTGGCATTCTGTGTGCTTAACTCACACGTGGTGAGAAAGTGGGGGGTTGGGGAGGCAGGGAGGAGCTAACATACCCTTTACAGACTCCTCAAGACTACGTGTTGTGGTTTGACTATAAAATGCACACACACACAACACACAACACACACACCCCAACAAGCTCATTTGTTGGACACTTTGTTTCTGGTTGGTGGTGCCATTCTAGAAAGTCATGGAAGATTTAGGAAGGTAGAGATTTGATGGAAGAAATGGGTCACGGTGGTGGGGGTGGCGCAGGGAAGATTTAAGGTTTATTTAATGGCCTGGCCCCACTTGCAGTCCTCTGCTTCCTGACTGCATTTGCAATGTGACCAGCTACCTCATACTCCTACCACCATGCCTTCAACGCCAAGCCTTCGTGGCCACGCCTTCCCAGCCACGCCTTGCTGGCCACACCTTTCCCAACATGCTCTCCCCACAGTGATGTGGACTGCCCTGTCCCGCTGTGACCCAGAACAAAGCCTTCTTCCCTTAACCGACTTCTTGCTAGGCATCTGGTCACAGCCATGGGTGGCTACTGTACCCTCTGGACTTGCTCACAGAGAAACTGCCGCCCTGCGGATCTGGAAGGATTGCCAATGCTGAAGGTGGTTCCCATGAGCAAAACCTCCACAGGGGGAAAGGTGGGTTCACGGCTGCTCCCACTGCCGACTGGCAAACGTTTTATACTTATTTACAAGGCAGCGCAATTATGTGTAATTATTCCATAATGCAAACACATTACGAATACTTACAGCGCCATTTTCCCCTCCTCCTAAGGAATCTGGCTGAACTCGGGGTTAAAGATATTTTGTGTAATTGAAATTTGGAGCAGGTGTGAGAAGGGAGAGAGGGCCTTCCTGGCTGAGGTTAAGGAAACTGCAATAAGTGTTCTTTTTAAAACAGGAAAGGTAGTCCAAAAGAAAATTCTTCATGGATGAACACCGTACAGATAAACCAGGAACTCCGCAGGAGACACACCATAGCCCAACCCTAAAGTGACACTACTTCCTAATTTAATAAGTGTGTGCGTGTGTGTGTTTACATGTGCGTGTGTGTGTGTGTGTGTGTGTGTGTGTGTATGCGTGTGTGCCTATGCGTGTGTGCTTGTGTGTGTGTATGTGTTTTGTGTGTGTGAGCGCATGGAGGGGGGCAGGAGAGAACATGTATATGCCAGAGTATATGTGGAGGTCTGAGGACAAGTTAAGGAAGCAGGTTTTCTCCTTCCACCATGTGAGTTCCAGGCCTGGAACTTGGGTCTCCAACCCTTTACCTGCTGAGTGAGTTTTCTCATTCACATCATCCCCACCCCACCCCATCCCTAGAGCCTTCCTTCCGCTCCTGCCATTTTTCTTGTCCTGCTTCCCTGACTCAAAGAAGAAACTCTTAGTTCATGTCAACGACCTGGTCTCACACCCACAGCATACAGCACAGTGCCGAGCACACAGTAGGTGCTCGATAAATGCCTAGTTAATAAGACAGTATGGACCGGGGAGAGGGCTCAGCAGGTGGAAGCCTTTGCTGTGCTCAGCGGTCTGAGTTCAATCCCCCAAAAGCCACGTTTAGAACGCCAGATATGGTGGCTTGCGTCTGTGCTCCTCCGGGAGATAAGGGATGGACACCAGAGACCCAGCCAGAAGCTCAAGCATAGCACGTAGCACGTAGCATAAGAAGCTACCAGGGACCCTGCCTCAAAAAGAAGGGAGACAGAAAACACGTGGAGCGTTACCCTCTGACCTGACAATGCCTGCTGAGTAACAGGTATACTGTATCACACAGGCATTCACATACATACACCTGAATGAATGAATGAATAAATAAATAAATAAATTTAAAAATAAGCAAGTATATAAACATTCAAGTTGTTCCCTGAGGGGAAGTGGGGGAACAAAAAAAAATCAGCATAAAGTGAGTGTTCATCGTATCTATACAAGCCACACAATGTTGTGCTATCCTCAAATACACTCTCAATACACTCTTCAGGTATGGAGTTTCATCCCCAGTACACAGATGAGGAAACTGGGTGTTGCCCTGGCAGTCAAGAAGAAGCTGTCAGGCCTTCACAGGCAGAATACTTCCCAGAGTGTGGGGCAGCTGACCCCTAGATGTCTTTGTCCTTAGTAATAATCACCTGCAACAGCACAGAGAGGGGAGGGGACCCTAGACTGTGGTCAGATCCTGGCTACGTATCTCTCTTTATTGAACTGGATTCTAAGAATACATCCAGAAGGCCCCACACAGAGGCTGAGAGGCCTTATAAATGACAAAGTAAATCCCAGCACTTGGGAGGCAGAGGCAGGTGAATTTCTGAGTTCGAAGCCAACCTGGTCTACAGAGTGAGCTCCAGGACAGCCAGGGCTACACAGAGAAACCCTGTCTCGAAAAAAACAAATCCAAAAAAAAAAAAAAATCAAATAAATAAATAAATAAATAAATGACAAAGTAGGCCAAGACAATTCAGGGAGGCAGTGACAGAGGGGAGAGTGGGGTGGGAGGCAGTACCCCAAATCCCTAGGCTTTTCTCCTGAGTTTCTTGAGGATCAATTCTTATCAGTTACTATCCTTACATACCAAATATCTCTGAAACACAATGGCTTGGGGCCTGAGGACGCAGCTTAGTCAAAGGGCTTGCCTTGCAAGCATGCATTTAAGACCCAGAACTTGCATTAAGAAGCCAGGCATGTTAGCACATGCTCACAATCCCAGTGCCAGGGAAGCGGACCCCAGCAGATCCCTGAGGCCATCTGGCTAGCCAGTGTCCAAAGCAAGGTGGCCGGGTCCTGAGAGATGCACCGGAGGCTAGCTTCTGACTTCTGCACCACATACCACATCCGAGGTGCACTTCCCAGGGGCACTCCTTTTGCTTTGCTTGCTGGGCCTGACACTGCAGGATAGCACAGGCTTGAATAATGAGCCAATCATATTTCTTTCTGGTCCTGCAGGCTGAAGTCCCGGTCAGTAGGTCAGTAGGAAGCCTGGGGGCTGTTCCTTAGCTTGCAGATGGCTGTCTTCCTGACATATTCTCATCTGCTCTTTCTCCATCCCTGTGCTTCCTCTCAGGTGTCCTGTCTCCCAGGGACACCAGTACTGACAGGGTGTGAGAGCCGGAGTCTCCAGCCCCAGCCCCACTCAATCCAGCCCCAGTGAGTCATACTGCAGAAGTCAGGAAAGTTCTGTAATATTCCTGAGGCGGGGCATGGGGACTGCTTCACAGGCTCACAGCTTTGGCACTTTCCGTAGAGAGAAGGGAAAGGGAAAGGGCACAGGTTCAGACACTTGGCGGCGGGCAGCTAAAACTGCTCTTCTGCAGGGACTCTGGTGCCCTGGAGTCAACCACACTGGGACCACAGCAGAAAGCTGTCTCACCACGCCCACCTAAAGTCGTTTGCTTTCTCTTTAAAACCCCTCCCCATCCCACACACACACACACACACACTTTGCCATTTGATAAAATACAGTACAGTACTTTCCCCAGAAAACAAGCTATAGTGTCAGTCAGCATTATACGTAGCTCCAGTTTGAACTCAACTTGTGGCCACAGCTGGGGACCATTCTGCTGGGAGTCACTATTCTGAGGGATTTAGAGGGTGGAAGGCTATTTGCTATCTGCTCTTTGATCCCAGTTACGTGTCTTCCATCAGCATGTGTCTTTTGTGACTCAAGTCTTAATATGACTTGAGCATACAGTACACATACTGACCCATTAACTTGGGAACAGAAAAACAAAAAGAAGTTGAGTTGACTCTTTCCTTGGCCTGACCATAGAACTTGGGGTGAGGGGTGTCTGTCCCACCCCTCATCTGGTGAGGAAACTATAAAGGCCTAAAGGCAAGGGAAGGTCAGTGTATGGCTCCCAGCTTCTGCATATCCCAGCAATCCCATGCTCTGGCTTGATACAGTTGGAGTATATCAGTCAGGGTCTCCTGTGCTGGTAGCTTGGTACTTAGTGTAGAGACACCAGGAGGTGGAGGAACCTTTAAGGGCAGAACCCAGAAGGAGGTGACCGGGCCCTAGGGGCTGCTGTACCAAGAAGAAACTAAGACAGGTCCCTTAGGACCTGAGTTGTGTCTCAGAGTGAGTCGGTGAAGATGTTTTGTCTGGACTACAACCCCAGCCACACCCATCGTACCAGCACCTGTCTCACTGTGTGATCCCTAACTTCTGGTGCCACCACTGTGACATCATCCACAGTAGGTCCTTCCAGAAGTCCTTCAGTAGGACCGTCCATTTACCCTGTCAGCTTCCAAAACAGTGAGCTAAATAAATCTCATTTCTTTGTACATAAGTTATCCACTTTGTGTACTTCATTGTACCGATAGAAGATGGATAAATACTCACCTCACAGCCACTTTGTCAAGAGGGCGGCTGTTTGCTATCTGCTCTTTGATCCCAGTTACGTGCCTTCCATCAGCTTTGTGACTCAAGTCTTAATATGACTTGAGCATACAGTACACATACTGACCCATTAACTTGGGAACAGAAAAACAAAATGAAGTTGAGTTGACTCTCTTTCCTTGGCCTGACCATAGAACTTGGGGTAAGGTGTAAAAGGGGAGGGCACTCCGGGTGCAGAGTCAGGGACGGGACACGACAGGTCATATCCTGAGTATTGACCTCATGACCCGATGAAACTTGGGGAGAGGCCCAGCGAGCCTCGTGATGGTCCTCTTACCCACAGGGCTCTGCTCCTGTCGTGGCTGGAGGGCTCCCTCCTGCCTGCCCACAGTGAGCATGTCTTAGTCGCCAGTGTGTGTTGGTCTGTGCACGCAGCTGCCATGCGGGCTCCCCCATGCACTCAGAACTTCCTATCTCTTCCAAGCTGAGAGCTTGGAGCTTAGAGCCAGGGTGATAGAGACGCCAAGATCAGCCGGGGCCAAACCACAGCTGTAAGTGAAACAGCTCCGGCCTCCAGGTCAGCAACTGTGAGTTGGAAGCTGGTCCCCACACAGTGTGAGCCCTCCAAACGTGTCTCTCTGATGAACCGCTTAGAGGAATGGAGACTGCGGAGGGGCCAGAGAGACACCCCACCTCCACCCCACCCCCCACCCTACCCCCCACCCCACCCCCCACCCCCCCCCCCCGCAAAGCTGGGGTTACTGTCACACCTGGCTTCTCTTTCATTGGCATTGAATTCAGCCCCTCAGGATTTCACGCCAAGCCCTTACTGGCTACCCTGTTACCCAGCCCTAGACATTTCAACTTTGCCTTTCCTGTCCTCTGCAGTCCTGTCCCCTAGAGCTCATTGCTTGCCACGTGCCTCTCAGCTTGTTAATTTAGGTCTCAGGGTGACAGTAACCCCAGCAATGGGACACAGACATGTGACCGTGCATACGTGTAACCCCAGCAATGGGACACAGACATGTGACCGTGCATACGTGTAACCCCAGCAGTGGGATGCAGAATGGGACAGTGCACTCGTGTAACCCCAGCAATGGGACACAGACATGTGACCGTGCATACATGTAACCCCAGCAGTGGGACACAGACATGTGACCGTGCATACGTGTAACCCCAGCAGTGGGACACAGACATGTGACCGTGCATACGTATAACCCCAGCAGTGGGACACAGACATGTGACCGTGCATACGTGTAACCCCAGCAGTGGGACACAGACATGTGACCGTGCATACGTGTAACCCTAGCAGTGGGACACAGACTTGTGACCGTGCATACGTGTAACCCCAGCAGTGGGATGCAGAATGGGACAGTGCACTCATGTAAATGTCTCTGTCTGTCTGTCTGTCTGTCTGTCTGTCTCTCTCTCTCTCTCTCTGTGTGTATGTGTGTGTGTGTGTCTGTGTGTGTGTGTGTGTGTGTTGAAGCCAGCAACACACTGGCAATGACTATCTAAAAGGTTCAAGAGACTCCCACAAATGGAAAAGAAAAGGGACCAGACCTAATAGAAAAAGACAGCAGTACAGGTCACTTACAGAAATGAAGACAGAAGAACCAAGAGCCACACAAAGATGTTCATATATGATGTTAATGGCGGGGGAGGGGGAGGGCGGAGCATCAGAAGCAGTGACAAGTGATAGCAAGAAACCAGAGTGTCACTGTCGCCTTTAACTGTCAATGTGATGCTACCCAGAAGCCCCTGAGAAGAGTCTCGTGGACGGACTGTCTACATTGGTTTAGACTACAGGCATGTCGGAGGGGTTTGTCTTAACTAAGATGATTGCTGTGGGAAGACCCAGCCCCCTGTGGGTGGCACCGATCTCTAGGCAGGGGTCCTGAGCTGTGTGAATGGAGAAAGTTACGCCTGCCACATTCATTTCTCTCTGCTCTTGACTGTGTTGTGTGTCTCCACCCTTTGACATTCCTGCCTCAACTCCACCCCCACCCCACCACCACCCCCCACCCCACCACCCCTACACACACACACACACACACACACACACACACACACACACACCCGCAATGATGGAATGCAACCTGGGATTGTAAGCCAAGTAAGTCCTTTCTCTCCTACGCTGCTTTTTGCCAGGGTCTGATCGTTGGGAATGTTAATGAAACTAATCCCCAGAACCATGCTGTGTTGGTGACCACTCGATCACTGTAGACACCTTCTGCCATGAACCAAGCTCACAAGTAGGTTCATAAACAAAGGAGTTCTCACACTGACCCAGAAGGGCCAATGCAGCGGCCTTTTGTTCTATCAACACCGTGGCTCGGTCCACCTGGATCTTATAATTTGTTGATCTACTCTCGAACAGATATAAAGGCAGACGCTCTTACTAGACTCCGCTCTGTCGTAGCCACCTCAGTGCTTTGCTGAGTCACCTCCTGACTCAGAGTCATGCCTCGGACACTGAGAGTCACAAAGAGGCAGATAGTCTGGTGTTCCTTTGGAATGCACAGTTTATTGTTCACACAAGACATTTCAGGGAAACGGGAACAGCAAATGAACCTAAGACTAACAACCCAGCTCTAATGGATGCCACCGATATCTGCAGGCAGACTTCACTCACAGACCGTGGCCAGGGCTTGTGCACGCAGGCCCGACTGCCTGGTGCAGAGCAAGCCACCACATCTGTGTCCACTCTCACTGTAGGGGAAGGACGGTGAAGGGAAAATGCCCGCTCTACAGCAGTACTCAGCCAGGCCACCAGAGTCAGCCAGGCAGGGACAGGGGGTCCTGGTTGGGAATGCATTCACCGGAAGGGTCCCTTGCTGCTAGCATACACGGCTCCTGTGTGTTGGGGTATGTTGGAGACCGATGTCTGCTGAGCTGCCTGGAGCCAGGCGCTGTATGACCTTCACGGTCCTTCTAAGGTTGTCACTGTCTGGTATTTAGTCTCTGCTCTGCGTGGGTGGGCAGCTGACACCCAGGGCTTTCTCACTCATGATGTCAGCACATTCTGACGTAAGGACATTGAGCAGGAGTGCCTCCATTTTTTTTTAATTCTGTGTCCTAAGTGTTCTCCTTCCAAGTCCTATGCCATCTTAGAATGCCGTCTTGATTCCCCCACAGCAGCTGCAGCAGCAGCTACATTATAAGCATGAATTATGTGACTGTGGTGGAGCCACCTTGTTCTGCCAGTACACATGCGCACGCGCGCGCGCGCGCGCGCGCGCACGCGCGCACACACACACACACACACACACACAGCGCGCCCGCACACACGTGCACCACCAGACATTCCCTAGCATGCTTCACCTCTTAACACTTTCTGTGATTTGCATATCCTCGGACCAGGGAGTAGCACTATTAGGTGTGGCCCTGTTGGAGTAGGTGTGTCACTGTTGGAGTGGGTGTGTCACTGTTGGAGTGGGTGTGTCACTGTGGTGTGTGGGCTTTGAGACCCTCATCCCAGCTGCCTGGAAGCCAGTCTTCTGCTAGCAGCCATCAGATGAAGATGTAGAACTCTCAGCTCCTCCTGCACCATGCCTGCCTGGATGCTGCCATGTTTCTGCCTTGATAATTATGGACTGAACCTCTGAACCGGTAAGCCAGCCCCAATGAAATGTTCTCCTTATGAGAGTTGCCTTGGTCATGGTGTCTGTTCTCAGCAGGAAACCCCTGACTAAGGCACTGTCCTAAGCTACGGTCACCTTTTGCAGCAGTTCTAGCCCCGGAGAAAGGAGACAAAGCCTGAATGGAGGAGAAGAGGTCACAGATCACAGCCCACGCAGCAAGCACAAGAGGCCGTGGGATTCAGACCCTGAGGTAACCAAACTGTGAGCCTCGGGCTCTCCAACCATAACATTTGTGTGTGGACGTGGCGGGCGTCGGGGAGCAATGAGCAGGCTGACACAGAAGTAACCACAGAGCCCGGGACGGGGTCATACTAAGCCCGAGTCTGCAAACAAAGCAGTGCAGGCCAGGAGACACACTAGAACCTTCCTGCGGGGAGGGCAGGGAATCAGAAACTGAGCCAGTACTTAACCAAGAAAACCACACCGGAAGGTTCTCAAAAACCTTGAGAGGTCAATTTTTCAGTTAATGCAATCCTCCTGACTCCTCCCCCAGCTCAGGGAAACTGAGGTTCTGAGTGAATTGGAAAGCAAACACATACCCGCCACTAAAATAATTTAAAACTATCAATTGAATAAATAATTGAAAATAAAAATTTAGAAGCCTCACCAGGAGCTGGGGAGATGGCTCAGCAGGTAAGAAAACTGGCTACTCAAGCATGAGGACCCAAGTTCAAATCCCCAGCTCCCACATAAAACCTGGGCATGGCTGTGTGCATCTGCGACTCCAGCCTGGAGGGGCAGAGAGAGGGGAGTCTCGGGAAGTCTCTAGACAGCCTGACTAGTGGATTAGTGAGCTTTAGGTTCAGTGACAGACCTGGTCAAGGGAACGAGGCTGAGAGACAAAAGAAGACACTCCTCCTCTGGTCTCCATTTTGTATGCACACACATGTACATGCATACGTACACACACACCACACACAAACACATAAACAAGAATAACAAAAGCAAACAGAAGAAAGTCTCATCCTCAGCTTCTGCCTTGCTTTGCACAGTCAAGTCAGGCGAGAATGACAAAGCGCTTCCTATTAAAACTACTCCTGGAATCATTTTCACTGAAGTGCAGTTTGAAAACTAGACAGGTGACAGGGACAGAGAGCTCGTCTATAAGCCAGCTAGCTTGTCACTAGCTTCTCCATGCATGGGCACCTATCTTCCTGCATAAGGGAACCCTGCACGCTGCCACCCCCACCCGCCCACAGGCATCACCCAAGGAGGAAACCAGTTCTCAGAATTACACGCTGTGAACTATTGAGAGGAAAACCTCAGAGCCACCAGGGCATCCAAGAGGAGCCCTGGCATTTCTGGGCTGGGAATCGCAGATTGGGTTGCCTTGGTGAGGTCCTGGGCCCCTGCTCCAGAGGGTGACTGGGGCAGCAGGAGCTGGCGAATAGTCTGACACCGCCACTCACCAGGAAAAGTCACTTCCCCAAATACCACGCGGCAGGTAAATGGGGAAAAGGTCAGAGTAGTGTAGGTGTGCACGCTGTCAGCCACCTCGTACATAAGAATTACCTAATTACTGGGAAGATACCGAAACTCAGAGACTATTCCTCGGAGTGGCTCGCCCTCCAGGCTGGAGATGGCAGAGCAATCGCGGAGCAGGCTAAACTCATCAGAGCGCAGGCTGCCCCCAGCCTTGCTCATGCTAACAGATAAAGCAGGCTTAAGAACCAGCAAGGATATGCCATAAACACCTAAATCTTTGCAATTATTTCATACTTACCTGATGTGACTAATCATGGTTTTTCACCTTTCCACCTTTCTTGATGAAGGCTCAAAAGGTATAAATTCTACCCATTAGGTATGGAAGCAATATCACATTCTCTTTGAATAAATTAAAGTTGTGTTGACTTTTCAATATTCAGCCAGATTTTTTTAAAGATTTATTTATTTATTTTATGTATATAAATAGCTGTAGCTGCCTTCAGACCCACCAGAAGAGGGCATCAGATCTCATTACAGATGGTTGTGAGCCACCATGTGGTTGCTGGGAATTGAACTCATGACCTCTGGAAGAGCAGTCAGTGCTCTTAACCGCTGAGCCATCTCTTTAGCCCCTGCAGCCAGATTTTGAAATATGATGGAATCGTACTATATCCTCCATCCATAGTTCAAAGATCAAACCCATTTTGAAATCATACAATTCTTTTTAAAAGTGCTTCAGCATCTAGGCATTGGAATGAAGTTGGAAAATAACGCTTCCCAGCATTTCCCATGGACTTACGAATACTCCGATACATAGCTGCAAAAGGAGCTATCTGCCCAAGCAAGGCAGAAGCCAGAAACCGGATTGATGGCATCAGGTAAGGCTTCCCAGAGGAAATGATGATGGACTCTCAAATACAGAAATCGGGTGGGAATCAAAGGAAGGATTTGGGGTCATGGGGAAGGGCCCTGCAAAGACAGGGGTAGGGTGTGGGACAGGGCAAGCAACTCTAGGGAAGGGCAGTTAGTTGGGGAGCCGGGGAAGAGCAAGTCCTCCACTTCTTGCTGGGTGTTTGTGCACAGAGGAAAGAGCTCTTTCAATCATCCTTCTTTCCCAGAACCTTCAGGGTAGAATTGTGAATGAGGTCACAAGTTTCCCCATCTGCTCTAGAAAATGGGCAATCATGGAGGAAACGCAGCCAAGGCAACAAATCTCTAATGAACTGGAGGAACTTAACTCCTGAGGTAGTGGGGAAGCTCTTGGACAGAGAGAAGAGGGTCAGAGGTCACAGGGAATGCGTGTGTACACACATACACACACACAGGCACATACAATGGTCATGCTGGTTTCTAGTTCAAGCAGCATCTTCAGTGTGTCACTACAGAGCTTTATCTCCAGGGTCCCACAGGGAATAGATAGAAAAAAAGAATGTGACAAAGACCAGCAAGTGACCAAGATTCCAAGCCATGTGTGCTGGCTGGAGACCTAAGTGTCCGTCCTTCCCTTAGGCTTCTTGCCCTCAGTGGTGACCCAGTGACCCCAAGCATCTTACAGGTGCCTGGAGCATTAGATCACCAGGCAGAGATGAAAGCGAAGAATTTGGTGTAGATGAAGAACGGGCACTTAGGTGTGACTGTAAGGGATGAGCTTCCGAGAACTACACAGAGGATGGGGACCGAGAAAGACCGCCTCCAGATAGGCTTCCAGGGGGCAGATCCTTCCATCTAGACCAGGAAGGACCCAGAGGAACTGCAGAGACCCCTGACTCTCAGGGACAAATCCAGGAATCTTATCTGGCCCCAGTCCAGACACTGGAGACCTCCCTGACAGAGCAGGCAGACCTGGGAGACCACGTTTGTTGCCTGTGGTAAGAATAACCCAGGGTTTGACGTGAAGATGGCTTGTCAGGACCCTGATGCTGTGAACCTCCCAGGAGCTCTAGCTGTTGGGTGTCCAGGCACCCCTGGTAGAGTTGCTCTCTGCGATGTGTCCTCAGGGAAGAGAGCTGATCCACCCTGGGATAGGTTCACCAGAGTTCCCCGTAGGCTTCACTTGGGAACTAAGCTGAAGACTCCGCTCAGCCCCAGTGACTCTGGGATTGGCTGAGGCCTCCCTTGTGGTAGGCAGAGTGGGACTTGCCTTGCTCCCAGACCCCTGTGTGCCTGAGCTGACGGTGCCAGCTAGTGGAAACAATGGTGTGCGCAGACTGCTATGGTGGTCGTGACGGAACACTGTGTCAGAGCCAGAGACAAACTCTACAAGCGAAGGCCCCACATCCATCCTGAGTGTCTTAGTCATGGTTTCTATTCCTGCACAAACATCATGACCACAAAGCAAGTTGGGGAGGAAAGGGTTTATTCATCTTACACTTCCATACTGCTGTTCATCACCAAAGGAGGTCAGGACTGGAACTCAAGCAGATCAGGAGGCAGGAGCTGATGCAGAGACCATGGAAGGATGTTTCTTACTGACTTGCTGCCCCTGGCTTGCTCAGTCTGCTCTCTTATAGAACCCAAGACCAACATCCCAGGGATGGCACCACCCACAAGGGGCCCTCCCAACTTGATCACTAATTGAGAAAATGCCCCACAGCTGGATCTCATGGAGGCACTTCCCCAACTGAAGCTCCTTTCTCTGTGATAACTCCAGCCTGTGTCAAGTTGACACACAAACCCAGCCAGTGCACTGAGGAATTGCTGAGCCCTGGCCAGCACACCCCTCTGCAGCAGCTGAGCCAACAGCCCTCCTCAGCAGTGACCTTCCCGAGTCAGGGAATCCCAGGGACCTAACTTAAAAGTACAAGGTGACATTATGTGGGGAACAGTGGCAAGCCCACCGGCAGCACCCACTGTGACCCTGGCCATTTTATCAGCTGCTCATCCCATTCTCTCATGTCAGAGTGAGAGGCCTGACCCAGACCTGGTAGGGGCAGTAACATGGGGTGACAGAGGGCCTGGGGTGCCCTTGATATCCTAAGGAGAAAGCCAAGTTCCAAATGCCCTAAGATCGAGGAGCTAGAGGCTTTATTTACAAGGGAGGGAGGGCCTTTTGGGTAGTAAGAGCATAACCCCAACACACAAAGAACTCCTATGGTAGAGTTCAGCTTAAGACAACCTCTGCAGATCTATGCAGGCCAGGCAACAGCTCCTGATGAACAGTTCTGGAAAAGTGGGGTTCACTGCCTCCCTGGCGTCTCAGACCCATGCCAAACGATGGCCAGGACCATAAAAAAAAGAAACAAAACAAACAAACAAAAAACAAAACAAAAACCCCTCATCTCAAACAAGATGGAAGACAGAAGGGCGGTGGCACATGCCTATCCTCCACCCCTTCACACAAATTAAAGTTAAAAAAAAAAAAAGATCATACCTTTTTCTTCATCGACACCATGAACAGAAGAGACCAAGAAATACCATGGCGGGTTGCCAGCCACCACCAGGCTCTCAGGGTGTGCGCTGGGTCCCGGGATTGTGCCACGGAACAGTCCTGGCCCTTTCTGTCTTTGGCCCAGCCACAGCTGGGCTCATGGCTACCCGGGAGCACGTGCTGCTCAGTGGCAGGCAGGAGAGCGGACCCGAGGCCAAGAGCCACGTCTTTCCTGAAAACGGATGCGGCCGGTGCTCATGAGCACTTCTTCCTGTGCTCTGCTGACTCTCAGTTATGTCTGGGAATATAACCCGAGACCCCACTACAGCGAGGCTGGTGGACACTGAGCTTCCCCAACCTTACAGGTCATCACCCCGTGCCAACCCCAGCCCCTTCCATAAGTAGCTAGCGGAAGCTCAGACACTACCAGACAGTTCACTCACTGTGAGTGGCACTTAAGAGTCCTGGGAAATCATAGCAGTCTTGTTCAGGGTGTTGTAAAGATTAAGTGAGATCTTGCTACATGGAATGCTAGACAGAAGATGGAAGGGTGGTCACTTAAAAAAAATGAAGGGAAATAATTTACATCCTAGAGTCTTTACCTAGCTAGAGCTTCCATGTGTATCAAACAACACATATTGCTATGAACCTTTTAAAGGAAACATTTAAGTACATACTAGCAAAAAGCTGGAGATACAATTGAGAGACTGACTGACTGATGGACTGACTGACTAAGATAGGAACAGGAGACTTGACATGCAGAGTGGGAGACAAGTCCAGAATCACTCCAAGGAAAAGCCACAGGTAGAGATCTGGAGGAGCCCGGGGACTGCTTAGACAGAACCAACATAAAGAATGAACAGCTGGAGGAGGGAGGTCTCTGCTTCAAAGGGGAAGGGATGCTAAAAGACGCTGGTACTCTAACAGACACAGTGTGGAACACAACCAGACAACCAACAAGCAGAGAGCTTATTCTAATACAAATTAATAAGGCACCCTTTTAGTTACAGGAGAAAAGGGAGGATTTTTTTTTAATGAGAAACAATGTCCCAGTCCACCAAGGCAGTGGAAGTACCAGTGGAAACAAGGTCGCCACAAAGAATCCACAGTGAGAAGAGAGAGATAAAAGCTCAGCTCCGACACCAAAGACCTCAACACCTAAGTTTATAAAACACCAGTGTCATAGGATGCAAGATCATCACAGGGACACATACATGCACACACATACACATACAACTGGGCATACATATAGGAACACACACACATATTTTTTACTGTTTCATATTGAGATACTATCTCACCAGGCTGGCCTTGAACTCATAATCTCCTGCCTCAGCTCTTAGAATTCTAGGACTGTGGCCAGGAGCCACGCCACTCACCTGCAATTATCCATATACACTAGCTATTCATACTTTATACTAACAGTGACCTGTGGAAGCTGGTGTTCTTAAAATACTATCTACAGCAATTAAGAAAATGAAATAGGTTTATATGTAACAAAGTATGTTTAAGGCTGGCTACTTACATTTAGAAGATACAAATGAAAAAAACACAAAAGAAACTGTAAATAAGCAGACAGCACATTACCGGGTTAGCAGCCATGCAAGGCAAGAGCCAGCCCCTCCTCCATGAGGCTGTAATTTTTATGCCATTCCTACCACAATCCCCAGGGCTTTATCAACATCACCACGCTTATTCTAAAGCATGAAACGTAGAGGTTCTCAAGCAGCTCTCCCTAGCTATAAAAGGGCAGAATGGGAGGAATGGTAAAGCACAGCTTAGGAAATGTGTGTACACACGTGCACACATCAGTGTCAAGGGTTATTATTACTCAGGAGTCAGCCAGCCTTTTTTTTTTTTTTTTTTTTTTTTTGACAGGGTGCCTCACCAGACCTGGAGCTCAACCAGCAGGCTGGACTGACTGGCCACCTGCCCACAGAGCCACCTGCCCACCTCCCCAGGGCTGGAATCACAATTGTACACTACCAGTCTGTCCTTGTATAGTTTTGGGGGACCAAATCCATGTCCTCACTGGGCTACACCCCAGTCCTACACGGAGTGATTTTAATCAATAGTGGCAGAGGGGAAGACAGCATTCAAGGAACCGAAGAGAGATCCCAGAATAGGCACACTGATGTCTAAGGTGTCAGTGGCAGCAGTTTCTTTGGGCAAAGAGCTGGACCTCTCTGCTAGGGAGCTGGGAGGTCTTCTCTGAGGAAATGCCTGGCCTCACAGTCCCAGAGGAGAAAGGGCGGAGAGGCCGCACTTCCAATCTTCCCAATCTTCCCCACACATCCTAAGTTTGGCTGCCAGCCCTCCTCTCCTTCTCTGGGGATATCTCACACACCTGCCTGGAACTGCACCTCCCTCAGTGTGGCTCAGAAGCAGAGGGATGCTGGTCCCCAAGGCCAGCTTGTGAGATGCGTTTTCGAGAAACACTGAGTGCCAGGTGCTCTCGGCTGAGGTCTTCGGAATGACTGCCCTCTGCCCCGATTCTCACAGTAGCCTGTCCCTTCTCACAGAGACCGCATGCAGAAGCCATCTGCACAGCAGCAGAACCCTCATGTCAAGCTCAGCTTCCTGGAGACCCCAGGCTGGATGAAATTCTTCTAAACACTACCAGCCAAATTAAAGAAAATGACAGTTCCAAACACCGACCCCTCACAGAAACTCCAAATGTCAGTCATCTGGCTGAGGGATCATTCCCACAAAGCCACAGAGTGCCACCCCCTGAAAAGGCCATCGCCTTTCTTGAAGAAGCACGTTAGGGACTGGTGGGATGGCTCAGTGGGTAAAGGTTTTTGCCATCGAGGTCTGAGGACTCAAGTTCCATCCCTAGAGTCTTCATGCTGGAGGGATCTGGCATCTTAGAGCACGCGCGCGCACACACACACACACACACACACACACACCATTTAAAAAAATAACTATATGGAGACAGAAAGCACTGATGTACTAGAATTAAAATTTTTGGAGACATAAAGGCCTGCAGCTACAAACTAAGACTAGGTTCACACTCTTAAAATTAAATTAAAAACCAAAGAACTTCTGGAAATCAAGGACACAATAGATTTCTTTTTTTTCATTTTGAAGATTTCGAAGAGAACATTAAGAAAATCTCCCTGGAAATGCAGCAACTGAGAGGAGACAATGAATGTTCTGGAACTTCTTGAGAGAACACAGGAAATGGAAAGGGGAAAACTGTCAAAAGATAATTTCAACAAAACTTCCAGGACACACCCAGGAAACAGGCCCACACCAACTCATTTTATGAAAATGAGGATGATTAGGAGAAGAAAGGAGGGAGGAAAATGTCACCCGGTGGAACAGAGATCGGAGTGCGCTCAAGTTTGCTAAACAACAGTAATAGAGCCAGCAAAGTTCTTAAGAAAAATTAATTCCTATCTATAATCCAACATGAGTCAAACTATCAGTCATGAGAAAGGTGGAACAAAGGCATCTTACATCAGGAAGACTTCAAAATAGTTTACCTCCCACACACCCACTCCTCAGCAGCTGGTGACGAGCCACATGCCTGACAGGTAAACCGAGGAAGAACACCAGTTCGGGAAACGTGATGCAGCACTGGAGGCCCCGGGGCACGGCCCAGGGTGGCACCAGTAGCCAGGACACTGTGACAACTGGAGCGGGTCACTGGGGCCTTGAGGGTCTGTGCTCAGGCCTGAGTGGACTCCAGGAAGCCACTGCCCCAAAGGTCCTCTGGTGAGAGGACTCACGGGTGAGGGCAGGCTCCTGGGCACTGAACTGTTCTGTCAGGTTCGGCTGCCGCCACAGCATCAGCAGTTCTGCTCGGTCAGGGAGTCTGTCCTTTCTGACGGCAACAAGCAGCAGGTTTCTCTATTCAGGCTCTCACAGGCTTGGAAATCCCACTGCCCACCTGACCCCCGATCTTCCTGTCATACACCACATATGCATGTATCACCCACGGGAGAGGAAGCTCCCGACTGCAGGTGAGGGCTGTGTGGTGCAGAGCCCACGAGGGCACAGTGACCAGCTTGGGGAGGGCTCCAGGAACCCCATCTTGTTTTGTACAGGAGCCATCCCACTTGACTCTCAGGAGAGTGTGGCCTCATAGTTTTGTTTTTTCCAAGACAAGGTCTCACTAGGTTATCTCTGGCTGTCCTGGAACTCACTATGAAAACCAGGCTAGCCTAGAACTCACAAAGACCCAACTGTCTATGCCTTCTAAGTATTGTGACTAAACGTGTCACCAAGCCCAGCTGAAAAAAGCCGTCTCATGTTTTTTCCAGGGTGATTTTGAAATGAAGAGTGTTTTGGGCTCCACGGGGGCTTGAACCCAGGACCTGCTGTGTGTAAAGCAGCCTGGTGACCGTTACACACACAACCTTTGGAGGCCTGACTTCAGGTTTGCTTTACTCAAGGCCAATTTGTGTTTCACACACTCTCATTGTGCTGGGTTCACTGCTTTCATCTGTGGGAATAAAACAGTTCCTTTTGCCTTTTCTGTGAGCATCTGGTACAGGGGAAAGGTCAGCAGAGAGCCCTGTGGCACAGGCGGTCCTGACAGGGAGACATCTACCCACTCTACTCAGCCCTCAGGCAAAGGCTGTGAAAGCGAGTCAGGTGGAAATAGAAGAATCCCAACACCACATGGTGTATGTGCGTGTGTGTGTGTGTGTGTGTGTGTGTGTGTGTGAGAGAGAGAGAGAGAGAGAGAGAGAGAGAGACAGAGACAGAGACAGAGACAGAGACAGAGAGAGCTCTCAGGGGCTTCTCTACAACCACCTGCATTGCTGTCTGCAAAAGACTCCACACCATAGAAGCAGGACTGGGTGCTAAAGCTGGACAACCGGGCTAAAGCTGAGAGCAAATGTGGAGCTGTGAGTGCGGTGAGCAAACTTGCCTCTTACAAGGGCGGTGCGACACAATCCGAGAAGGGACACTGTCACTTATAGCTGGGCTTGTAGTTTGTCTGTTTTTGAGGCAGAAAACATGATGATGGCAACATGGTGTCACCTGGGGCAGGGGAGGGATGACTGCTGTGGACATTCGGCCTAGTCAAGCAGCAGGAGGCCTCTGCCTCCAGCTTCTGCCGGAATTCGCATTCCCAGGGCCATAGTGATTAAGTAAACGAAGTGGCCCCCCCCCCCCAATACATTTCTTTCCTTTTGACAGTCAGTAGCACAGATTATAAAGATCTGTGAAACCGGGTGTCTTTGAGAACAGAAACAAGGTAACGATTCGATGGAAGGACTCTGCACGGAAGCTACAATCTGGTAAAGCTAGCTCTGGGGTGGGGCTGCCCAGGCCAGCCTTCTGAATCTAGCCAGGGCAACAATGGGCCTGTCAATTAGGCAGCGTGTGTGCTCTGTGCCTATGTGCTGGCTCCACTACAGATTTTTTTTTCAGTGGCTGCCAGAATGTTTCACAAAGCGAACCCAGCAAGACTACACTCCTACCAGAAGGTGCCTCAGATGGTTTTGCTAATAATTCTGATCAGCCGAAAGGGGGGGTAAACATCATTTCAATTACTCACTTTTTAAAAACTGTCAATTTTAATTTGGAGGATTCAGTGTGTCTTTCTTTCTCCCTCCTTCTCCACCAACCAAACTAAATCAGAACCTGAAAGAAGCCTCCTACAAGATAAAAAAGACAAGGCCAGGCCAATGTTGAGTATCCCCACACACTAACCATCTTGTTGACCATCCTCTCTCCTAGGGAGGCCGAGACCAGCCTGGGCAGAACTTTGTGGAAGAGGTGCACATTCCTTTAGGCTGTGACAGATACTGTGAAGATACAAACACAAGCCACCATACATTGGCTTTGGTTTTAATAGCCTTTTAACCAACTTTGTTAATGGGCTGAATGCAATTTAGATACGGGACTTGGCTAAAACACAGCTTCAATTGGCTATTAAAATTTAAGAGCCAACTAAGATAGCTAATTACAAAAAAAAAAAAAAGAAAAAAAAAAGCCCCAGCGATGATGCTAAGCAGAATTAGGAAGAGCGAATGACAGTCTGTCTAGTCTTATTCCCCATAGGGAAGCAGGCTTAACTGAGAACCAGCCCGACACTGCGCAGCAAACCTAATTGCATTCCTGGTGCTGTGGCATACAAACTGGCAGCTTGCTGCTACGACAGGGAAGGCGGCTGTGGCGCTCCAGTCTGAACGCAGCTGACCTCTTTCCACACAGGTTACAGCCCATTCCAAGAGTGCCCTTGACTGAGGCGCATTCCCACAAAGCTCAAGTCAGATGAGTCAACAAGGGGAGAATGAAACACCCCCTAAAAACCACAGTGCAGAGGGAGGATCCCTTCACCGCCGCAGAAGCCATGTCCCTCTAGCAGTTAGGTCTAAAGCAAAGCCACAATCAACACCCGACGGCTCAACAGCGGAACGGAGGAGCTGCGGTGCTTCTCTGCTTCATTACAGATCTCCTCGTTACAGCATCAACCGAGCGCCGCCCAGCTCTCCTGTGAAGATTTATCGTGTGCGGTGGCCACTTTGAATGGAGGTACTGGAGTCTTTAACATTCCCCAGTCAAGTGTCTCCCTGCTGTGCCTGTAAATGTCAGTCCAGTTTTTTCACGGCTGTGCGCACAGATTAGAAACAGCAGGAGAGCTGGGTAGTATGACTACAGTGCCAGGAAGGACACTTGTCTTGTGGCACAGCTCAAGTGATTCTTGGGATGCAGGACCCTGCTGTTTTCTAATATTTACACACAACTGGAGTCATCAAGAGCAGTAAATGCAGCCCAAAGACAGCTTGCTTCTTTGTGCTCAGAACTTTACATTCAAATAGGGCTATCAACAATAACACCAAAAAAAGACACCCATCTTAAAGTTTCCTATTTCCCCTCAATTTCGCTATACTAATAGACAACCGGGTATCACGGCAGCTGCTCACTTAGCCTGACCCCTCCAACACTCTGAGTACATCACACAGTCCACTGGGAACAGCAGGTGGTAGGATTCTTGACCTCAAATGGTGTTTCTGCAGACTACAGCTTCTTTGACCTCTAAAGGACAGAGCCCTGGACGCCATTTTGATGTAATTTCAGCTATCTAATTATTAAAAAAAACAAAAAAACAAAACCACTTTCATGGTATACTGAAGGCACATTTGGGGACTGCAGTGCCTGGATTATAAGTGCCTGGTTTGGGAACTTTAGAGAAGCAGGGGCAGAGGGTAGGAACCCAACTATTCACATCTTAATGAATAAATGGCTGTTCAAATTTTGTGTTTAGAGTGTGTCTGTGTGTGCAAACGCGCATGTGCGCGTGTGCATATCCATAGACACACAGAAGCCAGACCATACACCATAGAACAATAATACCAACCACAGTAGGGCATGCCCCTCTCCAGTTGAACAGAATCCATATTCTGTAAGTCACTGAAGGGAGACAGAACATCAGGATATTTTATTAACATCAGAACATTCTCAGCAGGGAAGGAAGCTGTACAATGCTCAGAAAACATCACATTTTCTTTTTTAAGCTTTATTATTGTTGGTATGCATGTGTGTATGAGTACACATGTATGAGCATGTGGAGATGTGCGTGCTTGCATGTATGTGTGTGCGCATGTGTATGCATGTGTGTGTATATTTGTGTAAGTGGGTATGCTTTAAAGTTAAGCTCTCTCCTGCTACCATGAGTTGTCAGGCATCCGTGGCCAAGTGCCTTTAACCTGCCAAAGCATCTTGCTTGGCCAGCCTTGGGGATACTAAAGGGGATCTCCTTTTGTGTTAACCCGGTGCCTTGGCAGCTCTGCTACCTCACACGCGCGTACCTCAGGGGCAAGGGAGGCAGCAGACACAGCTCTCTGGAGCTGCTGACAACACCGCCACAGCTGGAGCAGCACCCCTCCTAGGCTTCCCAGGCAGCCTACGAGAAGCACTGTCATCTCCCAGATGAATTCTCCCTGCCAAAGGCCCACCCCAGGCCTTTGCGGCCCTCAGACTGGCAGTGTCCAGGTGCTCTGACACTGGGCCCTGATGGGGAAGCCATAAGGACACATGCAGGGCCTCTCAGACTTGAGAACTGTGGGATGGGCCACCCTAGTTCCTAACCTAATACTCATCAAGGTCAGAAAAACTGAGAAATTCTCTCATTTTTATGTTATTTTTATGTGTACGAATGTCTTACTGGTGTAAATGTCTTACAGTATATCTTGAATGTTAGGAACCCAAGGAAATCAGAAAAGGGCATTGGATCCCCTGGAGTGGAAGCACTAAGACACTACGAAGTTAATGCTGTCAAAGGGTTTTCCTGTAACCATCTGGTGCCCGGGTGACCACTTGTGGGGTTTCCACAGGTGACGTGCTGGCCTTCCCCACTGTACTAAGGCTGTTCTTCCATGAACACAAGCATAGCTCCTGTGGTCACAGCAGTTCACAGCTATTGAGCACTCCTAAACTGATGGCGTAGCTGGGAAACAATACAGTATCTATACTGAGCAAATTCAGCCTTGTTGTCAAACACTGGAAATAACCATCCTAAACCCTTCCCTCGCATGCTGTATATGTGGTGTGATGTGTTTGTGTGTGATGTGTGTGTGCACACACATGTGTAACAGATGACCTGTCAACCTTTAAAAACCATTATTGGCACAACCGCTGCAATTACGTAGTACACATGCACGGAGTAGACTTGGAAGAGCGTAACCTACGGTTAAACCTGCATGAGAATGACGCAGAGGGAGAAGCTAATGACTGGGTCTCCTGAGTACCAGTCAGCCTTGCCTAATGACAGACAGACAAAAAGTCACTCACACCTCAGCAAATTCCACTTCAACTGAAAATCCAGAAACCTTACAACAAAAGGTCACATTAAATATTCCTGATTTCTGGTTAGAAAATATTGTAAAACACTAGCAGAAATTAGAAAGCAACAGACTAAAGCCATATAAATAAACCTTTAAAAAATTTTTTGAAGTAATTATAGACAAAAAACCATGGCAAATGTCTCTGGTCATTAATCTGCAAGCAATATTCCCAAGGCCACAGAAGAGAAGACAGGACAGCTAGTTTACAAATACGGAGTTGTTTAGTTAGCAACAACAACAAACTCACCTAACCAAGAAAAACAATCTTGTACTGGCTGAGGCTAGAACACACACAGAGGCTTAAACAAGCATGGAGTCCCAGGCCAAGTGCACGAGATGCTATTCCCAGTGGAGTCACACATGGGAAAAGGGCATGTTTTCTGTTTCCTCCTACAAACGACTGATCGTACACAGCAGGACCCGCCCTGGTGACCCCATGACTTTCCAAAACCCTTCTTCCAATAATCATATCTGGAATTCTCAATGGTGGGGGCCAAGGTGGCTCAGGTAAAAGGCAGGCATGACGAAAACTTTCCATCCACGGCATTGGAGGCCAGAAGGCAAAGCCAGCCAAATGCTAATGGACAGACGTTAATGGAACAGGGGCGAGCATGCTTTTCAGCTACATTCAGACTTTGGCCTGGTGTCCACTTTTTTAAATCTAAGGGAATGTCTGTCACAAATGTTGACAAAAATTTCTGCCCAATTTTGATCAAGAACGTTGTTTATAATGTGAAGCACTAGTCGGCATTTAAAGTCCAACGTTGGAAGACTCACTACTTCTACACTGTGCTTCGCCTAGGTGCGCTGTTGTCTGTAAGAACTAGAGCATTAAAAAACATTGTGGGCTTTAAAGAGCAGATCATGGAGTCGTATGTGAAGGATTTAAAATAAAGTCTAAAAATACAAAGTGTGACTCTGAACAGTGAGTGCTCAGAGTGGTAGTTACAACATTTTTCTGTATATTTTAAATCTTCAACAAGGGCGGTTTATTATTAAAAACTCCCAGCTGTTGTAATACATATTAAAAACAAAAATACAATACTCTACAGCTTATGTACCTGGGCACACAGGTACACTTTGTCTCAAAGGGCACATGCGGTCATGCTATGCAACTTCAGTCTATATGGGCACAGCTAACTCAGCAGTTCAAGGAAACGAGGGCATGTTTATGGTTCGGATTAATGGCTTTGTCTTAAGAAACCACCGCCATCGGAGACCATGAGAAGCTGGGTTCCTGGTCACCACTGCTGGATCCTGTGCATGCCAGAAGAGTCTGCTACAGGGGATGGTCCCCAAGGTCCAGAACATACCGGGTCAGTAAGGGCACGGCAACATCTATCAGAAACAGCACAGAACTGAGTGTGTTAAAGAGCGCAGACACAGGTCTGGAGAAGAGAGCCTGCAGCCCCACCTGCTCAGGAACTAGCAAGCACATAAACTCATGGAAGTGCAATGGGCAGAAAACAGCAACAACTGTGGGTGCTGCTGTGGCTGGACCTGGGAAGAACCACACTCCGTAGGGGATGAAAGCACAGCAGGAACAAGGGACCAGCAGACGACCAAGCGGGCTACTTCTGGCTAGTAGTTTTTAACTAATTTATGTAGGCCTGCCAGTATAGTAACATTTGAGAAAATGTCAGCACTTGTTTAAAACAATATGTGAGGAAATATTTGTTTTCTTAATATTTAACCAACAGGTTGTGCTGTTTTGTGTTTTAAAAACTAAAAAAAAAAAAAGAAAAAAAAGAAAAAGAAAAAGAAAGGAAAAAAAAGGCTGCAGCATACAGACAAAACCATATCACACACATTTTATCCTATTTTAAGCAGGAATGCATTTAAAACAGAACTTGGGAATTGATTTTAGGTGTCACAAATACACTTGGACCAAGCAACACACTACTCAGTACTACAATCCTATATTCTGAAACAGGAGTCTCCCAGCCCCCTTCTCCTCAGGACCCACGGTAACTCAGGGCCTCTGGACTGCAGCTCAGCCTGACGCTTCTGACTACACCTTATTCCAATAATGTCCATGTCATGTGCTGACTCAGCAGTCCACACAATTGTTTACACAGTACTGTCTTCAGAGCAATCCAGTCTTTAAGCAAGCACTGAGGTGATGACTTTAGGCCTGTCCTAGGCTGTGTGAGTTATATTCTAAACATACCACGGCTACCCATGTTCCTGAACACAATACACATGGTACCAGCAGGAAACCTGCTTACTCATTACACCATTTGCCCAACCTTGATGGCTTTAAGTGTAATTTTTGAGGAAGGTCTCTCTTGAAATTGTTCATAAACATGCTAAATTTTCTGAGTTTTATTCCCAAACAACTTGGAAAATACTCTGTGTATCTTAAGTTTTCCAACCATGAAAATCTTGCAACTAGTGTTGGGGGTACACAGCTGTAATCCCTGCAGCTAATATGGGGTGCAAACATGTAATCTGCGCATCTAGTACGACATACATGGTTGTAGTCACTTTAGCTAGTGTGCAAACACATAACCTGTGCAGTCAGAATGACATACAAGGCTGCAGTCCCTTCAGCTAGTGTGCAGAGCACAGCTGTAACCCCTGTAGCTACTGCCTTGGGAAGGCAGACACAGGCAGGTCAGGAGTTTGAGGACACTTGGTCTATACAAGTCAGACCGAGAAAACCAGAAAAACAACCCCCCCCCCCAAAAAAAACCCAAAACAAAACAAAACATACAAACTCTAAAGAACCTGAGTTTTACAAATATTATTTCTATAAAAATTAAGCTTACAAAAAAAAAAAAAAAGAAGCAATCTAAGTGGGAGAGGCTCTGTCCCCTACCGCTGCTTCCTACCCTTGGCCCTGCCCCCACTGGGTGGCAGACTAGTGTCCTTAAGGCATCTCTCCTCCGTCCTTGCCCTCAATGGTGTGACTGTAGAATGTGGGCTCCTCTCAGGCGCGCTGTATTAACTGCACTTTCCTAGTCACACAGTCAACAAATGCTTGTAGAAAAGAGCAGGATCCATGTTGACCAGACTTTATTGTCACAACGACCTGTACACTACATGGAGTAACAGAGCCCTTTCTTTTAAGTTCTTCATTCCTTCAAAGCAAGGAGCCTGTTGAGTGAGCGTTCTGTCCAATCTGGGAAGTACACAGCAGCCAGAGCCAGAACACGCTCCCAAAGCCCCAGAATACATGGGTTGTGACAACTAAAGATTCAGGATTTTATAAATTAACCTTCAATAAAGTACACAAAATATTCACTTTAATAAAGTTTGTTTTTCAAAAAAAAAAAAATAGCCACTCAATTATTACTAACACCCCAGAAGACTCACATGAAAGTAAAACATAAGACAGAAAAGGAGAAAAGAATCAAATGAACAGGCAGAGAGGGCGGTTCTGGCATCTCGTTTACTTCTGGGCTTTCTTCCTGGTTCGTGAACCTTAAAGAGGAATCAGAGAAAGTCACATAAGTAATCATTAACTTACAAAAGCACAGGATCAAAAATACAAATCTCTTCATGTCTGATGGACTGACTGACAGCTGTAGAGATGAACTCCACACAAGGGCCAAACTGTAGCTGCCCAGTCTAGAACTGCCAGGTTACTTCCTAGTTTTAATCCACCAGTAAAAGCACACTCCAGTATATCTCCCTAAATGCTGTATTATAAAATTTGAAACACCTACTTCCACTGTAACTTCCGTGTTTACCCTTCCTGGAGGAGCCTGGGGTCCCACATAGCATGGAGAGAGAGCAAGCAGTGCTCCCTGCTGGTGCTCACAGTCCTCCTGACGTGAGTCCCTAGGGACTGCTCCTATCCACCTCCCAAGGGCTCCTCTCCAAGCCTGACCACACTGCCCAGACTGGCCTCCTGCTCTTCCCAGCCCTAAGCTCTCTGGGCCAGAAATGATCAGAAAAATTGGAATGAGGGCATCCTGGTAGTCAATAGTTAATCAACTTCTTTTTGGAAAAGAACAGAATTTTCTTTGAATCTGAGACAAAATTTCTAATCCCACACAAGTAATTATAGTTTCTAAAGGTATTCTGATTATGGGCGTTTTTTAGTTACTTAGCTGGAAAATTCGTTTTAAAATTAAAATTTTTTACAGATGGTTTCTGTTCAGTTGATGTTCAGTTCAGTCACAGCAACCCTTAGACTTCTGTGGGCTCCTTCCCACCTCACACAGCCTGTACACAGTAACAGAGGTAGCTAGAGGGCTCGCCAGGTCCCACCCCCTCGGAGCATCTCAGGCAGTCAGCTTTGCTGGCTGGTGGGAAGAGCCCTGGCCCAGGACTCCAGGAGAACCTAATGAAACTCCCTGGGCAGGAGTGGACTGGCTGGCTAAGAAACAGGCGAAGACAGGAAAGCCAAAAAAGGATGAGGGTGGGGGCGCTGGAGGGCATTGGGGGAAGAGAGGGTGAGGGGTCGGAGGATCAATACATTCTTCATCAGAATGAGCACTGCAGCAAAACCACTGTCGTGTGCAAGTAACCCATGCAGATGAAGACAAGCTAAGAGCCACTGAACCATGGTAAAACAAAAAGCTTTTGTGTTGGAAAAAAAGCCAGCACTCCATGGTATACTCTGAGTATTTCACATGTAAAATGTTAAAGTTCCATCTACAAAGAAAATGAGAAACGCTGCCATTCTGAGACTGTCCCAACAGCCAGCTCAAGATCAACACGACCTGAGACAGGTGACAGGCACTCGGATTCAAGCAATGCTGCCCTTACATGCCCCAACCCGACACTTCACTCTGGAGCTCAATGCTGCTGCTTACCCCTGTGGTCTGGACGTAGCATATCTTGCTGTAATTCCAGACGCTGCTGCCTCCGGGAACCTAAAGAAAATCAGAACTAACCGTCACCAGGAGGTTGATGGATTCTGCTACAGTCATGTCTCTATAATACAACCATGTTCATAACACAAGACAGTAACAAAGCCAACTGTAGAGCTGACCTGTAAAATCGACAACTAGCGTAGGTGAGTTTGGGGAAGCTCAACCATCTTCACATAAACAAAAGGGGAAAGTGGGAAGTCTCTCAGCATGGGTTTCTTAGAAACATCTGGTCCCTGACCAGTTGGTCTTCTCCCAAAGGAAATCCTCAGGACAGGCCCAGCCCTCCATGCTTCCCAGCTAACTAACTCCAGAAGAGCAGTCTCTACTGTCCAGCAGGGGATGTGTACAAAGCACTAACTATCATGGCCACATCAATTAATTTCCAGTACAATTATTGGCACAGTTTTAAAATGCCAGAATACACATGGTTTCTAAAGGTTATCATTTTGTGAGGGAGGAAATTTACTTGCAGCAAATAACCAAATTTCCTCAATTGGTAAAAATTACGCCTTGCATAAAAATAAAAGGCTTACAGGCCTGTTCTTCCGGGCACCGCCCGTCACCCTCCCTCTCTCTCACAGCCTGCACAGTAACACACAGAAAGCTTTCAGAGTGCGCTCCCACACAATAGACCCCTAACTATTCAAAATGAGTTTAGGTGTATCAGGAAAATTCCACACAGCTTTGAAATGGTCTAAATAGACATTAAAGGGAAGGCGCTCCCACTCTGCGAGGCACAGCATTCTAAAAGATCACTCAGTGAGAGCAGTCTCTTACCACTCTGTAAACCATAAATTGTGTTTGAAAATAAAATTGTTAATGAAGAAAATGACATTTGTAGAGCTTCCGTTAAGGCAGCTGTTCTTGAAACACATTTAAGACACAAAATCCTAAAGCCCCAAACCACAAAATCCATGGAATTTATCCCATTTCTCAAAATATTAAGAGTCAAGCCCAGCAATGAGCCCTCACCATCAGGTGCCTGAAATGAGGAATATAAACGCACATTTGCATGACCCCTGGCCTGCTGGGTTGTTTGGGGTTTTTTTGTTTTTTTTTTCTAGAAGCAGTTTACCAACCACCTCAGGCAATACTTCTCTCCATGAATATTCTGACAGTAAAATAACTACTCTAGTACTTTAGGGGGGAAAATGGCCTACAACAAGAAAACACAAAAACCATTTAAGCAAATGCTAGGCATACTGGCAGCCCTTTAATCCCAGCTCTTGGAAGGCAGAGGCAAGTGAATCACCGTTGAGTGTGAGGCCAGCCTGGTCTACATAGAGTTTCAGGCCTGCCAGGGACACAGTTAAGACTGTCTCAAAGGGAAAAAGAATTGAAGTAATTCTGAGTTTGCATAAATATAGATCGATTTATTCTTCATTATCTTAAAAAGTTATGTAGCCCAGCGTAGTAGCACACACCTTTAATTCCATCTCTTCAGAGGCAGAGGCAGGTGGATCTCTGAGTCTGGGGCAAGTCTTGTCTACAGAGCAAGTTCTGGAAACTAAGAAACTGTAACTAGAAAAAAACAAATACAAAGTCCTGCGGCAAAGCAGTCCGCACGGTCCTTGTGGTGGGGGTCCTAGCTCAGTGACACTTTGACCTGACCCAAACTGCCAGGACTAAGAGGTGGTTTCAGGGTTAAAAGTCGAGTTTAAAGTCACAAACAAAGTCTCAAAACAAAGACATCTGTGTCATCAAGCAACATACTGGCTGTCGACCCCCGAGGGCAGCAGAGAAAGCCCGTGGAATTCCGGCACATCTGGGGCCTGCCTGGACCCACTCCCCGACTCCTGCCTCAGCCTGCCACAGCTCTGGACTCGCAAAAGCTCCTAAAACAAGGGATGCTTTAATGCTTAAGGGCGTGCTCGAGTAAGAACAGAGCTGTCTTCATCAGCGCTACTTAGTCCGTCCCCACTCACTGTCAGAGCTGCTGCAGCCCGCCTCTGGCTGAGACGTGCTTCCATGGATTGCTCCTTGGGACTCCTCACTTCCTAATAACAAAATGAACAAGACAGGGAAGGAGGTGGTAAAAAAACAAACAGTAGCAGACGGGGATGGCAGCGTTAAAAGAAAATGAACGACTGTGGAGTGTTGGCCTCTGGAGTGACTGATATGCCCCTGGCACCCCAGGGCGAATGCTGATGAGCCTAACCAAGTTAGAGCCACAATATATATACACAGCCAAAACGATAGTAAAATCCACATAAAGGTGGCTGTCTTCCAAAACTTGCTTTTTAATATGCACCAGAACCAGTGTCAACAGAATGGCAAACTACCGTGCTGGCCTCTGTCACTAGGGCATTTATGCTACCATGAACTTTTTGCCCAAAATGAGGCTATTCATCAAAAATTAAGAAATGTCCAAGAACAAGCAAAATAATAAAACTGAGAAAGAGGAAAAAAAGTCTTTTAAAAACCACTCAGTCCAAGAGAGCAGTGTTTGGGAGTACCCAGCTCAGCAGGCCATGTTGTCCAGTCTCGGCTTGCTCGTGTAGATGCCTTTGCTGACAGCACTGCTGTGACTTTATAGGCGGGACCCTCAGCACCAGACCCTAAACAGAAGTGACTTCAAATCTTTGCTTGTGCATCCCTTGCTTGAAAGAGTCCCGTTTCAAAGCTTGAATCCTTCCTGTTCTAACTGGCCGGGACGAGCTGCAGAAGTCTACTGCGGCTGAGTGTGCAACCCCCGCCCACAGGCAGAGGTGGGAAGCTTCTGGCCGAGAGGAGGTTCGGTCTCTACCTCCCAAATCCCTTCCTGACTGCGGTAGAGAGTGAGTGGCGTGAAGCGTGGACAGAAGACACTCCTATCCGTACTATACAATACAAACCCTCTCTCCAAGGTATTCTGTAATCAAACTGAAATATTACACCTCGCATGGCTAGTCCATCAGCCAGTGGGAGGTAGTGCAGCCTGCAGCTACAGCAAGAAGGGGGAAGCAGAGGTCTTCACTTACGAGTCTGTGCGGCCTCCTGCACCTGTGTGTCTGAGCACTCCATGTCTTCCACAGGACACAGCGTGCTTTCTTCTGTTTCTTTCTTCCGCTTCTTACGTAGGAAGCAAAGTTCAAAAGACAAGAGAGAAAGTCCCCACATAAGCAAATATACATAATCATACAAATTAACACATATATAAAACTATCTAAGTATGGGAGTCTCAAAACATCCAGAGGAACCCAAGGAGAGGAGAGTAGGCTCTCTGCTAGTCGGCCTGGGTGGGGTCTTTCTTCTACTACCTGAGTCCCACTGATCAACAGGACATGAAATGTATACGACTTGCTGTCACCTCACAGGTCAGTAACACTCACCTTTCTGGTTACCGTGGGTGGAGGTAAAGACAAAGGCTGAGCTCACCTCACACATGGCATTTAGAGTTGGTGGCTGACTGCGCGAGAGCCAGCATTTCTTTAGAATGCTTCCTTTCTATGAAACCCTTGAGATTCACCCCGTCTGTGAGCAATCTCCCAAGTACAAGGCCCTGCTCTCTCGAAGCTGTTCCTTCACGTTCTCCACAGTTCTTCCATCTTCCACATTCTCACCTGAGGCATCTGGAGGATGTGGTGGCACTCCTCTGTCTGCCACTACACACACACACACACACACACACACACACACACACACACACACAGAGTCTACACTAATCCAATACTGTGCCGAGCCATTTGGTTAGCTGGCAGCTCTCTATAGGTGTGTTTACAGAAGGATGCTGGCAGTAAATGTAAAACTTTGTTTTTCATGTGGCCTTATCCTATGTAGGTACGAATCTAAGTATGTAGCGCTCTGAATTCTAACTCAAAGCCTAAATTCCTGGATGGAACTCTGGATTATTTAGGAAGGTATTTGACACATCCAGACTCCACAGCACGATGCAACGGATCCTCCCGTGATCCACATAGCCTCACGTACACTGTCTAGCAATTAATGTTAAGTTGAACTTCATGTGAAAGTGTTCCCTGCTTCAGGCCACTCCATGTCCAGCTCTCCGCCCTAGATAACGAGGCTGGCCTGTGTGCTCCCACGTCTCAGAGCAGCGCTGAGAGGCACTGTCAGCCCCACTGTCTGAAGCATGGAGAGCTGGCGGCAGGAAGGCCGGACCCTGGTGGAAAGGCTCCCACAGAAAACACCTGGCTAAACCCTAAGGAATTGTGGTTAGTGGCATTTATTTAGGAAGGAGATGTGTGTGAGAAGGTGCTGCTTCTCAGACACAGCTACGAGAGCAGCTCTAACCTCACATTGCTGATGGGGGGGGGGGGGGAGAGAATGCCTTACATCTTTCTTTCCAAAGTGTGGCTTCACGATTACCATCTAAGCCCTGCTGGGCTGAACAGATTGGCTCGATAATTACATACAATAACTGCAGTGGGCAGGTAACCCTCGCTGGCACGGGCAGCTCCCCTGTGAGAGCTTCCATATGCAAGTGCACTGACGGGGCGCGTTAGGTACGTCTTCCCTGCCGGTTCACAGGCCTGATTAACGGTGGCCAAGACTCCAAGGTTAACGTGTCAGCAGACTTGTGATGCATTAGGCGGGGATAAACACAGACACTTTTGTTCCTTCAGATCAAAATTAAGGAGGAATATTTCAGAACTCGGCTCTGTGTTCCAAATAGAACAGAAAGTAGTTTCTAGATTTTATAGGGTAGTTTTTAAATGCTCATTATAAAGGGAGCTAGCCAGTATTTCCTACCAAAGAGTCTAGCACATTCATTTTGTTTTGAAGCATATTTAATAAAAATAAGCTTTCTTAACCTCCACACAGGTGGATTATAAGGAATGAAAATCAGACAGCATTCAGCCAAGGAAAGGAGCACCTGTGTATGGGAAAGTGGTAGGTCACATGCATCCGCCCACCAGCTCCTACCCAACTTTTCTGAGGGCACATGCAGTTTGGGTAGAAAGGATCTGTGCTCTAAAGATCATTAGTAAGCAAAACAAAACTAAGCCTGTCTAGTTTAACAGTGCATATGGATGGTGCTTGGGTTACACAGCAATACACAAATTCCAAACAGCAAGAAGCATCGATTAGAATCCTTAGACTTGGGGTATAGAGGAGTGAGTTCCCTTCCCAAGTAGTTGTGCCAATCTCTGAATCTGTGACAATCTACGCCATGTCTCACAGGTACCTTTATTTGCATTTATAAATGAAACCAAGATACTATATGACATACAAGGGCAACTTGCAAAATACATGTGGGACAGAGTTTGCCTTTAATTCAACACAGAAAAAGTCTTGAAAAATGGGCTTATTTCAAAGGACATTAGTAATATACTACACATTATATTTTTAAAGTGTTCAGATATGATAGGTTAAAACTTAGTTAATTAGCTGCTTCTCACTTCCATTTTAGAAACAGGAAGAAAGATCAGCTGGATACATTTGGACTGATAATTTCCTAATAGTCTAAACATTGACTGGAGACCAATACAGCTTCGAAAGAAAAGACAACAAAAATTTTCTGAGGCAAAACCAGAGACCAAGTCCTTGCTCAAGTAAGTCAAGCCTGAGATCACTGCAGGAGCCCATGTCTAAGAAACAGCAGCCAGACCATGGGCATCACCAACAAAGCACGCAATGCTCTTAGGTGCCCTGCTCCTCACGGCAGCCATCATGTATGTTATCTTAAAAACAAAAAGCCTAAAATTCCCAGGCTTGATGTTAAACCAGCCAAAGAGCACCACGCACAAACAGACATGCCAACTCGTCATAGTTGTCAAGAGCCCAGTAAAGTCACCAAGCAAATGTGTGTGGTTCACAGATGACTGAGGGTAACTGGGGGGGGGGATGGCACGAGGATAGCAGAAATGGTGTGCCACAGAACCTGCAGACCTGCAGACCAGCAGGCTCAGTTAAAATGCACTACAGAAGATGACAGCCACTGCAGTGTCTGGCAGAAGCGTGCACAGCGTGTCTATTACAGCTGCCTTCACATCTGTCTCCTCTGACCTATGCTCATCCAGGGCAGGGACTCTGTCTTGCCCTTTCCTAACTCTAGATAAGCTTTACCACAATGCTTGTGCACATGAAAGGGGTACAGCAGAAAGCACCCCGGTCCACGAAGTGTGCAGAGAGCCGGATGTCTTTGTGCACATCATAGCTGTGTCCCTTTGGCTCAGCCTCGAGGCCCCAGAGAAGGAGCTGTTAAAAGCCCTCCTAATAGTTATGAACAGAAGAGTTAATCAACAGGTGGGCAGAAAGCCCTATCCAGAGCCTGCAGGCACACTAGGTGCAGCAGTTTTCTAGTAAGGCAGCAACTTAGACATGGAAGACTCAAGTCATACGGCTGAGGACATGGACTCCAGCTTCAGCACGAGCAAACTTGAGGTTACTTAACCTAAAGATGTTTCTAAAGAGTCAGTGAACTCAGCTCTAGAAACTAATGTTTTTATTCTCTACTACACTGGAATTAATGTGATGCTTTCCTCTGAGGACACTATCACTTACACCACTAATATCAAAAACTTAACATGTTTTATGGACATTCAAGGAAAAAATCAACAGGCAGATAGTTACGCCTTAATTATCTGTATTTTATGACTAAAATCACAAGATTTTCTTTAAGTGCCATGAGTTTCTCAGAGGAAAACTGCATTATAACTATACAGAATGGTAGCTGTGAGACCCTAGGCAACTCGGTTTCCATTTTTTAAGACTCCCTACCAACACACAACTACACACACACACACACACACACACACACATACACACACACCACTACACACACACTATTCAGTATTTGCTGGGTTGGGTGGATGGATATGTGGGTATGGCCAGAAAACATGGAGGCCAAAGAATAACTGTGGAGCTGGTCTCCACCTCCACAGTTACATGGATACCAGAGATCAAGCTCAGAACACTGGACTTGCAAGGCCAGGGGAAGGGACCCTCACTTCAGAGCTGTCAGCCCCCTCTCTTTAACTTGTAACAAAGTGTCTCATGTGGGTGCCACAATGTCCATTTGAAAGCAGATGGAAGGTGGCTCTGTAAGGTGCTTTTGGAGCAGCAAGCCAGAAGCATGAAGGGTTACTTACCAGCAGTATCAAGTTCTCTGCACCCTCAAGGAAGAAGAAAACCCTGAGGCCCACTGCAGATGTGATAATACAGTCACAGTTTAGATGTCTATCTCCCTGAAGATCGGTAAAAACCAACCCTTCCCTTCCACATAGTGGCAGGAACCACCTCAGTCCTTGAGTGGACAGTTCCTTACAAAACACATAAGCCACTTTAGAATCACTACTAAAACCAGTTCCCTTGGCCCACAAAACCCCAACTCACAAAGCACAAACTACAGACACGGAAGCCAGGAGTCCTCTGCTTTACCCATACCAATCAACAGCTTCAAAGGGAAACATACCACAAACTTATTGCTGAGATATAGATGCTTTAATATACATTATGGGGCCACATGTTGTATATATTTATTTCATACCAATTATCATATTGTCTTTTGCTGCAAATCAACGTTTAGCAAGCCAGGACCACTTAAAACCTATCAAACGTGCATTCATCAGTGAAATCTAAACCAATACTAAAAGTGAACTCAACTTCAAGGCTATACATCAGTTCTTAAGATGGTGGCAAGACAGCAAAATGAAAACACTGTCATTTTCTAACGGAAGAAAGGAGGAGAGCTAAGCCGTAGGCAAACAGCCCTGACAGAGCCCTCCCTCCCTCTGACGCTCAGTGTTAGCCACAGCACTCAGCATCCAGACTTCATTTTCATCCCTTGTGACAAGCTTATAAGCAAGAAAGAATGCATTATTATTTCCACAGAAAATTTATTTTTAAATTCACCCCTTATTAAAAAATGTAAATGTGTGCACACTTAGCATCCTAAAACTTGGCCACGATTAAAGACAACTCAATCACCCGATGTTGAGGACATCTGACAAGATGCCCTTGCATTGCTTCCATGGATCAATTCTTAAGGCACTGATACTGTACCAAACGGGTCTCCTGTATCTTACAGCTAGATGCACAAGTACATGACAATCAAAACGGGGTGTGTAGGCCTCACTGGCACACACAAAACCTGTATGGAGCTGAAAAGTCTACTTCAGACGCAAATGCCCAATATTGGCTAGGCTTACTTACAAGGAGGCTAACGTCTACACAGATCTTACAATGAAGACCCTTGACCTCTGATGCACCATGGTTCTCATCTGCATTTCATGAGGGAAGAAATTAAGGAGCCTTTGTATGTCGAGGCCCGAGGCCCACCCATAGTCTAACACTAGTTTAATTGGTGTGGGTAATACAGTCCAAGACAGCTCTGAGGACGGTCTTCAAAGTCTGCATTATCTGACCTGAGGTATTCGTATTAAAGGGATTCCAGCCTCAACCCAGGAGCCCTGACACCAGAAGTCCCCATGTGGCCTCCAAGATCTAATTCTCTCTGGTGACAGGCACTGTATAGAAACAGTAAAACAGTAAACAGGAAATAGCATTCCAAATGGGGTGAACCCAAGGACAATACAGACCGAGAGAGAGAGAGAGAGAGAGAGAGAGAGAGAGAGAGAGAGAGAGAGAGAGAGAGAAGAGAAGAGAAGAGAAGAGAAGAGAAGAGAAGAGAAGAGAAGAGAAGAGAAGAGAAGAGAAGAGAAGAGAAGAGAAGAGAAGAGAGAGACTAAACTCAAACACCACACCACACAGAATCCCCATTCTCGGAGCTGTTATAAGACAGCATTTCCTACCCACAAAGAGACATAAGATGCTAGTACACCAAGAAAACAAGAATAAACTTTCTGTCTTCAGTAAATCATAGATACGAGCAAGAGAGACTTTGGGGCCTTGTCCATCCCTGCTCATCTACTGGCTACCAAGGAATCTGGGAGAAGGGAGTCACTCTCCTCAGCTGTGCACCTGCTGACCCCACCAGGTTCCAACACATAGCCCCAGACCTATGGCCACACAGACCGCCCTGACTAAAGCCAGTGGGGAGGGAGGAAGGAGAGAAAGAGAGAGAGAGAGAGAGAGAGAGAGAGAGAGAGAGAGAAAGAAAGAAAGAAAGAAAGAAAGAAAGAAAGAAAGAAAGAAAGAAAGAAAGAAAGAAAGAAAGAAAGGAGAGAAAGAAAAAAAGAAAGAGAGGAGAGAGAGGGAGAGAGAGAAAAGAAAGAAAGAAAGAAAGAAAGAAAGAAAGAAAGAAAGAAAGAAAGAAAGAAAGAAAGAAAGAAAGAAAGAAAGAAAGAAAGAAAGAAAGAAAGAAAGAGAGGGGGGAGGGAGGGAGGGAGGGAGGAAGGGAGGGAGGGAGGGAGGGAGGGAGGGAGGGAGGGAGGGAGGGAGGAGGAGGAAGGAAGGAAGGAAGGAAGGAAGGAAGGAAGGAAGGAAGGAAGGCAGGAAGGCAGGAAGGCAGGAAGGCAGGAAGGCAGGAAGGCAGGCTACACAATGTAAAAGAAGAGGAAAGAGAAACTGGATTCCAGCTCTCCCGGGTCTCAGGGAAGAAGCTGGGGGGATGAAGAGGAGGCACCTACATGCTGCACAGATGGACTCCTCAAGCTCCGGGGGAGGGTCACGGCTTCAGACAGGGTTCCCCAAGCATCAAGCATATATGAGGTTTAAACTAAGAAAACACCTCTCCCTCTCCCTCCCTCCCTCCCTCTCTCCTCTCTCTCTCTCTCTCTCTCTCTCTCTCTCTCTCTCTCTCGAATTCTGTGGTGGAAAGCAGAATGAGGGGATAGACTAAAAAACAAGAGAACTCAAACATAGGGGAAACCAGAAATCAGGTAGCAAACAAAATTAACCAAACTGGAAGCTGAGAGGGACACCTCAGCAGTGACTCCAACCAAATGACTCTCAGGGAAGCAAATATCACCATTTGTGGAAACTGTATTCATGAAGTTTACCATTTATAGCGCTCCTCAAAAAAAAATAAAAAATAAAAAATAAAATAAAATAAAATAAAATAAAGGAACTTGAGCACATACTGTAAATACTCTAAAAGATGAATCCAAGAGAAAGGACACAGTAATAATAAAAAATAGGAAGAGAAATAAAAGACTCTGGAACTCTAATCACTAAGAACACAGAGCACAGAGAAACACCAGGACACCTGCCCTCTCAACAACTTGAAAGATGGTGTGATGGTTCGTATATGATTGGCCCAGGGAGTGACCCTATTAGGAGGTGTGGCCTTGTTGGAGTAGGTGTGTCACTGTGGGTGTGGGCTTAAGACCCTCACCCTAGTTGCCTGGAAATCAGTCTTCCACCAGCAGCCTTCAGATGAAGATGCAGAACTCTCAGCAGGAGGCTGCACTGTATCTGCCTTGATGCTGCCATGTTTCTGCCTTGATGACAATGGACTGAACCACTGAGCCTGTAAGCCGACCCAATTAAATGTTGTCTTTTTTGTTTGTTTGTTTGTTTTTTGTTTTTGTTTTTTGTATTTGGTTTTTTCAAGACAGGGTTTCTCTGTATAGCTCTGGCTGTCCTGGAACTCACTCTGTAGACCAGGCTGGCCTCGAACTCAGAAATCCGCCTGCCTCTGCCTCCCAGAGTGCTGGGATTACAGGCGTGCGCCACTGCTGCCCGGCAAATGTTGTCTTTTATAGAACTTGCATTGGTCATGGTGTCTGTTCGCAGCAATAAAACCCTAAGACAGATGGACTATGGGATGAAGACACCCCTCTCACGAGAGAATGGATACAGGGTCTACTCAACTCTAAATGCTCATACACAAAAGTCAAAATGTGTTAGAAAATCAGGGCAGAGACATTTGTGAATTGTCACAGCTTCCTTCTATCTAAAACCTGAAGAAATGAGCCCAAAATAAGCATTTAGAAACATGTCTGAAACAAGCAAAAGTGGCCCCCTATACCCAGCTGCTGAAGCAGGACCCAGGAAGAACAGAGGCACACTCAGGAAGGGCCGTGTACTCCTATCCACTCCTAAGCCACACTACACTAGGAATATCTTTCTGAAAATCTGCACCAGTAACCCCAATCAGAAAGTGCTAGCAGGTAGTGGTGGCACACACCTTTGCTCCCGGTACTCGGGAGGAAGAGGCAGGTGGAGCTCTGAGTTTGAGGCCAGTCTGGTCTACAGAGTTCCAGGACAGCCATGGCTACTCAGAGAAACCCTATCTCCACAAACCAAAAAGAAAATAAATAAAAAGAAAGTACTGGCCAGGTAGGAAGAGTGCAGGTGGAATGGGGGGTTGGACATTTCAAATGCCCTTGCGAAAGAGACAGCCCCCCTACAGTGGCCCAACTAGGACAAGGCCAATGGCAGAAGAGTCACTGCTCCATTGACACCTGACCTCAGGTCACAGGGAGGTCATTTCAGATACCGAACAATCTGCTCCTGGAAATTCTCACTGCCCCTAGTTCCCCATAAGCTCTGCTATCAATCTGCGCCTCCTTTATAGTAAAACACCCTTGGCCACCAACCCACCTAGCTTCCTTGCTGAGCTAAGACCCGCCTACATGTACTACCTGATAGCTGGAAACAACAGCAATCCAGACCCACCCTTTGAGGCTGGTTTTGTCTTCACACTTCCATTCTCCACAGCACTAAAATCCAGTTTGCCATCATCTTTACTTCCTATAGCTTTTAGTCCTTGCAAAAGGATGTCACGTAGGTTTTGATAGAGCGGCTTTTCGGTGTAGTCCAGTAGTTTCACAGACTCCATGTACTTAGCGATCTCACCTAGAATAACAACACAATCACTCTATAGCATTTAGTCACAATCCCAGTATGTCCACCTCATTCCTAAGAAAACAGTCACGGCTGATTGTTTTCTACAAGTGTGCAAAACTACAAGTGTGCGGACAAGCACTCCAGTACATACAACAGACTCCATAGCCACTGCCTAAGTGAACAGGGCACACTTCCCTTCCTGACAACAAAGGGTGACTGACTGTACCAGCTCCAAGCCCACTGCCCAGCGCCCTGTGCAAAGCTGCTTTTGTGAAGGCATGCCTCCAACAACAGCAATGTCCTGAAATGCCCAAGCTCACACAGGCTGAGGGCTGCCTCCTCCTAGAAGACAAAAGCTGTGTGGAGGCCTACAGAAGCCTTTCCTACCTGGCTTATTCTTCTCAGGAAAGCATTTCTCCATCAAAGCTGCGACATTGTCTCTGTATCTGCAGAGGAAGGAAGGAGTTCTCAGTTACAAGTGTGGTCCCCAAGAGCCTTCAATAATAGGACATATCTCCACAGGCAGTGTGTCCAAGGGGAACAGCAAAGTTCAAATAGTCCTGCCATCTAACCTGCACCTTCTACTTAAATCACTGCCAGGTGTACTGACTGGGGCAGGAGGGCTGCTCAACAATGCACTGCCTATAAAATAAATAAAATAAAATAAAATAAAATAATAAAATAAAATAAAAAATAAAATAAAATAAAACAAAACAAAACAAAACTAATGATAATCTAGAGAATACAACTCCAGAGAAACTGTCAAGAAATTGTGACAGACTCCCGTCCCTCCTTCACCATCTACAGCAGGCAGGCAGGAAAGCTGGCCCTGGGCTCCTGAGAGTGGGAGAGCTGGCCCTGTGCCGCACGAGCTGCAATGCTCAGGAGAGCAGGCTCTGTACTTCATCTGGGCAGCAGAGTAGAGGTGGCCCTGGTAACAGCCCGAATCTACCCCATTGATGACCTGCTGGAGTCTCTGAAAGGGCCAGTCCTACAGATCCAAAACTATAGGAACTCCATGAAACAGAACAGTGACAGGATGTCCAAGAGGAGTCCCAGTGAGGATCCAGAATTGAGAAGCCAGAGACCTTGTCGAGACATGGCAAAGAACATTTGCAAGCAAATGAGTGTCGGCAGAGGGGTATACCAGGGCACACATTATGACTGCAGCCTCCATAGATTTTTATTCTCTGTTTGGGGAGGAAGGGTTTGCAAGGGTAGAAGGTAGGTGTGCAAGGGAAGGGAGATAAGTAGGATTGGGGTGCATGATGTAGAATTCACAAAGAACCAAAACATGTTTTTAAAAAGGACATTTTTTGTCCCATCACCACCCAATCCAAAACAATGTAAGTTGTCCCTTACCTAATTTTGGAATCTCTAACGTAGTTAGGATCTTTCAAGTTATCCTCCCAAGGAAGACAGCCGCTGAGCCACTGGATCATGCAATAACCAAGTATTTCCAAATCACCACGTCGTGATGGGGCTACAAACACAACACGGGAGTAAGCACGGTACAACAGCTTCCCAGAAAAGCATCAAGATAGAACAGTCCACTCAGGTCTAACTTGAGGCAGAAACATTCGCCTGCATATAATCAAAGCATTCAACAATGCTCTATGTAAAACAAATCCAACTAATAGCTTACTTAAAACCCAGACTGGCAAGCCTTAGGGTTTGAAACTGCTACCACTGGTCTAGGGAGTGAAGTCTGAAGGCTCCTCACACCCAGCTGTCTTTGGGACTGGAAGACACTGACACATTAGACACTGCCAATATGTCCTCCACAACAAAGGGCAGAGAAGGGGCTAAGCAAGCTTAGATAAAACATAAGCCACACAGAAACGGCACAGCAACCAAGAAAACCAAGCAGCACAGGCGGAGCTGCATGGATCCTAAGGACAGTGCGGTTCCCCTGAAGACAGGCCCTCTGCCTTCCTTCCCGTACTCTCCGTCAGTCCACGTGCTGCCTTAGCATTCAGACAGGAACACCGCACTGTGCAGGTGCCCCGGCCCCTGTGGACGTACCCACGCCGTTGTGTGCGTCGATGCTGGTGAACTCCAGGGTGCCGTCATGGCACCTCTTGGGATCTTCCTTGTACTCTTTATGAACTCCATCTGGGCAGTACCGATAGGCAAGCCCATAGTCTACCAAATACACCTGTAAATTTCCAAGCACCAAATTAAAGACAAAAATCAATGCGCATGAACTACTAGAAAGTACTGAAATAAAATACAATCGTTTGGAGGCAGACTCACCTACAAGGGCAAAGAGGAGCTTTCCAAACAAGACAAATCTGAACTGAGCACCACAGCAAGTCCTGAGCCTCCCCTCCTCTGCAATGCTGGGAATTACACCTAAAGCTTCGCACACGCTAAGCAAGAGCTCTGCTGCTGAGCTGTATCTCTGATAAGTCTTACTTGTAAAAATCTTATTTTGTCTGCAGTATTAGGGATCTAACTCAGGACCTTCCTCTACCACTAAGCTATTCCCACCCTTCCACCCAAGAATGTTTTACTTTTAATAAATGTTAAATGGCCATAAAGCTACAGTGCCTGAATGTTAGTTTACTTTGCATGCTTTCTTAGGAAAGTATGTGCTAAAGAAATTAATCCTGTCTCCATGGGCAAGACTTACAGATAGATGTTAAAGTCCTTTTATAGAGTCTGCAACAAAACTACAATAAAATGTAAGTGTTCAAGACTCTTTCCACAAAGAAAAGGGACATGATGTTAGCACACAATACAACAGCTGCCTTCTACTCGATTCCTGTAGAATAGTCAAATGCCTATTTACTTCATAAAAATGATTCAAGGACTATAATAACATTCAAAACTCTTAGATCAGGCCTTTACCTACATCTTAAATACTATATATTAGATTTAGGTCTTTCAGATTAAAGCTAGTTTGAGTAATCCTGTGGGCGCAGCCTGTTACTCTGACTAGCACCCAGCACGCATGTGCATGTAAACACAAGATGGACACAGCATGAGAGACTGACCCCATCCACAGAGCATGTCTGAAAGGTCGGAGAGCTGCGCATGGCTACTGTGTGGACAGAAGCTGCTCGCAGCAGCCGAGTGCAAACCAATTGGAGTGCCTTTTCAACAGTGTTCTGCGAGTCCTTACTACTCCAGCTAAAGGGAGCATCACTGCTCGCTCAGGGTCTTGGCTGTGCTTAAGGAAACAGCTCAAATGAGATGGCGGAGGATGCCTCAGAGCACTCAGCACAGCAGCTTCTCTTGGTGCACTACACTGACCCCTGATGCTCACCATAGCTTACAGAGCACCTGTGGTTAAAAAGGAGGTGATCAAAGAAGCAAAACATATGCAGACGATGACTACAGACCCAAGGGCAGAGAATGCTGACAGATCACCGCCGAGCCAAGCACTCAAAACCTCCCTCTTACACAAGATCAGGAGGCAACACTAAACAGCCTTTATTGTCACTGACGACTGAGCTGACCCCACATTAAAGACCAAATTCTCTAAGTAACAGACACTTTTATCAGATGGATTTTTTGGAAGCAATGAGGTACTGAAGGTGACCAAGAGGACTGGCAGATCTAACTCACTGGTGCCTTTATAGTTTAGCCTCCACCTTAAACAGCTATTTGAAATGCATGCTGTATTAAGCACTTCTGAATATTATGTAGAGCAAAACAGTCTACTTGATAAAGTGCCAGTAAACTGCAACAAGATACAGAAAGGCAACTGGATGCCAGTGACCGGAGAATCAGTATTGTTAGTGTGTCTACTTCAAAGCAGCAGAGCTTGTGGAGTCAGCCCAGAGTACCCGACTCGCTCTCAGGCAGCTGAGTTACAACAGTAAGAGTGAAGCTCTCAGGACCTGGTCAGGGTTCTTGTAGCTCAGAAGCAGGTTGGAGGCCTTGATGTCCCCATGCACATACTCATGCTCGTGGATGTACTCCAGGATGTCCAGCTATGGAGAACACAGGGAGTTAATGCAGTACCTAACACAGCCAGCAGAGGACTGAGCTTCAGCAGAAACCAGCCCTTACTGTATTCACAAGGAGCACAGCTCACATACAATTCTTAAGCTTAGCTGCAAGACAGTTTTCCGAGAAAACCTTTTGGCATTTGCTTCATATATTTTCTGAAGGTCACTCCCAAAGCGGTCCATTATCATAAACCTGTAACTGAAGACAAACAAGAGAGTCAGTGAGGGAAACAGCCAGGACCATGTACTTGCAATTGACTATTCCCCCTGCAGATTATGTCAAGGTAATGCTTAATAAGGCAGTATTATAGATTATAAAGGGGCACAAACACACACCATGAAAATCTCTCTCAACTACAGAGAAATCTCACGAATTCAGAATGTTGGGTCATCCTGCCCTGAACTCAGCTAGTTTTACAGAAGACAACGTTCAATTTAAGATATAATGCCCACCCAGAGCCAAATACTCATCTACAATGGAACACCCGTCTACCTGACTCCTCATAGTTAACTGCTGTTCTTAGACAAGGGCTTCTTTCTTGTGACTGCATCTCCATTTTTAAGGCATATTTCAATAATAAATATTCTGTTAAATCAAGACTGTCAAGAGATAGCTTACAAACTACATTCAGTAAAGCTGTCCAAATGGTATTAAGTGATTATATATTAAACACTCAATGGTCATATCTGCAAAAGGAATACCCTACAAAAATAAAGATTTTTGGGTTTTGCCACCCAGTCCCATGTCACCTGGAGCAGGTAACATTACTACCTGGGGCCATAACTTTTGGAGAAGTGAAATGAGGAGACAGGTGTCACCCTTCCTAGGGACTCAAACTCTAGGAGTGCCCATAGCCTCGCTGGAGACCTGCAAGGACACTGACCAGCTCCTAAGGGCATCCCTTTCCCCTTCTCCAGTTATCCGAATCCCACCCCGTCTGTGTATGTCACTGACAGACCCAGGACAAACCCTCCCATGGGATGCTCGAGCCACAGCAGTCAGGCTCATAACGATACACTACAGTGAGCTTCCAAGGAGCAGCCAACTAAAATGACAAGGCAGTGTGGTAATAGAAAGCAGAGTCCTATCCATTTCTGAATCAGAAGAGAACTAGAGATTCTATGTATCTTTTAATGCTTTAGCAGATAAAGTTTATGTCAAAGCCACACTATCAAGTAGAAGCAAAACACATTCATTCGTGTTAAGATTTCTGATGCCCTGACCTGTACGGCCTTGTGTCTTCCCAATATCTTGGGGATGGTAAGTTGTGCAACGCTGAGGGAGAAGAGTAGGACACACACATTTGCCTTGACAACCAAGTTAGCCAGTGTCATTACTATAATACTTTGGATAACAAAGAGTAACCTTGGCCATCAGTCTGTGTCTTAGGGTTACTATTGCTACAACAAAACACCATGACCAAAATTCAAGTGGAAGAAAGGGTTTCTTTGATTTACACTTCCATATCACTGTTCATCACCAAAGAAAAGTCAGGACAGCAACTCACACAGGGCAGGAACCTGGGGCTGATCTGATGCAGAGGCCATGGAGGGCTGCTGCTTACTGGCTTGCTCTCCTGGCTTCTTGCTTAGACTGCTGTCTTACAGGACTCAGGACCAGCAGCCCAGAGGCACCACCACAATGGACTGGGCTTTCCCACATTAATCACTAATTAAGAAAATGCTCTATAGCCAGATTTCTTAGAGGTGTTTTCTCAATCGAGGTTCCTTCATTTCAATGTGTCACATTGACAAAACACTAACCAGCATAGTCTAATAGTCTAGAAGAGGAAAAACAGTTTGTTTCAACACAGGAACTACTACTAAAGCAGATTACACAGGTCTTTGTTTTTATGCACAGATCACCCTGCCACTAATTCTAAATGGCCCCTAAAATTCCCTCACCATTTCTAATGACAATTGACTCCTCTCTCTCTCTCTCTCTCTCTCTCTCTCTCTCTCTCTCTCTCTCTCTCTCTCTCTCTCTCTCTCTCTCTCATACACACACACACACACACACACACACACACACACACATACAAAAACACACATTAGTGCATTCTCCTGTAAGAGCTCTAGGACAGAGTGAAGCTACTTCTGAAAATGTCTATCAGGTAAGGCCTCTGATGCTTTCTTTCTTTTTGAGGGACTTAGCTAAATGCTTCCCGTAATAGGAAATAGTCAGTTCAAACAACTGCATGCGGAAACAGTCAGCATTTCTACAGGCAGCATACTGCTCTACGCTGCCTAGGCCTCCCTTCCCTCAAACACAAGTTAAGGAGAAGGAAGGCAGTGTGCTGGCTGGGGAGTCTAGAAGGACCCTCTTTCTACTGCTTTCCTTCAGGAAGACATACGATGCTTTAACCTCACAGTCCACATGTCACCCATGACAGTCTGAGTCTCGAGCGCTGAGGAAGGTCTAGCAAACGTCCATTTCGAGGACTGGCCATCGCTGACAATCACAGCACAGGTGACTTGCTCAGCTGCAGTCACCCGGCCTTACTATGCTAAAGCTCCTGCCGGCAGCACCCTCTGAACACAGCTATCCTTCTGCCCACTGCCTCTCTCTGGCTCTGATCACCTCACAGCACACTGTTCCAGGAAAACTGTAAGAAAATGGTGTAAGATTCCAAGGAGCCCAGACTCCTTGGAAGATGAATGGTTCTCTAGTAAATAAAACTGGCAGGGCCATAATAGCTACCTGTCACAGTTTAAATATGCTAGGCCCAGGAAGTGGCACTATTAGACAATGTGGCCTTGTTGAAGGAAGTGTGTCACTATGGAGGCAGGCTTTGAAACCCTCCTTCTAGCTGCCTGAGTCTTCAATCTCCTTCTGTTTATCTTTGAAACAAGATGGAGAACTCTCAGCTCCTCCAGCACCATGCCTGCCTGTATGCTGCCATGCTTCCTGCCATTATGATAATGGTCTGAACCTCAGAACCTGTAGGCCAGCCCCAATTAAATGTGGTCCTTATAAGAGTTGCTTTGGTCATGGTGTCTCTTCACAGCAGTAAAACCCTAAGACACTGCCATCCTCAAGTCTTTGCTAACGCAGCATCAATCTGGCTTGGGCATTCCAACCTCTTCCATTCAACAGTGTCTTTCACCAAGACACTTCTGTGAGCACTTGGATCTTGCCAGCAGCAGGTTTAAGCATAGGAATTATAAAACTGTGACCATGAAAATGTATGAGGAAGCCACATAGGGTGCCACAAAAGTTTCCTTCATAGATAGGAAAGGAAAACTCACAAGACAATGGCACCAATTTCTGACACTGAACATTGTGTCTGTATGCGAGGTCCAGAAAAGGAGCAGTCTTCCAACAGCATCAAAAGGAACACTGAGAGTAACAGCACCACGAGGGTTAACTGTGCAAGACAAGCAGAGATGTACCGACTAGTACTCATGAGGAGCAGGCAGGGGACTGAAAGGTCTATGCCAGCCTGGGCTCTACAGTGACTTGAAGCTAAGTTTGGAAAGCAAGACTCTAGCTCAAAAAAAATGCAAGGCATGGAATCAGGTCTTTGATGGCTGCTTAAGACGGCCAAATCACAGCCTTCTGTAACACACTAGAAACGCCATTTACTGGCAGACTGGCCTCCAGTTTCTAATTCAGCCTGGCCTTCAGTCTCCTATAAGCTTTGCTCCATGAAGTTTAAACTGAGACTTCACAAGAGCAGGCAGCACAAAAGTGTTAAGGGATTTCTCTTTTTTTTTAATTCGATATATTCTTTATTTATATTTCAAATGATTTCCCCTTTCCTGGATGCCCCCTCCCCAAAGATCCCATAAGCCCTCTTCCCTCCCCCTATTCCCCAATCACCCCCTTCCCGTTTCCCTGTCCTGGTATTCCCCTACACTGCTGCACTGAGCCTTTCCAGGACCAGGGGCCTCTCCTTCCTTCTTCTTGGGCATCAATTTGATATGTGAATTGTTTCTTAGGTATTCCCAGCTTCTGGGCTAATATCCGCTTATCAGTGAGTGCATACCATGTGTGTTCTTTTGTGATTGGGTCGCCTCACTCAGGATGACATTCTCCAGTACCACCCACTAGCCTAAGAATTTCATGAATTCATTGTTTTTAATAGCTACGTAGTATTCCATAGTGTAAATATACCACATTTTCTGTATCCATTCCTCCACTGAAGGACATCTGGGTTCTTTCCAGTTCTGGTTATTATAAATAGGACTGCTGTGAACATAGTGGAGCATGTGTCCTTATTATATGCTGGGGAATCCTCTGGGTATATGCCCAGGAGGGGTATAGCGGGATCCTCCTGTAGTATCATGCCCAGTTTTCTGAGGAACCACCAAACTGATTTCCAGAGTGGTTGTACCAGCTTGCAACCCCACCAGCAGTGGAGGAGTTCTTTCTCCACATCCTCACTAGTACCTGTTTTCTCCTGAGTTTTTGATCTTAGTCATTCTGACTGGTGTGAGGTGAAATCTCAGGGTTGTTTTGATTTGCATTTCCCTGATGACTAAGGATGTTGAACATTGCTTTAGGTGCTTCTAAGGCATTCGATATTCCTCAAGTGAAAATTCTTTGTTTAGCTCTGTACCCCATTTTTTAATAAGGTTATTTTGCTCTCTGGAGTGTACCTTCTTGAGTTCTTTGTATATCTTGGATATTGGGCCTGTGTCGGATGCAGGGTTGGTAAAGATCTTTTCCCAATTTGTTGGCTGCCGTTTGTCCTTTTGACAGTGTCCTTTGCCTTACAGAAACTTTGTAATTTTATGAGGTCCATTTGTCAATTCTTGATCTTAGAGCATACGCTATTGGTGTTCTATTCATAACTCTTAACTCCTAAGACATCTAAGAGGAAACGTTACTGAGCAAGCATCTAGCTTTCCTCTCACGGTTCAGAAATGCTAACTCTAAATGATTCTTACCTCTAACTACTGCCTAAAGCCCTCGTAATGAACAAGACCCTAGTTTTCATGGAAGATTAGGCATTCAGTATGAGATATAAAATGGGATCCTGAGGGAACTTTTGCATAAAGAATGGGAGAGGCAGGGTGCACTCTGTTCCTGTCCATGGGGTTCTAGTCATCTGGTGCTGCTTCACAGAAGTCCACAAGTTAGACTGGTACCCCCATTTAACATGCCCCTGACACTGTGGTGTACACAGGAAAGCAGAGATAAAATCTTACTCCTCCCCTCTGCTGCCCGGCAGTCCAGAAGCACACCTACAAATATTGTGGGTGCTCTACAAGTAACTGCTTATTAAACCAACTCAACAGGAAATGCTCAAATGGAGATTTTTACCTTTTTCCATTTTTATCATGTAGACCAGATCCCCAATACTTAGGAACACCAAGGTACTTCAATTTATGTGTACGAATCCATTTCTGAACTAGAAGTTAAAAGAGAGGCCTGTGATTTCAACTGCTGTATGTAAATGGTCATTTCAGAACAAATTACTAAGAGCAGAGCATTCTTATATGGGCAGCAAAACCACCTCAAGCCCTAAAACAGGATGTAAAGGACACAGGATAACTCACACAAAGTATAATTAAAAAGTTTACCAATCTGCACAGATAGCACCCTGCTGTTCCCTATCTGAAACTGCCCATCTATGAAACCATTTTTAAAGCACAAAGCAATAGCACTGCCTCTTGGCTCACCTCCTAATCATGGAGTGTGCTTACTTCCATAAGAACAATGTCTTTCACCCTAAACTCCAGAAGTGTGGGGTTGTCTCCTTCAATGTTTACATCTCTTCCTCCCCCTGCAAGACTCAGGAGCAGAGGGAGGGTCAGCTCCTGCTCCCTCCCTGGGAGGAGCTAGGGCCTCAGATGAACACAGTTGAAAGCCATCAGCCCAGGACCCACCCCAGTTCACATCTCAGGACTTATCAAAATGTTCAAAAGTCACACTTGGGAACTAGGCTCGCTTATGTATTTTAGGCTGCACAGAATTGATTATTTCACATATCAATAGACCACAGAGCAAATACATCAATGCACCAGCATGACTCATGCAAATACCATCTGAATGGTGTTCATGTATAAAGCAAATAAAAACAGAGACACAGGATGTGACACTTTAACCTCAGCTTCGTGAGATAAAGCTAGATAAACTACTTATTTTTAAACATTACACCTTTAACAGAACAATTTGAACCGTGTTTACTGTTTCTTACTTTCCTCTGGTTTAGCAGCCCTCTGGTAGAACTTCAATTCAGTAAAAAGAGGTCCGTTGTCACTGGGTTCCTTAGAATACAAGAGTTAATTAAAATTATTGAATTATTCACACTGAGCTTTCAAAATAGAGTAAATCTAATTTTTCCTACAAACACAATGTAACTTTGATACTTAAATTTATAAGCTATTAAAAATTTAAGTTCAACTCCTTAGAAATACTTTATGTGTTCTCACAATAACTTTTCTTTAACCTCAACTTTCATAATTGATACATTATATAAAATCAGAAATACAATTCAGTCTTTGCAGAAGTTTAAGGCAAATGTTTAAACTAATTTTCATCTTTATTAAGCAAAGGCTACCAGCCATGCTAAGTGTATCACCACTAAGAGGCTACAAGTCAGTTCAGAGATGTAATAACATTCCAACACCTGACTTAGCCAATTAATGGTAGAATCCCAACCCTTCCCCCTGCCCCACCATGGCTCTACCTAGGTCTTGGAAGTGGAGTGTCATCTGCATCACGAAGCGAGACAGCAGCTTGCCTTCTCTTTCTGACACTGAATCCTCTTTCTCAGACCGCAACCTTATGACTTTTTTTTTTTAAGTCAAAAAGAAACTGGAGCTAAATAACTGTTTTCCCAACTTGATTAGACAATCCCTATCTGAATTATTTGTAAAGAGGACCATCTGAATTATTGTAAAGAGGCAAATATTTACAAAAAAAATATTTCACACAACAAGAGATAGCAGTCCTTAAGGACTTTCATGTTGTTTAACAAATACAGAGAAAAAAAATCACTTATATTTTTTTTTGTTGGCTTTTTAAATGGTGGATTTTGTGTGACTGATTGATATAAGATAGCATTTACTTAATGTTTGATATTTTATACTGGTTTAAAAGCAGTGACAACCTCAAACACGAAAGCAGATTTCTAAACTAATCTAGGCAAAATATTTGGGACAGAAGACCCACATGGCTGGAGTTAAGGATTCAGAGCTCATCGGAACCGGCAGACCTGAGCTATATGGTGTGACTGTGTTCTCCTCTTCAGAGGTATTTGCTCCAAATGCCACGTCTGTCTACTTTTACATTGAGGAAACCTCAGCTACTACAGAAGTTAATTTTGGTCCTTGAAGTGTCCATTAAAACCTTTATCACATAGACAGTTCTATCCAATGTATAGGAATTCAAATGACAGGTTATCTCCAGGTAACATGTTTACAGAACTCTGCTTATCTGCAATCAAGCAGTACCTAGCCACAAGGGAGGACTTAAGCCACAAATGGCCAACACTCAGATCAGAAAGAACCCATGCAGTTCTCTGTATGTGTACAGCTCAGCCTCAGAAGAATGGTGGTGGAGGGCTTAGCATGTCACCAAACACCACAGGATCCTACCCGTACAAATGTGAATGCTGAGCCCCAATCAAGGCGCTATGCAAGAAGCGCTCCCACACCTGTGGCTCCCTTCCTAGCCGCAAAAGAAGCCAGAAAAGCAAGCAAATGTTTCAAGCCTGTGACCAAGCAAGTCACAGAATAAGTGTAAAAAAAGAAAGTGAAATTAAAGAAAGGAATCTTGGTTAGTTTTCAGAATGACTCATTAATAAAACTCTAGCTTAAAAGACACTCTCCCAAGACCACTCCTGGCTTATTACCAACAGTATAAGATTTTTGATTTATTCAGTTTCAGCCTACATCATATCGACTTTAATTTTCAAGTTCCCTTCAAGCAATAATTTATTAAACTTATAATGCGAATCAACCATATAAGTCAGGACATTCTAATGAAGGCTCCTGAGCACTTTCAGACATTTTTCTGTCCAATAGGCTTCCATTATGACAAAGTAAAGGAACTACTTCTTGGCACTGAGCTCCAGCTGAAGCAACTCTCTATGGAGAAAATACCTTAACTCAGAACTAAAATTGTATTAACATATTTCAAATCTAAAATACTTTGCCAACTCTATAATAGCCAAGATTTAGAAAAGAAATTGGGACTGACATTTTAACTAGAATATCACTAAACGTTTCCTTAAGACTTCTAAGTGTCAAAATGACGATGACAACAGGAAAAAAAATTAAAATGTGATATATTTCAATGGCACCATCCAAAAGCAACTGGCTGCCATTTAAAAATGAAGCTGTACAAAGTTTCTCCTTCTTACCAAAAAAATTAAGATATCTGAATTGAAAATTAGAAACACTCATCACAACATCAGGCAAAGTCCTTCCCAGGAAGGAGGCTGTGAAATACAGACCCCATCAGTTGTTCCCCAAGAAAAGGACTGTCACATACCACCAGCTCTTAAGTGGCATCAACTGGAAGTCTATCTTCAGGATTCCAACTCTGCTCCCGTGAAGGTGAGAAGGACTCAGAGAACTAATTTCTTACTGACTCTTAGATTTGAGAGGTTGGGGGTCAGAAAATCTTCTACTCATATTGTCCAAGTTACTTATTTACTATTTCTTCCTGGCGCGCATGTGTGTGTGTGTGTGTGTGTGTGTGTGTGTGTGTGTGTGTGTGTGTCTGTGTCTGTCTGTGTGCACATGTGTATGTCTGTGTATGTATGCATTGTCTGTGTGTGCACATATGTCTATGCGTGTGCATGTACATGTGTGCCTCTCTGTGAGCATGTCTGCATGCGTGTGCTGTCATGCACAGCCTCTGAAAGCAAACACAACCAGTGCTGTCCCATAGCTGCTTGCGTCAGTCAAGGATGAAGACCCCTAAACAGAAACAGAGACCACTCCTGGGTGGGATGGCGTGTACAGCATATGCTGAGACATTTAATTTGTATGTATATGTTATGTTCATGCCAATGCCAAATGCAGGAGCCATGTGCAACCATGTAGAGCTCATTCACAAAGCTGGCACATCAGAAGTAATTGAGCTTTGGAGGTAGGATCTCAGAATACAACCATTAGAAAAGACTTCAGAGTGAAGCTACAGATCTGTAGACATGAGCTCACCTGTCATAGCTAAGGTCACACTGCTCCAGATTCTACTCTGGTTCTCAATCTGGATGCAAAGGAGCACCTGCAGACTTCAGAGACTGCAATGGCCAGGCCCTGTGCGGTCTCAGACAGCATACAATGGCCAGGCCCTGTGCGGTCTCAGACAGCACAAGGCCTGGGAAGCACGGCTTGGCCTGTGATCATGGAACTTCCCAACAGCAACCAACTTAGCTGTGCTTCTTAAGTGACTTGCCTACTTCTGCTCTAAAATAAAAGGCATGTTCATGTTGACAGTGCATGAGCATTATGGCGTACTTGTTCACAGAGCCATTTTATAAAGAACTTCGCATCTTACTCTCCTGTTACTCATGCCCAGTCGGCCTCTCATGGTCTCTGAGAACAGGAACCTTGGCTAGAGTTGCAGCAGTCACAGAAACCTGTCCAGCAGCCAGGAGGCTTTGCACCCATCTCTTTTACCCATCTCCAGCACACACACACACACACACACACACACACTCTTAACAATCTTCATGTGTTTGTCTGAATGGCAACTGTTCTGATTTTAAACCAGAAGAGGTATGAGAATCTCTCTATGTGTATGTATTTGATGTCTCCTTCACCTCTAAAGACCACCAAGCTGTCGGAAGGGAAATGACAACCTGGCCTATTCCCAACAAAGGAGAGTAAACCACATCTAAAGGATAAAGGTGAATGAACAGAAAAGCAGGAAGAGGGAGGAAAAAAATGTACCTACAAAAGTATTTTGAACAAGCAAAGCAAGTATGTAAGAACAGTGTAAGTAGAGGACATTTAGACAAGGTCACTATCAAGTAACTAAAAATCTACTTAGAGAAAACAAACACAAACATTTTAACTGGCATTATGAGAAGGGTTTTAGAAGTAAAACTGTATAATAAATAGCAATCCATTGACACAGGAATGTAAAGGACCCAAAGACTTCAGTCACCAAGGGAGCAGCAGCCAGCTCTTGCTGCTCCTCTGAGGGCTGGGCAGCTGTTCTTCTTTCACAAAGAGAAGGACAAAGGACAATGGAAGACACAGAATACTAGACTAATAAGTATGAAAACAGACATCCTTAAAACCTAGAAATTCAATGTGCTCTGATAAAGTAACTGGAAGGAGCTATCGACCGACACTTCTCTGTCAGCTAGGTAAGTGAAAGGGGCAAGAAGTGAACACTTAAGATGAGGTTCACAATTCTAAGACAAAGCCTCAGTGATGCAGACGGAATGATGGTCATCTAGCACTTTCCCTCTAAGGCAGGGAAACGAGTGTGTCAATTGGGCGGGGCAGGGAGGGGCGGAGCAGGGCGGGGCAGGGCAGAGCAGAGCAGAGCAGAGCAGAGCAGAGCAGAGCAGAGCAGAGCAGAGCAGAAGGGTCTGAGCCTGGACCGGTTTGACCCACATGGTCATGAGTCAGGAGAGGCTTGCTTTCTTCTCAATGGAGTCCTTTGAAGATACTCAGGAACTGATCTCCCCAGGCCCTATGTACATGTTTTCATGTGTGTAGAAGAAGAACGAATAGAACTCTCCCACAACCCCAGACACGTGACTAACATCACAGCAAGAGCTCTAGTTCCTCTGACCTGGAAGCAGCCCATCCCTGTGGTTCAGAAAGAATGTCAGAACACAATGAGAAAGAGGACAGGAAGCAAGGGAGCTGGCAGCAGGAGACAGACACCGGCACTGACTGAGAAGGGAGGGCAGAAGCTGACTAAGGTTTCCCACTTAGTAGGGACACAGGCTGTAGAAGCTCTAGCCTCACAAACTCCACAAGGGTCCATTGGAACACTACAGGAACCAAACGGCTAATGCAACTGACACCAAAGCAAGCCAGACTGCAAGAGTCTAATACAGAAATACTTCTAGAAAAATTAAAGAACAAGATGTTTGTGAATAAAAACACAAAAGTCCCTGCAAAATATGAGCAGAGCAGCTCCAGCATGGCGTAAGAAGCCTACCTCAGCTTGCTAAGTAGGGTGTGCACTACAGGCTCAGTTCAGTATCAGAAGCCACGTCAACTGAACAAAGGAGAAGAGGCTGATGAGTCAGCCTAAAAGACATTTAAAAATGAACAGATAAACTATAAACTAGAAGGAAATAGTTACAACACATATCCGACAATAAGATCTATCTAAAATAACTCTTCCTACTTAATTATAAAAAGCTACACAATCCAGTTATTAAAAATAACCTTAAGGAGAAAAGAATCAAGAAACTGAAGAAGCGCTTATCACACAAAACCACACAAAAGGCAGACACGCACGAGGAAAAAGGACTCAACAGTGCTCATGCAGTAAATGCAAACCTAACAGCAACAGACACTATGCCTACCTCCTGGGAGGGCTGGGGAGTGAGCATGCTCACAAAGCTGGGCACACCCACTTCGGACAAGCACTGGACCAGGCACAGCAGTCAGTCAACCGCTGGCAATAGAAAACCCAACATAGCCACTTTGGAAATATGTCTAGAACCTTTAAAATTTTGAATGTGTATTCTCCCTATTGACAAGTAATTTAGCTTCCAAGAGACACTGAAACCCATCCCATGAGAACATCACTCCAAGAGTCTATGTGGAAGGTTTGCTCCAAGTCGCCCAAACTGGAAACAGCCCAGATTCCTAGCAACACATCAATAAAGAACAATGAGTGAGCCAGGCGGATAGCGCATGCCTTTAATCCCAGCACTCAGGAGGCAGGGGAGGAGCTCTGTGAGTTCAAGGCCAGCCTGGTCTACATAAGGAGTTCCAGGACAGTCAGGGCTATATAGGGCTATTGCTGCCTCAAAAAAGGGGCAGGGGGACAGTAAATGACTGAGAGCCTAAAAATGCAGGTGATTCTTTTAAAATGCCATACTGAAAACACAGCATGTATCTGATAGTGCCCATAGAGAAAAATCTAGACAGGGCAAATGCTTGAAAAGGGTGAGGACAGGGCTCAAACAGTCTCTCTAAAGCCTGCATGCAGACTGATCCACAGAATAAAGTACTTACACATGCCTGTCATGTGTTCAAATACTGATTTATTAGCTATAAAGTTTACTGAAAAATTATACTTAGTCAATACCTTTAAAATGCTCACTAAAACAAAGGATAGCGATGGCTCAGTAGCCGGAGCACTGGCTGTTCTCCAGAGACCCTGAATGGCTCCCCAGCACACACCCGCGGCGGGGGACCCAATGCCCTCTTCTGTCTCAATGGCGGCACCAGGCATGCACATGATGCAGACATAGATGCAGGCAAACACACAAAATAAACAATTTAGAAAGAAAAATTCTGGTCTAAGATACTTGGTTCCTAGGAAGTAGAGTATACTTCTGTTTGAATACAATAAAGTGAACCAACGAATTCTGAGGCACTCCTGACTCCCAGCTTGTATAACCTTTAAGCAGAAGAAAGGGCACTGGGAACAGGGCACTAAACTCTCCAACTACTGCTCTGCTGGCTCTTCTGTTTAACAAGGGTCCTCAGGATCAAAAATGGGGCAGGCAGAGTTATAAACAATGTTGATCAAAAGGATGAGTGAGTGATGAGGAGACTGACAGAAAAACAAACGCCTCTTCATAAGGCGTCCAACCCTGTGCATCCAGAACTGCAGCATGAGCACTGTGAAGAAAACTCTCCCACTGCAGGGAAGTTATAACTTCTTAAAATGAACAGGCAAGGGAGTAAACACAAACAAACAAATGTCCAGAACAAATTAGTCAACATGATGTCACAGGATATAACTATAAAACACTCCCACCTGAGATAAACAGCTGAGACAGACAGTCCCACGCCTGCAGACCTCCGTGGTCTCTCAGACACCCTCAAATTGTGCCACTCTAGTATGGGGGAGCTGAAGACTCTGAATTCAAGTTACTTAAAACTATAAAGCTACTATGTGTCTCATTCAATATTTATGGAAGATTATTAACAGTGCAGTACCTTACGGTTTAACTTAGTCTAGTTATCAAAAAAGATGCTTTACAAGATAAATACCAATTACATTGAGAAAAGAAAAAATGAGTAATATTTTCTTACCACTTTTACAACACAGGGTGCGTCACTGCCAACCGGTTTGGAAGAATTTGTGTCCGCTGTTTAAAGAGAGATATTTACATGAGAACAAGGAGTATTTCCATAGACAGGATATGACAGACCCTTAGAACTACAGTCTGAGACCCTCTGAGTTGTGAATCCCAGATTCCAAATGGCATTTCAGATCATCATTATAACACTGCACCTAGTCTAAGACATTTTCCATATGTAAGATGTATCTAAAAATTTTAGGTTTCTTCAATCTAATTAGATGTTACAGGAAGTTGTTACACAAAGTTAAAACTTTCTTTCATTCAGAAGTCCTCTGGTGTTTGGTCTGCTGATGCACTGCGAATTCCTGGAGGATGGGACTGGTGGAATCCCTAGGTCTAGTCAGCTGTAAAACCCTTTAGGAAAGAACATCTAGAGGCAAAGGATTGACTCCAGCCATTGGCTAGTCCACAGCACACATGAGCCATTGACATGCAAAACAGGAAGTCTCTCCACCAAGCATCTTCATGCTATTTTTCTAAGAAATGAGAATTTGCAAGTGGACAGGGGGAAAAAATCCTTCCATTTCTGGCTATCATTTGAACAATAAAATGCAGACTTCAAGTAAAATACATAGGATAGAATACTCTGATGGAAGCATCACTATGATGTGATAGAAGAAATGGAGGAATATTTAAACAGTAAGGGAGGTAGGTGGTGGTGTAGCGTGCTAAAGGAGCCTGGGTGTCACTAAAACTACAGAGCAGTTTAGGCCATAGGTGTTCACAGGAACGACATTCCATATATACCAGAAAAACAGCCCCCATTATGGGAGTGTTAAGTGAATTACAAAGCCAGAGACCAATGCCCAGAGAAAATGGGATGCAGACAGTGCAGAGGCCCAATAGAAAGGGAGCAGAGAGTAAACAAGAAGGGCTTAACAGCCAGGAAGAAGGTCAGGGCTGCTGCTGGAACTGAGAGATGCTCTGGGGTATTTTGTTTGAGATGCTTGCTGAACATCCAAGTTCAGATGTTATTATTTTAATCTAAAATATCCCCAGATTTGTGATCTGACCACTTACTCCCATCTGGTAGAACTATTTTGGGAGGCTGCGGACCTTGAACAGGTGAAGCCTAACTCAAGGAAGCAGGCTACTGGCTGAGGGCCTCTGACAGCTAGTTACAGCCCACACCCAGTTCTGACCTACACTCTCTGCACCTTGGCCTGTGCACTGTGGATAGCCACCATGCATCCCTGCCACCACCATGTTCCCCTAGTATGAGTGCAACTTCATCCTCAATGTCTGTGAGCCAATGTGACTCCTCCCCCTTGGGGGGTTCAGCCATAGCAGCACAGGTGCTGCTGCAGATGTTAGCCCATTACAGATACAAGTCCTGAGCTCATAAGTGGATAGCAAAGAAATGCCAGCATCACGGCGAGGCTCTGGTTCAAAGGGATAACAGCACATGCGCGCTCCATGTAGATGAGGGTCTAGGCTCAGTCTCCAGCACAGTTTAAATGGAAGGGCCATTTATTTAGTCCATTCAGAGTCCACTGAAAGGACTCTCCTTGGGAATGAACAAAGCGAGAAAAGTGCTAGGACTGATGCCAAAGGCACCTTGGCCTTAGAACAAAGAATAGGCAGACTGCGAGAACAGCCACAGAAACCAAAGAAGAAAACCACACAAGAGTTGCAGCCAAAGCACCTCAGAAACAGGTGAAGCACTAGCTTCTAGAAATGCTCACCAGCTCCCTAGGAACAGCCCCAGGGAGCAGCATTTAGAAACTGAATTAGTAATAAGGCAGGTTCAGAATCTTAAGTAAAACATGAAAATGAAGAGAGCACCCCATTATTAATACTGCACACTCAAATGAGAAGAGGGTAAAGAAACGCAGTGATTTATCCACAACACACGCACACACTACACCAGGCACAAAGACAAGAACTATGCCTTGTCAACAAGGACCTGCGTATCCTGGAACAGAGAGAAGTATTCGAGTCTGGAAAGCATCATGAAATATCAGGGAAGGACATGGAATACTCATGTGCACACCCTGCCCTAACCTCAGCTTTGGAAAAGCAGCACTGTGTATAATCAAAATGGAGAGATCCTCGCTTCCATGGTCAGCCGTGCGCATTGCTGCTGATCTCACAGGGCAGCATCAGGGTGTCATGCACACAGCAATGATGGCAGTCTTCAAGCAAACCTCCTCTCCACACAGAAAGTAAAATCCTAACTCACAGACTGTTCACTGGGTACTAAAACTGCCTATTAGTCAACAGCAGCTGCTAATGACAGTGTCCATATGCAGCCGATGGCACTGTTGGGGAAGTTCTAGAAACCTGAGGAGGAGGGACATAGCTGAAGAAGATCACGGGGCAGTGGAAGCATCTTTCCCTGGAGCCTTCCTCTGCTTCCTGTGCACCAGAGGTGAAACTCTCCTGTCTCATGCCCTCGGCCTACATACATGGGGTATGGAGCCAAGAGCACAGACTGACCCCTCTGAAATCAGAAACCACAATGACCCTGTGGTTCAACCACCAGAGCCCACCTGGGGTATTTTTTCATAACAACGTGAACATTTCATGAACAGCTACTTTTCCTTGGCTTATGAAGACTTTCGTCTTACATAAATACAGACTACTTCATTCACTAGGACAGCTCTATGTCCAAACAAAACTAGAGATGTAGCATGACCGTCTCCAAAGGCCAGTACAGTATCCATCAGGAGGCTTGTGTGCAAGACATGGTGAGAAGCACTGTCTGTCAGCTGTGTTTCATGAAGGCAGGTATAGAGCGGGGCGTCCACTCAGGGGCGTGAAGCAGGCGAGCGGGCGAGCGAGCAAGTGAGTGCAGCTGTCTCTCATCATGGCTCTTACATCCCAGAACACCGTGCCCATCACTTGGAGAGCCTGTTCAAACAGCACTGCAGGCCTTGTCCCATGGTCTCTGAATCATGGATAGGGTGGAACACAAGAGCAGCAATTCTGACAAGTTTCCAGAAGATGTGAACCTTCACTGTAATATCAGCCATTCCAAGTCAGACGTTGCTTGAAAGAAGTTTTCATTTTATATTAACTACTTGAAAGAAAAAAAGTTAAGTAGTTTCATATTATAGATGTTTACATCTGTGGGATTTTTTTAAAAAATGTCTACATATTTCTTTCTATGTAAGCTACTATTAAATATAACATTAGAAACTTTTAGGGTTAGAGCAACGGCTAAATGGCTTCGAGCACTGGCTGCTTTTCCAGGACCGGGACTGGATCCGTACCATCCACATGGCAGCTCACAACCATCTCTAACTCCAGTCTCAGGGGATCCAACTCCTTCTTCTGGCCAGTACCAAAAATATATAATTTTTAAAAGTTGTGCCAGACAGAGTGACATATACTCTTATTCAACACTTGGGACATATAAGCATGAGAATATGAGTCCAAAGCTAATCAGTCTCAGAGTGAGGCCATGTCTCTCAAAAAAGAGGAAGGTAATCATTCATTAAGAAATTAAATAACTAGTTAACTAATTAAATCAAGATTAGAGATAAAAGTACAGTTGAGGTCTACCTCAGCTATATGATGCCTTAAAACTCAAAATTTACAACAATAACAAAAGTGAGAGGTAAAACCACAGAATACAAAAATGGAGAGAAGTGCCCAAGCAAACAGGACCTGTGGTAAGTCTACTCCCACTAGGAGTAGGGTTAGGGAAGGAGACAGTTGTACCTGCAGTCAAGGTTTTTGCTTTTCCGTCTGTTCTGATTTGGCACAGGGTCTCACTATGTAGCCTAACTGGCCTGGAAATCACAGCTCTGCCTGCCCTACCAGTGCTGGGATGAAAGGCCTGCACCTCCACCCTCAGCTTGGTAAACCTGCTGCTGCTGTTCTGGTTCCTTTGTTCTTGGTCTTGCTGTATGACTAGGGTTTCGTTGTGTAGCCCTGGCTCTATAGACAGCTGTCTTCAAACTCAAGAGATCATCTTCGTTGAAGTATGGTCCTTTGCTATGTGTTATAACACTGAATACTAAGCCCCTCAAGACCTGGTTGCCTCCAGGGACAAGAAAATCTGCGGGCAAACCCACACACAAGTGATACTATGTAACCTTGCCCCCCCACACACACAAGTTATCCCTGATTAGTGAATAAAGATGACTATAGCCAATAGCTAGGCAGAAGAGAAATAGAAGGAGTTTGGGTTCCTGGGCTTGGGGTCTGAGGAGAGACCACAAAGCGAGGCAGGGCAGAGAGAGGAGGTGGAGCACCAAGGAGACCCCCATAGTAACCCATGGGGTTAAGTGAGTCATGAAAGCAGGGCCATGAAGGCCAGCCCTTTGGATTTAAGAGCAGCCCAGATGGAATGTGGCAAGTTATAACTTGGGGTTATTGATGAGGAAGTAGATTCTAATAGGGTAGATATCTGCTCAGCTCGGGTGCATTAAAGGCTTATTATAAAAATAAAAGCTGTGTGTCTTTTATCTGGGAACTGAGAGACCTAAGATTGGGTAGAAACCCCAGAAATGAGATTAAATGCCTACTACAACACTCCTGCCTCCGCCTCCCAAATGTAAGGATTAAAGGTGTGTATCACTACTACCACCCAGCAGGGAAACCATTTTTAATGTTGATAATTGAATACACTCAGACATCAGGATTCTAGCTTGGTTTCCAGCTATCCCAAGATAAGCATGCAACTAACACAGAGCAAACCTAACATGAAGTGCACATTTATAAAAGCCCATAGCTGTAAAGAGCTGTAAAATGAGCTAAACACAGAGTTGGAATCAATTGTACCTGGCTGAGGTGGAAGGAAAAGGGTGGATACAGCTCTCGTTCAGTCTCAAGAGAGCTTGACCAGTCTGTGTAGCAGTCTAAAGATTCTAAGGATCCTGTGTTTATGAATGACAGTATTTCAGCATTTTGTTCTTTTGTGAAACAAGATGAGGCATCTTCTACTAACATGTCAAAAGTGAACTTATTTACAATCAACCACACACTCCTCCATCAACTCAGATACCAACAGCACCTTGTAGTAGCTCAAATGAGAGACTACCCCATAAGAAGCATTTGAATCTTCCCATTGATGACTAGAAGTCACGAGCACTCACCCAGATAGATGCAGCCAAAGCCACCTTGGCCAATAGGCAATCCTAGTTTCCACTCCTTCCTAGACATGTCGGTTATGACCTCTCCAGCAGCAAACTGCTCTGCAAGGCGCCTCTTTGCAGGTCCCTGTCTTCCAGCCTGAGCTGCTTTTACACGGGGCATTTTCACTGTAATGCAAAACAAAGCAACTTTGCTCACAATTATAACCTTGAAAGTGTTCAAAACATTCCCCTACAGAAAGAAGGCTTCTACTCAACAGGGGCTGTTCAAGACTAGAAAAGGCTGTCCAGTAATTCTGGTCTTTAACAGGTAGGATCCTATTTGGTTGTCACTAAGCCTGGAAGAGGAGACCATAAATAAAATGATCTATGCAATTATGGAAAGCACTTTAAGTTCCAGTGGCATATCATCTGTGGCTACAATACTATTTAGTAACAACAGAACAAGAACTGTTTGGTGCAACTGAGGGAAGGCATGCAGTAAGAATGCACACCATCTGGTAATGCAGCCAAGAGACCCCTAGTCAGTACACGAGTGCTAAGGGAAGGCATGCAGTTAGAATGCACACCATCTAGTAACGCAGCCCCAAGATCCTTAGTCAGTACAGATGTACTAAGCACAAGCAGAGACTACAATCTCAGCTAGATGTGTACACAGCAGGGGACACAGGCATCAGGGGCACAAGAGTCGGTAGGTAGTGGGTAGGAAGGCTGCAGTCCCACTCACAAAGGAGGACATAGGCTTAGCACAAGTGACGCACCACCAGCTAGTTCCAGAGTCCTGGCCACCTGATGTCCCTTCTCCTGGGCACTTTGAGAAGCAGCTCATTCGCTTTTCTCACCAGCGCAAGTGTAACAGAGTTCTGGGGAAACTGTTTTACTGGGGAAGAACATGGCTGGAATCAAAAGCTTTGGATCCAAGTATGTAACTGGCTAGTTGGGAAATCTTGATTAAAGCACATCTGTACTTTAATCAACTCACTGCACCGTGCACAACTGTGTGTGCACACAATTATATGCTGTATGACTCTAAATTTCCCTTTCTATCAACACTGACTCCTTAAACAAAAGATTTCCTTAAGATTCTACAGTTCTCTAAAAACTCAGAAGAGAGAAGCAGAGAAGGGAGTGATTGAAACAGACTGGTCTGCAACACTTAGAATGCTACTTCAAATGGGAGTCTGCTAAGATGTGACATTTTGAATTTAAATATACTAAATACATGGACTATATTAAAGAGTTATTTTCTTGGAACTTGGAGAGGTGGCTCAGCGGCCAAAGAGCACTGACTCCTCTTCAGAGATCCTCGGTTCAATTCCCAGCATCCACATAGTGGCTCACAGCCATCTGTAACTCCAGTTCCAGGGAATCCCATGCAGCCTTCTGGGCTCCTCAAGTACCAGTCATGCATATGGTATGCACACACACATGTGGAGAAAACACACACATATATATATAATTATAACATTGGAAAATTAATGACTTATTTTCTTGTTTTTAAAGTATGTGTGTATCTGCATGTGGGGGTTCAAGAGGAGGCCAAGGATGTGCAATCACCTAGAGTGGTGTTACAGGCTTTTGATTGTGGGTGCTGAGACCTGAACTCAGGTCCTTGGCAAGAACAGTATATGCTCTCAACTGCTAGAGTATCTAATTTTATTATCACCTCCACCTGCACCCACAGTATTAGATTGGAAACTTCAGCAAATACTCACCAATTATCCCTACAAATGCATGAATTCCACATATGCAATATATATACATATATACTGTGACAGCTAATCTTGGTTGTCAACCTGACTACATCTAGAAGCAACTGAAACCCAAGCAGCATGGCACGGATGAAAGGCTTTTCTTGGTCAGCTTATTTGGGTTGGGGAGATGTACTCTAAATCAAGCTGTGAAGAAGGAAGCTTTTGCTTTCTGCCTGCTTGCCATCACTCTCCCTGTCAAGTTCATCCATCCTTCTGCTGAGACCTTCCTTCACTGGGATTAGAATCTACTTTGGCAGCACATCCCTGAAACTCCGGCTCAGTCTGGGACTGCTGAGGCACCCAGTCCTCTCTCTCCATCAGGAGACAGTCACTGACGGGCTACTCATACCACAGCCAAGAGCCATGCCACCAGACCTCCTTCCACAGATACGTTCATTCCATCAGTCCCATCCCTTTAGAGAATACTAATGCAAACACTTTATTACCAACAGTATCGTGGTAACAGCCATGGCAACCAGGACTTCAAACAAGAAGAAAGATGAACTTCTGTACCTGGGTGGCACCTCGGCGACAGCTCAACTAGAGGAACGAAACTGAGCACACAGCAGTCCTGGCTCTAACGGATTCCTTCTAAACCCCATCGGCTCTATCAGATCACAGCAAGTTCCTATTTGATTATTTCCTTATAGTTGTCAAAACAGTTTTAAATGACTTTTAAAATCTTCTTTCTGTAACTGAAGTGTCTCAAGTTTTTTTCTAGAATTCTTTTCCCATGTAATAAAAATACCATATTGTAAGTGAAAACTCTGCCTCAGCACTTGCTTCAGATAGATTTCTTGAAAATAAAGTGGGTTTTTTCCCCCATTCCAAATAAAACTATTGGCTTTATTTTTAGTTTTACTCTTGAAGCCAGCTATTTGGAGCTTACTGGGATAATTAGGATCAGGAATGCCACTCTAAAACTACTTCTACAGAACAGCATTGAGTGCCTGGTGAACTCTCCCCTATATACCCCAAACTAGTCCGAAGACTAGAGTGAAACTCAGAACCTTAGGAAACACTTCCTGTGTCCACAGCACCATGTAAGTGGATAAAGACAAGGCTGGTCCATACCATTCCCAAAAGTTCAAAGCATAAACCTACCCCTCCCCCACAGCTCAAGAGAAGGTGCTGGGGCTGCAACCATAGTGAGCTCCTCAAGGATATCACAAGTAAGTTAACTTCTAGGCTTTGAACATGACACAAACCAGAACACAGGAGAACAAAAAGGAACAATGTGCAGTTGTGAAGCCGCCTCCCACTGAGTGACCACTAGGGAGGTACATCCCTTCAGAAAGATATACACCCCACCCCACCCCCCAAAAAAACAGCTATAGCTATTTCAAAACAAAATATGCTAGGTCGGCTTGGTGGTTATTAACCAAGAACACTGTACAAAAGTGGCCCAGCACACAGTATGGATACATCCAGAGCCAACCCTAGTCCAGCCATAGATGCCGCTCACCTCTTTAATTCATCCGCACTGCGCATGCTGCCCTCCTGCACATGCTGCCCTCCCATTAATCACAGGAGCCATCTCAGTTTCCAAAGTGATGGTGATTCTTATCACAGTGGCTGTGTGTGGCAAGCCATCAGCTTACCGCTACTTCAGAGTGAGACAGATGTCTGAGATGTGAACTCTCCACAGGCACCTCACATATCAGACCCTCTTCTGATGGTTTTGCTCTTGGTTCCACCATACTCTCACCTTACAAATTACAGGACCCCCCCCCCCATTATACACACTGGTCACTGTATCTAGGCTCCACCACCAGCCATGGTTTCTGGGATCCATTGTGATCTTGGAATGACTCACCTGAGATAACAGAGAACTGCTGTGATTAGGTGACATCCTTAATCTATTATTCCTTTGTTCCTTAAAAGTCATAAATGTGAGGTAAGAAATGAGAGGTCCAGCTTAAAATGCTGTATCTGAAGTAGACACGATGTGTGACAAGCCTAGCGCTAGGAAGTCAAACACAAAAGGATCCTGAACTCAGAACCTGCCCAGGCTACATATATAGAGACTGTCTAAAAAACTGTACCTATACTTGAAATTACCTCTTATGAAAAACATACATATACATACATGAGCCTTCATATTTAGCAACCCCACTCACAAAAATGCTTAGAAACAATAACCAAGCCAGTAACTTAATACATGCATTCCCTAGCATATGAACTGTATTACTGAAACTCTCCGGGTCAGACTGACTCAACCAGTAGCAAACTTGCCAGGAAAGCACAACGACCTAACTTTACCCCACAGCACAGGTGAAGAGCTGCCCAGTGGTCTGCACTGGCAATCCCAGCACTGAGGAGCCAGAGGAGGTGAACCCTGGGTTCACTAACCAGCCAGCCCAAACCCACTAAGAGACCCTTCTAAAGTACATGGCCCTGAGAAATAACACCTCTGATGGGCCTCTGATCTCACACATATGAACCCAGAGCCTCTTCCTACCATAGTAGGCATCCCTAAAGCTTTTTTCTGTTGGCTCCATCCCTGTCCTAAGCAGGCTTTTCCTGGTGTGTGCTTCGGGAGGCACAACTACCTTGACAAGACCCTCCCCCACCTAGTGCACTGGAAATGGAAACCCCTTTATTTTCTAGTTAAGAGCAACAAGAAGTCTCCTAGTTTCTGTGAACTGGAAAGCTGGCTGTCTTGATCTACTGTTGCTTTGCAGGCAATTTCTGAAAATGACAATTTCTTAAACCCTGGAACCCAAGCTCACAAAAAGAAGACAAGCACAAGCACTTGCCTTATTAGGTTAGTGAGTGCTCAAAAGAACTGCAGACACTGATTTCAGTTAAACAACTACTTAAGTACATTAGAGCGATCTTCTAATAACGAAACCAATTCCAGCCCTGAGGCTTCTATTAAGGAATATACAGAAAAGCCAGCCTGTAGGAAAGCTCAGAACCCTGAGCTCCAGCCTGCTGTAATAACAGCCTAAGCAACAGAGAAGAAAGGTGGTGCATCCTCACATGATGGTTATGTAATCTGACCACTTCTTTTCCCTTTGATTCTAAATGAAATGCAGATGTCACTGAAAACCACATCAAGATGCAAATCCACACTGCCCTTTGCTGAAATCACCCACTGTTACATTCTATATTAGCATATTCACCAAAATTTAATTGTAAACAGAGTGATTATAGTACTAAAGTTATTAAATACACAAAGCAAGCTTGGAACCATACATATTCAAATAGAGTTTTAGAAGCAGATCAACTTTTATTTCTGAAACAATACCCTAATTAATAGTCAGTTCTGATGATAAAATGGTCTTCAGTTTTTCAGATAACAGTCCAAAAAGTTTCCTATGAATATTAAAATAAAGTTTAGTGAATAGATCTAAAATCTCAATGGTTATATTTATCACAATACGATACTGTATTTAGATAACTGGCACATTCTCAAGTCATGGATTCAAATTTGGTGAAGATTTTTAAAAATGCTGGAGAGAAGGTAAGCAAGCTTGAATGGGTCTCAACAATGACACGTCCACTAAGCTCACAAACCCACAGCCACAGAAGCACCACAGCGGTGTGACGCTCCTACACTCTGATGCCGTTCGTGAGCTTTCCCTACAATACATATGCATCAACTCCTTAGAGGGCTATATATTTCCATGGAATTTTCTCTAAAGCCATAAACTTCTCTGATGTTTCATACCATACCAAAACACATTTGACCCAAGAGAACTTAAAACCTCTCCATTACCATGGTTCCAATATCTCTGCACTAGCCTTTCTCCTACTTCCGGTGCACACTCAGACTGTTCCCATTCCTGAAAGCCACCTCAGGCAGATAGGGCTTCTGAAGTAGAAACTGCCTCTCACAGGCACATGGTAAATTGTCCCTTATGTTTATAAGCTCCTTGGATGCAGGAACTGTGTTCTCTACAATGCAGTGCATACAGACAGCCTATTGTTCCAGTTGCTCTTCACAACCTAGTACCTGATGCCCAGCCTTACACACACTGCACACAGCAGACGCAGTAGATCCTGGCAATCCTTTCATTTTTATTTTTTTTGTTGTTGTTGTTTTTGGTTTTTGGTTTTTTTGTTTTGATTTTTTGGGGTTTGTTTTGTTTTGTTGTTTTTTTGGATTTGGTTTTTTTTTTTTTTTTTCGAGACAGGGTTTCTCTGTATAGCCCTGGCTGTCCTAAAACTCACTCTGTAGTCCGGGCTGTCCTCAAACTCAGAAATCCGCCTGCCTCTGCCTCCCAGAGTGCTGGGATTACAGGCGTGCACCACCACCGCCCGGCTCTGGCAATCCTTTCAAAGGCTCAGCAGCAACTGCTTTCTAAAATGACAATGTCAAACCCTTCTGGCTTTCCTCAGAATGCCCAGTTCCCCTTTCAGATCCGTAATTCTCAGTAAACGATGCAATAACATCGTTTACAAAGAGAACACAAGTTTCAGACGTGTTCAAACCACTTAAACTCACTTCACATCCAACTCAGTGTCCAGACCTGGCCTCCTGACCTGTCACAGTAGATGAAGCCCTACTGTTCCCTTCAGCTCACTTTCCACCCATGAGATGAGAGGAGCCAGGGGACAAGGCTGGCTGTGCTCAGAGGGCGCTGCAGGTATCAGTGCTATGACATGATAAAAAGGCACAACTGCATCTTGAGATGTGAACATGTCTGACAATTTAGCAAGAATGGAGCAGCTGAGTCAGAGAGGGCTTCTCACCAGCCTAGTTCTTACCACAGGTTTCAATGTTTCATTGTCTTTTTGCTACTATGTATAAATTCACTTTCAACATACTTTCCATGTATAAAGTGAATCCTACCAATCTTGAACCCAAAGTTCTAAGAGCTCTGCAGCGCCACTGTCATAAGTTACCCTGAGGTGGGAATGAGCTTAGAATCCAATTCCACTCATAAAAAGCAGAAGGCAGGACTAAGCCTGTCCTTCTAACAAAGTCCCTAGTTGTAACTGGGCAGCATTCCCACCATGATGAACTTTTGACAATGCATTCCCATCTGAAGTGTAAATGGAGACCGCCGCCCTGGTGTTTGTGTGGTCTTAAGTCACCGCTGTCCTTGCTGCAGCACTGACAGCATACTATGCTGGGAAGCAAACCATGATTTTAAAAAATTAAGCGCTGGGCTTGCTCATCTATGCTCACTGCTGCTCTACTCACATCAGCCAGAAACTGGACACTGCCTAGATGAGCCAGAGGATGGATGGACGGACGGACGAAGCCAAGCTGGGACACTGACACAACAGACTCACTCAGCTATGACCCACTCGCATAATATGCGGTAAAAAAGCCATCCTGTGAGGTAGCCCGGCAAATCCATAAGGATGGTATGTATTAGCTTACATGTGAATGTCAGCTTTTTAAGTCTTTGATAAGCAGATAAGCACAGTTAGATTTGGGGGGGTGCAGAGGTGAGTGTGAGGATCTCCCAAGCAAGGAGAAATAGAAAATATAGTTGAAGGTGGGAGGGTTGATGGGGTGGGGGGAGGTGGATGAATGGGGAGAAGAGACTGGAACAGGAGAATTAAACAGAAAGGGGGAGAGAAGATGGAAGGTAAGGGAGGAACAGCTAAATCTAAGGGACATTTGAGGAGTCATAGGGAAACCCACTCCAGTAAAAGCTTCTTAAGGTATATACATATATGAAAGAAATCTAAATGGAATCAAAGAGCAGGGAACACTGGGCCCCAACTAGACATCTCTCACCACCAAGTGAAACTTTCAATGCCAGGAATCAATTACATCTAATTGAGTTGTTGGCCAAAGTGGTCCCATGGAAACTCCCAAACACCCCATCCTATTGCCAAGGTAACCGGTACTCTCCACAAACTGACAGTAAGAGCCCATGGTTAAAGACAACACCAACCTAACTCGTGGAACATGGAGAAGTCAAGCTGGTGCCTACCCACAGCCCCCACCCTTACAGGAAGGTACTGTGCAGGAGACCAGAGGTGAAGGGGAACCAGCAACTCAGCTACAAACCTTCAATCCACAGTGCTGGCCCACCTGCATAATACGTTGTTGCTATGACAGTGGCACAGAGTTGTGGGAGCAACCACCCACTATCCAAGCGGTTATGGACCTAGGAGAAAACCAAATCCTACTGCTGTACTAAGGAACACAGCAACACATTTACTAACACCATTCTTCTATACTCACAAAGCAATGCCTTGCTCAGCCAACAAAGAAGCTTCCTCCTTTGGCAGAAAGAACAAATACAGAGACCTGGACAATATGCAGAGAGTGGGAGACCGCGGAACACTCAGTCCTAACTAATGTCTCCATCAAACCCCTCCCTCAGGGCTCAGACTACCTTGTGGAAGTGAGAAAGATAGATTGTAAAGAACAGGGGTGGAAGACACCAAAGAAACAAAGACTTCCAGATACCACAGGACTAAAACATGGATGAACAAAGACTCCGGCAGCACAGATCTATGTCAAAGGGGATCCCAGTGCTGACTGGGGGAGTAGATACAAGTCTCTGTCCCTAACCTAGAAGCTATTTCCAACTGACAACCACTCCCAAAGGAAAAGTTAATTTTCTTCAATAGTCTTACTGGGTGTACAAACCACACTCAAGGGCAGGCCTCACACCCAGCAGTAGATGGCCAACACAAAACAAACTCATGGTATCTTTGAAGGGTTTCTATATCATAATGCTTTGTCTGGGCATTTATTTCCCTCACATGTCTTTTGCTCATATATTATGGTTTTTGATTTTATGTTTTTATAGGACTTCTGTGTGTGCATGTAAATGTATGTATCTGCATCTGTGTGCGTGTCTTGTGCTTTAGACTGTCTTCTTTCTGTTTGGTTTGGTCCTATTCGTCTTCTGGTATGTCTATAAGAATAAATGAATCTGGTGGGTGAAAAGATGGGGAAGATCTGGGGAGAGGAACCCAAAATCAGAATGTATTGCAAGGGATGAAGCTCAGTAGGTAAAACACCAGCCCAGCAAACCAGAAGCCCTGGGGCTTTATCCCCAGCACAGCCTGAGATGAGATGGTGAGGACACAGAGCCTAATGCAATCTAAGACAGGTCGAACTTCAAGTGCAGCCTTGGCCTGAGCCGGTTCCAGGCCTATCTACACTATGTTAAACTCTGCCTCCAAACCACAAGAGAAAACTCAGATGCCTTCTCCTGAGCAGGAGAGATGGTTCAGTAGGCAAAGACACTTGCCACATAAGTCCAGCAGCTGGACTTCAATCTCTAGTGTGCACAGAAAGGCAGAGAGAACTGACTCCACAAAGCTGCCCTCTGACTTCAACATGTATGCTATACCATGTGCACCAACATAGTACATCATGTGCGTGTGCACACGCACACACACACTCCAGCACAGCAGTATCTATGGCTACATGGTACTTTTGTTACGTAAACTGAGTATCAAACTGAAAATAGAGAAGCAAACTCTGGAAACATCATAGAGTGTTCCTGAGGGCATTAAGCTGAGCAAACTGTGACGGGTCTTTAACGCCTCTCACACCTACCATGCTTCACACCTAGGCTGGAAAGAACTAGGTGGTGACTCACACTGCAAACTCTAGGAAAAGGAAACAGGCACTGCAGAAGAAGAAATGGTTTCTGGTCCCATTTTTCCCTTGTATTAGAAAATTAGCACACCAGGCAGTGGTGGCACATGCATTTAATACCAGCACTCAGGAGGCAGAGCAGGATCTGAGTTCGAGGTCACCCTGGTCTACATAGGGCTACACAGAGAAATCCTGTCTTGAGAAAACGAAGTGAGAAGAGATGAGAAGAGACGACTTTTTTTAACACACGTCCTTCTTCACCTTGTATTTCCTTAGCTCTTTTCTAAAGGGATTGCATTACACAGTAGAACTCACGTTTAACTGAGAACTGAGTGCGTTCGCTCACTGGAAACACAAATTGAAGTCACCTCTCTGCTACCACTTTCCCATCAGAAGAATGGGAGGCCTCCACAAGCACTTCTTCTACCCTGATGTGTACAGAAGATAATCTACCCCGAGATTCCTTCCTACGCCCAGTGAGAAAGCCAGTGCAGAAGCATGGGTGTCTGGCCCACTGTTCTTCCCAGGGTCAGAGTTGAGAGGGTGCAAGCCTGAAGTACTGCCTCCAGGGAGGGGCCGGCTCCTGAGCCTAACTCAAGGAAGAGCGCCAGAAGAATTGTTTGGGCAAAGTGAATGCCGAAACCTTCTCGCCAGTTAGCAACTCAAGTATGTTACCAATGCTTTACACAGCATTTAGTTTTTAATAAGAGAAGTCAGACATGCTACACCCTTCTTGAACCCTCTAGTAACTCCAGTTATTCTTCTGGAGATCCTCATTAAACCTATCAATATCTTCCCAGGACAGCTGCAGAGAACTCACCCCGATACATTCTTGATGCACGGCTCGAAGGAGGATAGTCCCAAATATGCTAGGAAAATGATAACGACTATATAATGAAAAGGCATCAGTAGTGTGCTTATAGCCATTTTAAAAATTCATGAAAACATGAAAGAACTTTTCAGAGTCTCTGAAAAAAAAAGCTTTTTATAAGAAACACACAAAAACACTTAAGCCATAAAGAAAAGTGGTAAATTGACAAAATAAAAATGGAAATTCAACCACAGGTTATAAAAAAACAAAAAGAAAAGCACCATGAACTCAAAAGACAAATGAAAACTATCTGCAAAACATGACAAAAGGCTTGTTTCACATTATTGAAAGAGCCCTTTAAGTTATGAGGAAAACTAGACAAAAGCCAGCTAAAAAAGAAAAGTGACAAGGGAGGGCAGGCGGGCGGGCGGGCAGCTTGTGGAAGCAACACACCTGGCTGTGAGAGCAGCTTCCTACAGGGATCTCAGAACTGAGGAGCAAGCGGCAAAGGGACACAGTGCACAGCCCATGGTACTCACCACCTCACCAGCTGTCCACCAGCCCCTCCTAAAACCACCTCCATCTTACAGAAAACCCCAGACATCATAGCACTTCATATGGAAACTGCCTGACAAAATTAATCTCTTCTAAATACCATCTAGTATCCCCTCTCCCCCCACTGTCTCCAAGGCATCTCTTCACATGGTGACTGCTATCTGGATGGGACCCAGAAGTTCACCCTGAGCTCGGTGCCACCTCCCTGTGTCTCCCAGCACCCTCTGCTATCTGTTCTATAAAGTCAGGACTTTGAATACATTCAATGTGGCCCTATAATCCTGTAGGGATTTTTTTGTTTTGGATTTGTGCTTAAATTGTGCTTCCTCTGGGGCTGCCCTCACTGCACAAGGCCGCCATGAATACACTGCGGTTACAGCGTGGTTACTGCTCCTTGCAGGGCAGAGGCACACACTGCAGGGCATGACACAAGTTCCTAGACTCTCAGGACTTGGCACTGGGTAGGTATAAGACAGAAGAGTCTCTGGAGTGCTACTGTTATACGGATCAGCTCTACCACTCAGTATCCAGGGTGCAAAGCAGCAGCCATGTCCTTGGCTGCAGACTCAGTAGGCAGCAGCAACCTTGGTTTTGTTTCTGCTTCAGCTAGCTTCCTGTGGCCTCCTGTGAGTGCAGACCAGGTCCTGAAGTTCAGGGATGCTCTTTCCTCTTGACCACTTCAACTTGTGGCCTGCGACTCACATACACCCAGGCCTGTGGCTATGAATGTGACCCAAAATGAAATCACAGACCACAGACTCCCTTAAAACACAAGATTCTTTGCAACTTCTTTTGAACTCAACTGAGTAGTACTCCAAGCTGAACTCTGGAGATGACAACACCATGTCTCAATACAAACTGTGACATAGCTGCTAAACTACTCAGAAACTATTGAAGTATTGAACAACCTTCAAGTTGACCACCATATCCTTTTAGAGAAGGCCCAGAGGCCTTGGAGAAAGATGTTCCAGGTCCCCTTGCACATTGCTATTTTAAATGTGCACAATCCTACAGGGAACTTTGTTTCTTTTTAGCTGAAAAAAATGACTACTTGGAGCCTGAACCGGGGCCAACACTGTCACTGGCCTAGATGCTGGGCATAATGTCATCACAATAATGCCATGCTACTGCTGTAACTCTGTATAAGACGATCACTTCCAGGTCTTTTGAGCGGGGAGCTACAAACGAGTTTATCCCACATTCACACTGACTCGCCTTGCTCCCAACTCCTCAGACTATGTGCACCTCACTTTTCTCTGCCATCAAAATCTTGGTTTCTAACTATTTTAACCTAACTGTAATAGGTATGTTTTTCCTTTGAATTTTCAAAATTCTATACAATATCTGAGGCCAAGAACACAGGCCAAGCAAGACACAGTGGATTCGGGGACAGCAGCCTTTGCCTCTCACTTTCTCCCCTCACAAATTAAGTGTTTCCCGGATTCTGAATCAATCTCTGCTTACTTTTTAAGCAGCAAACACTTCAGCATCACTGCTAGGTACCTATCTGCCGCTTCACATGACCTCCTTCATTACCAATACATCCTGAACACTAGCAGCAAACAGACACAATACAGATAAAATTAAAATTACTGTTAAGTTGATGGTTTCAGCTCCAGCTTACTCAAATTCAGGCCACACTGGGCTGCTAAGAGCATGAGAAAACGGGTGCATCAGTCTGGCATCAGCACCAAATCTGTAAATAACATCTTCGGTACGCATCTCAAGTACACCTCTAGTAATCATCCTGTCTGTACAACTGCAACATCCCATAATATAATCCCATAGCATAGCAAAAGACCAGAGCATCCTCATCTTACATCACAGGAAATTTAGCTTTTGTTTTGAGACAGGGCCCCACTATATAGCCTCAAACTCAGAGAGGCTCCCCTGCCTCTGCTTACACAGTGCTGGGTTAAGGGCAAGCTCCAGCGCTCCCAGCCAGAAAACAGCTTTGGAAATTAGGTAGGTGTCTCTACTTAGACGGAGAGTGGCCTAAACACTCGCTGCAAGTGAAAAGTGCCAGTGTGTCTTCGAGCACCCTAGTCACACAAGGCAGATAGCTAGCCAACCCCGAGTGCTGCGGCTGCTGAGATGTGTGTGACAGCACCACCAAGGGCTTTGAAAGGCTGTGTCGATGTGTGCACATATAATGAATTAATAACAGAGTGCCTCAGAGGTAGAAAATGTAGTCTTCATTCTTTAATCATTTATAACTGACTTTATTGTGTGTATTAATTTTTAAAGTAAGCTAATTTTAAAGAATTTTTGTTAACAGTAGTTTATTAATGTCAATTGCAGTTTTCCAATGCTCTTAATGTGGGCTTGCCAATGCTTCCGTACACTAGGACCACGTGAATCAGCCCTGTACACAGCCCCAAGTCCCACCAGTAATGTATAAACTAGAGAAAACAACGGTCGGCAGCACCCACCGAAAGAAAACACAATCACACCTTCATGCCTAAGTCAGTCTTTACAGAACAATACGTCTCTAGCTTGAAAATAGTAATACATCGTAAAGACTAGCATCTGAAATTGAATACTGACATAATGTTCCTACATTACTATCATCAGTTATTTTTGCTCAATTAATCCTAAATGAGTGAAAATATGAATGAATGAATCTATACTGGAAAGAATCAATTAACCATTAATTACAACACACAGCTTTACATACAAATGAACATATCTAAAACCATCACTGTTAAGTGACTACATAGCAGGCTCTATGTTGGGTGACAGACACATCATCTCTGATTTTTACAACAGTCACAAAGTGTAAGCACTACACATGGAATGTGCACACATGGAAATTGCTAAATAATTTGCCCATAGCCTCACAACTAAGAAGCAAAGCAAGCCACCTATACAAAGTGTTCATTCTTATAAAAACTACCTTTCTACTCCTTAAAGAGTACAGAGTGCAGAATAAGTTTACAAAGAAATTAGCCTAAAGTTGATAAAAAATAATCCCTTTAATGGCTAAGACTATACCACATAAATGCCATAAAAGTATGTGAGCAAAACAAGAGGATGCACCACATTCCTGCAATCACTTCCACGACCTGACTGTACAGTGAATGGTGGTGACCAGAGAAAAAGAGCAATCGCATCTGACAGAAGCTTCAGAAAGATGCTGCTTTTAAAATCACACTGGTGACCAGGCACAGCGCTGGTGCCCATGTTCTAGCTACTTGGAAAGCTAAAAGAGAGGGATCACGTGGGTCAGAAAATGTGAGGTCAACCTAGGCAACAGTGAAACTCCCATTTCACATGTCACTGTGTGTGTGTCCACATAATCATATGTGCCCGTGTCCTGTATGTGCAAATATACTGACAGAACTTATGTTGGCACAACTGTAAGATGTAAAGAAAAGAAAACAAGGAATTGATAAGCATGTGTCCTAAAACTACTCCAGAGTCGAATCTTCAGCCATGGAAATGACATTTTTATGTTTTAACACCTAAAAATCCCTAAAAAACCTACTTGAGTCATATCAGCTCATTTACTGAAGAAAGCAGTATTGTCAGGCATGACACACACTTTGCACTCAGCACCCCAGAGGCAGAAGAAAGAGGGTGTCTGTGGGTTCAAGGCCACCCCAGAGCTATACCATGAGACCGACTCGAAAGACAGAGAAGAGCAAGAACACTCAGGAGCACTGAGCACTTGGTGCACACATCAGTCTCTGTTAACACAATCCAGAAGCTGCTAGCCCCATCTCACTCGGCAATCCCAGCGTTTAATGAGTCTTGACAAGAAACCAACAGATCCACCCTAAGAATATGCTGAGTGTATCCTGGCCCTCCACCCTACCCACCCACCCCCACAAGCTCAGTCATTAGCCTACTTCTCCTGGTCATTCTTTTCTCCTATAAAATGACAAACTTAAGACAAGTGCTAGCCAGGCGGTGGTGGCGCACGCCTGTAATCCCAGCACTCTGGGAGGCAGAGGCAGGCGGATTTCTGAGTTCAAGGCCAGCCTGGTCTACAGAGTGGGTTCCAGGACAGCCAGGGCAATGCAGAGAAACCCTGTCTAGACTCCAGAAAACCAAATAACCCTATTAAAAAATGGAGTACAGAGTTAAACAAAGAATTTTCACCTGAAGAACTTTGGATGGCGGAGAAGCATCTTAAAAAATGCTCAACTTCATTAGTCATTAGGGAAATGCAAATCAAAACAACCCTGAGATTTCACCTTACACCAGTCAGAATGGCTAAGATTAAAAATTCAGGAGACAGCAGATGTTGGCAAGGATGTGGAGAAAGAGGAACACTCCTCCACTGCTGGTGGGGTGGCAAATTGGTACAACCACTCTGGAAATCAGTCTGGCGGTTCCTCCGAAAACTGGGCACCTCACTTCCAGAAGATCCTGCTATACCACTCCTGGGCATATACCCAGGAGATTCCCCGGCATGTAATAAGGATACATGTTCCACTATGTTCATAGCAGCCCTATTTATAATAGCCAGAAGCTGGAAAGAACCCAGGTATCCCTCAACAGAAGAGTGGATGCAAAAAATGTGGTATATATACACAATGGAGTACTATTCAGCCATTAGAAACAATGAATTCATGAAATTCTTAGGCAAATGGATGGAGCTGGAGAACATCATACTAAGTGAGGTAACCCAGACTCAAAAGATGAATCATGGTATGTACTCACTAATAAGTGGATATTAATCTAGAAAACTGGAATACCAAAAACATAATCCACACATCAAATGAGGTACAAGAAGAACAGAGGAGTGGCCCCTTGTTCTGGAAAGACTCAGTGAAGCAGTATAGGGCAAAACCAGAACAGGGAAGTGGGAAGGGTTGGATGGGAAAACAGGGGGAGGGAAGGGGGCTGATGGGACTTTTGGGGAGTGGGGGTCTAGAAAAGGGGAAATCATTTGAAATGTAAATAAAAAAAATATATCGAATAAAAAAAAGAAAAGAAAAAGAAAAACCAAATCAAAAAAAAAAAAAAAAAGACAAGTGCTAAGCCAGGAGCTCTCCATCCAGTCTGAAGGGGAGGAACAGCAGTTTTTCTAGAAGCAGTGTGAAGCACCAAGGTGCTATTGGAATGACTAGCAGATGTGCATTTCTACTCTGAAATACCCAGGAATGGTCCTAGCGGACGGCAGCTCTAATCTGAGGGACCTAGTGTTAAGTGTGCACAGCCTAAGAACTTTCTTAACCAACTGCCTGATACTACAAAATGAATACTCCCTGAACAGAATGGAAGAACAACAAAGAAAAAAATGTTTTGGATTAAAAATAAATCAATGTAAACACTGCAATATTAATGAATTCAATAAAAAATTGAAAGTGGACAAAGGATTTGAGTAGACATTTCCTGGTCACAGACATGCAGGTGATCTAATTATAAAAAGGATTGTAACAGTCATCAGGGGCTGAAAGCACAGGTACAACCTGCTTCACTCACTACAGCCCGCCAGAGACACTGCAAACCCCTGGACTGACCTTGTCAATCTGAGCTATGCTCAACAGAGAAGCTACTGCACAACACACGAAAATACTTCTGAGGCACCCCGTCTAAGTGTGAAAGGAATCAGAGAAGCTTCCAATGTAGACAACAGGGAAGCTGCTTCCAGAGTACCTTCAGGACCAGAAGGTAGCATAAAACCAAAGAAAAAGGACCCAACAGAGCATTGACTGGAAGACAGGAAGTGATGAGAGTTTCAGTTCACCGAAAACTGCTCCAAGACTGAAGTGCAAGTCACACTCAGAGAACGTACAAAATGCCAGCATTTCAGTGAGGCATGGGAGACACTTCATTAACAGTAGGAAAAAGAGACCCAATTGTTCACTCCTTTGTTTGTTGTTTAGTTGTTTGGGTACAGGTGCAGTGGCTGAGGCAGGAGGGTTGCTGTAAGTTTCAAGTCAGCTTCCACTACAGGTGAGGCCTTGTCTCAAGCAACCAACAAAGTATTTAGCCAGCTGCAATACGTGGAGGCAGGAATGGCTGGTGAGTGGAACTCTCATATGCAAGTAGGAATCTGAATTAGTATAACCACTTCGGAAAACTGGCAGTGTGCTAGAATCTACTAAAGGTATCACACTTAATAATCAGCTACTCTAGATACATAAAATAAATATGTTCCCAACACATGTATTTGTTGTTACAGTGTAAGAGACAATCATTGAGCTAAGAACTATGTATAGATTTACTGGCTTTGCCTCTGTTGTTGGGAAGTTCAGCTAGTCTGGATCGTGGGTTTAATTAAGATCTGTTTTGTGAGACACGAAGGTTATCATTATGTAGGAAGTCCTCTGTGAAGTAAAGCTGTGCACAGCTGAGGCTTCTTGCTCACACTTGTTTTCCAAGTATGGGAGTTCTCAGAACTAATGGTTTGTTGTTTTTGTTTTGTTTTGTTTTTTAAGATTCCTCCTTTGGTTATGAAGAAATCCTTCTGATCCAAAGTACATGTGAGATTAACATGTTGGGCTGGGAATGCAGACTAGTGGGAGAAGAATTGCCCGCTATGCACAAGATCCTTTGTTAGATCCCCAGCACCACCACAGGAGGAAAAGAACAATACTGTAGCAGATTGTCACTGAACTGGTCTGGTGTCACAACTGCTTCCAGGTGGGAAGGGCAATCATAGCAGAGTCTGAGAAAGCCAGGCATCACTCTCCTACAAGCGCGGCTTCCACTCCGCCTCACCGTCCTGACCAAGCAGGGCTCTCTCTTTAAGTAGGTACCATCATCTATCTCCAGAACTATAACCCGGAGCTGTCTGTACTTCTCTTGCTCATTAGGCCTTAATGGTCTGTATTGGTAAAGAAACTATTACAAAACCACTCTGCTACAATCATGCAGTCTATATTCCAATGTTTACCATTAAAACAGACAGAAACAGGAGCAGAACAACAGGACCCACCCATACTGTGGTGGGTCCCACATACAGAACCAGCTTTCTGCCCAGCTGCTTATGAATGAATCTTAGGACTCCCCAGGCTTCACCCTCAGTCCTCCCAATTGCAGGCATGTGTGCACATGCTTGTTCCTGTATCTCCAGACTCGGCTGACAGCATTATCACACACTTAAGCATGAACCGTCCAATCTGACCAAGAATTGGGATTCTAAAATACCTAAAAATGTTGAAGCTAGGTAGTTCGATAAAAGTAAATTTAACAGGATAAAACATAAGCTCCCTACACTTAACAGCCCCAAACTAACTGAGAGCCACTGCAAAGAGCCAGTTGAGTACAAAGGGGACTTACTCCACTCCAGGCTGTGTGCACACTGGTAAGAAGCCAGCAAATATTAACACTAGGTGATATGCAGAGAAAGCCAGCACCCACTCCTGACCGACAACAGGGTGCATTACAAAACATGAACTCCAGGCCCTCTGCAGTAGGCCATGCCTGGAGCAATGACTCCATGTCATACACCCCAGAGCAAACACAGAATTTAGAAGAAGAAAAGCCACTGGTGAACAGACTTGGAGCCAGATCATAAACAAAGAGCTTACACGCTGGAGGGGTTTCCATTCAGACTGTCCGAGAATGCCTAACCCTGTCTGAAAGGATACTATGGAAAGAGGGATTTTGCTGGCTCTACATGGCTCCAAAAGACAGAACAGGGGAGGTTTCCACAGACGATAAGAATTTTCTTACAGTTAAATTTTAAAGTACTGCAGGGTGTCCCTGGAGCGGGGGTTCTCACATGAGGGTGGCTTTGCCCCTCTGGTTGTTGTACATCTTACAATGCAGAGTGCCCCCAAGCAAAGAACAAACTGCCCCCACCCAACCCAGACTTGAGAAGTGCTACACTGGCTGCACTGAGCCTGCTGTCACTGAAGCTCCCCATCATATACAACAGAAAATGTCTAGGTAAACTCCAAGATGGAAAGAACTGAGTTGAAAAAAAGATACTGGTTTTGATAACTTTAAAAAAAAATAAAAAAATAAAAAACTACCACTGACTTCTAGTACACTGAAATGATAGACTCTGTGTTCATTTCACAGATAATTCTCACATCCAATTTTAAGCTAGGAACTATTTTACCTTGATATGATGTTGAATTAGGTTGTCCTAATATCACACTTGATGTATACTTCATCTCAGTTTTGACTCTAGTTACATAGATGTTGGTATATACACATCTATATCGCTGCATAGAGCATAAACAAATTACTCTGGAACCTTTCATGGTCTGAAAAACAAAGCCACATCCATTCCAGAAGTATCAGAGCAGTTTCTAAATGGGTTCACCTTTGTTACAAACCTCTCTGGCTAGGAGAAAGAAAGGGAGTATTTGAAGTATTCCTGTGACGGAGACAACAGCTATCCTGATTGTCCCTAGCCACTTACTTCTCTAAGAGCCAAGGAGCCCTTACAGACCCATGCAATCGCAGTCAGAACTGCAATTAATGATGACAACCCTTTATCCACAGGCGTGAAAGCTCAGGATGGACAGACGTTTGAACATCCCAACTGGGAATCCTGCCCTTAACAAATACACTAGATGCAGATACATGGTTTCTTGGCTGCCTGTACTCACACCCATCTGTCAGGATGGCAGTGTGCCTGCTCACATGTTGGTCAAACTGTCACTAGGGCATAGGTGCCAAGCAATGATAGTTTTAAATGGGCAGCTTGCACAGCACTGTAAGAGCCTGCTCTTCTGCAGGGGGAAATTCTGTGACAGTACTACTCAAGAGTGTAATCAGGAGTTAACACTGAGCCGTCTCCGGATATAAGCAGACAGGATCTGGACTGCAGGAGGAATCTTCTAAGTAAGTCAGCAAAAGGGGCTGCGCACCAAGAGCACAGGTGAAGAGCTGCAGAGCTCTGCCCTGCCCACCCTGCATCTGTACACACCATCCGGTCTCTTAGGAAGCAAAAGCCTTTACTCAACAAGTCATCACTTTTAAAACAATGGAATGCTATGTTTTCCATTCTAAATAAAGCAAAAACCACACTTCTTTCAAGTAATCTGCCTAACATTACATAAGTTCTATTTGATAGCTGGCTACTTTTAAAGTAATAGAATCTAATGTATATATTCAATATGACCTCTTAAATGTAGGAAACAAATGAGATTCCCACTGATGAGCAGGAGGGGACAAGGTATAATTTGTATAAGAAAAGAGATCAAGAAGTTTAGTGGATGATAAAAAGAAACCAAGTAGTTTAAGTCAGGAATTATCAGCTCTGGACACAGAGCATAGCCACAGGACTGGTCCCTAGCACATCCGACTAACCAATCTACTGCTAGAGACCTTCCGAATGGCAGTAGGAGCTTCATAGACCTTCCCAAGACTGAAGCACATTAGGACATGAGAATGTAGTATTCCTCGTTTGATGTGATCCTCGTGATGCAGAAGAGCAGCTGGACATCACCACCCTCTGCTCGGGTCAGGACACACCGACAAACACCAGAGTCCTGCTCTGTCATCACAAATAAATCTGGTTCTACAACTTTTCGTCGATGGATCAATTTATCATCTCTTTTTGATCACCTCAGTGCCCCATCCCTTGGACCCGATTCAGACTGAATCTAAAGGTCATCTACAACAACAAGCCAATCTATTGGAATCTATTCTTTCCATACGCAACTTGCCAGTGGAGCATCAGGGACTCTCCTCCAAGTCCAGGCTTGTCCATGTCCATCCCTGAGGACAGCAGCCAGTTTAGAGCACACCATTAGCTCTGCTGTTCTGGAGAAGCGCCCCTCGGTTGTCTCTGTGGTAGCAGCTTGAGCACCAGCCCGTGATGGTGCTGAGAGCTGGTGAGACCATTAGGAGGTGGTGGGATTCAAAGACACTAGACTAGTGCCCTTAACTGGAAGCAAACAAGTCTCTTCTTTTTGGACACCAGGGGGTGAGCAGCTTCCTCCGCCATATTCTCCACCCAATGATCTGCTGTGAGAAATAGGGCTAGCCAATGATGACCTAGAGCCTCTTTAAGCCAAAGGAACCTTTCCTCCTTGTAAGTTGATTATCTTAAGCATTTTGTCCCAGTGAAAAGCTAGCACATACTTCTAAGACATACTAGAGATTAACATTATGATATATTACTCTCTTAGCTTTCTAGTGGATCTTTGTCCCGCAAAATGGTAGGTCAAGAGTCATGGTCATCCCTGTTTCTCCTTCAATGGCCCTAAAATCTTCTTTTAATGTCATTTTCCTGCTCAAGCTGTTTCTACTCACAAACTACCTGTCCTTCCTTAAACTACAACTACAAAATAGCCAGTTCCTACCTGACTTTGTTCTAAACATACTTCCATTTTTGTCAGGACATGAGCCATTTTATACCTTCATTACATCTGTGTTCACACTTCCTACATCTGTGTTCACACTTCCTACATCTGTGTTCATTCACACTTGCTACATCTGTGTTCACACTTCCTATATGTGTTCACACTTCCTATATCTGTGTTCACATATAACTGCCCATTCATTTCCAGCCACCCTCATTTTGATACTCTGTCTATGTTCTATGGAGAAAGAATAATCTTTTCAACTGATGTTTTGAGAATGAGTGGAAACCCAAAGGGGAAAGCAAAAGAAAAAAGATGTAAACCTCACATCATGTCCAAAACATTAACCTGAAAGAGATGAGAGACAGAAACATAAAACATAAAACTGATAAACATCTAAAAGAAAATAGAAGAACAATCTCCTGACCAAGAGCTAAGCACAAAATTCTAAAAACATGGACACAATCCATAAATAATGAACTGTACTTCTCCAAAGGGACGAAGCTTGGACAGACGCTGCAGGAGAACACAAAGACAAGACCAGGGACTGAAGGAATATACTCACGAGCCAGGCATTTGGCAGAAATGAATCTAGAGCATTTTTTAAAGCTCCAAGAAAACAAACAATCTAGTTATAAAGTGGGCAAAAGACTTGAAGAGTCATCGTCAAAGATGATGTGAGGCAAATAAGCAGAGATGTGCCCTCAGGGAAGTGAAAGAAAAACTGAGAGTGGACCTCAGGAGGTGGGGGTCCTCAGGACTGAGCTGGTGCAGCTGTGCTGGCAAAGGGTCAAAGGGTGGCAGGTCTTTTTTTTGGGGGGGGGGGGTTTGGTTTTTTGAGACAGGGTTTCTCTGTGTAGCCCTGGCTGTCCTGGAACTCACTCTGTAGACCAGGCTGGCCTCAAACTCAGAAATCCGCCTGCCTCTGCCTCCAGGGTGGCAGTTCTTAATCTGAGCACACACACCACACAGCCAACAGTTACTCCTGGGCATTCATCCTAGAAAAAAAATGTAAGTTTTCCACACAGAAACCTGAAAATGAACACTCTCAGTAGCTTTCTTTAGCATTACCACACCCTTCTACAGCTATATAAAAAGACAGACAGACATACAATGGATAAGCAATTACCACAACAAGCAAACTGACACTCCAGCACTAGTAACTGACTCCTTATTCAAATCTCAGCTTTCAGACTGGCTTCTACACTTACACACTGCTCCCTTGAAAAGCCTGTGAGGGCAGAGGCAGGAGCCGGCTCTGCTGGAAGGTGAGCTCAGTCCCTAGGACACATGGCCCAAGGAGAGAGCAGGCCCCAGAGGCTGCCCCGACCTCCCTGCGTAGACCCACACTCACACAATAAATAAATCAATATAAAACCACAAGGGTGTTTTCCTTTTGTTTCATGTGAGGTTCTTAAGGAAAAACTTCCAAGCAACCAAAATCACATTCCCTTTTTCAGATGAACAAGGGTAAATTTAAATTGTCTTCATTATCATTCTAAAATGTCTGCTGAGAGCTGTTCATGGCTGCACAGTTAACGTAATTATGACCTCGAACTGAGCCTGTTCATGAATGTGCCGCCTCCATACACGATGCCCAGTTTCCCCATGGGACAAGGTATAAGCTTACATTCACATAAAAGCCCCTTATAGCCAGGTGGTGGTGGGGCTCACGGTGCTTAAAGCCCAGCACTTGGGAGGCAGAGGGAGGCAGATCTGAGTTCAAAGCCACCCTGGTTTACAATGCAAGTTCCAGGACAATCAGGGCTACACATAGAAACCATGGCTGGAAAAAAAGCACAAACAAACCAAAGCCGTTACTTTCTTTCAAGAGAATGGGGCTTTGTAAACTACCTGAGGCAACCTCCTCTCTGCAAGGTTCCACTGTTTGCACTTGGGACAAGCCTGAGGGCTCCAGTCAGCTGCTCTGCACCAACACCTTCTCCCCTAAAAGAGCCTGGTGCTCTACCCCATGCCACATTTTTCGACTCTGTCATCCCGAGATTGGGGAGTTCTTTCTGGTTTGGGGCTATTATAAAGTGTCTGTGGATATTAATGAACAACTTTTTGTGCAAATGCAAGTTTTTATTTATCTAGAATAAATGTCTGGGAATGTAACTGTGGGATCATATGTTAAGGCTATGTTTAAATTTTTGAGAAACTGCCAAATTAATTTCATAGTGTCTGTATCTTACAGACCAGCCAGCAGATTCTAAGATGAATTTCCAAGTCATGACTTCTTAAATATATTATGTAAGCCTGAAAAAAACAAGGCTAAATCTCTTAAGCATTAAAATCCAAATACAGTTCTTACAAAAAAATAATTTAAAACATTTTGATGTCTAAAAGACTTTCTCATTACCTCTAGTAGAGAACTTATAATGGCAAAGAATCTGCACATGGATGGCCAATGCCATGTACAACAATAAATTGGGGAGGGAAGTGGGGACCAGAGAGAGGGTTACTGATTGTCGACAGTTCAGAAACAGTCTACAGTCCATGAGGACTAAGTGTTTAGCAGCTGTTTAAATACTCAGTAACCTAAGAAAGCCTACAATGCAGCAAGCAAGACAGAGTATCACCAAATAATGGTACTCGTTCAGTACATATGTAGTAAAATAACTTGAGAGATGCAACCTCAAAGAAAATAGTCATTTATTTGTGTGTGTGCACACACACACACACACACACACACAGCACAAGTGAGCTTATCCTGGGTATAAGATTTCAAGCTCCAAATCTTTTAATCTTACATAAAATCCCTAGTTATATAATGTGGTCTCTCTGAGGTTCTTATAGCAAGAAGCTCAGTCTAGAGATGTCTCTGCTCACCCACCAACAGCAGCCAGCCAGCCAATCCACAGAGAAATCTGATGCAGACACAGCAATTAGAAGGCCTCCCATGCAACTATTCTGGCCCTGATACTGAGCTCTGTAAAATGTGCTTCCTTCCAAAGTCAGTGTGATCACTGCTTTAAAAGCACCTGGCAGAACTTTCGAAAATTTCAAACTGATTACTCTGCCATTTAATTACATGCCTTCCATTTAGCATATAGCCTACTTAATCCACATGGCTTACTGATACTGATTTCCATGTACATGTTTAGTATTACTCAAAATACATGTCCATCTCAATGTTTAAATCCCACAGCAAAGGTTTCCATCCCTTGGACCAGACACCCATAGAAACAGGAGCTGATGCAGACTCAACAAGGTGCAGTCACCAACCACCTAACGACTGAGTTCAGGAGTCCCATAAAATGATGTCACCCAGTGACACTGTGATAGTCACCCTGCATAGTGACTGTGAGGTCTGAAGTCAGCTTGTAGAAGCATACCTTTCTGGGTGGTGGTGGTGGTGGTGGTTGTTCTTTGTTTCTTTGTTTTCAAGATAGAGTCTCCACTATGTGGTTCTGGCTTGTCTGAAACTCACTCTGTAGATCAGGTTGGCTCAAACTTAGAGATCTGCCTGCCTCTGCCGCTCCAGTGCTAGAATTAAAGACTTATAAGCATACTGTTACAATTCCACATAGCCACACAGTCTGTCTGATATCTGAGATGTCCAAACAACTGCTATTTAGTAACATAAGACTACCTTACTTGAAGAGTAAATATGACTCATAATGACATCAGTTTTTCCAAGCTCACAAATACACTACACCTAAAGAAATTCTTAAGTTTATTAAAGAATGGCAGTAAAATGTCCTTGTTATTAATTAGTACTTGCTGATCAATTTATTACCTACTCTGAGGTCAGGAAACACCTCATCCCTCCCCAGGCTCTGAAGAGCTTCTTTAAAAGCATAAGCCTAGCCAGGTGAGGCACTCATATACTGCCACCACCACAAACACACCACTGGGCACTTGTCAACCAGGAGACTGCAGTGAGCTCCAGACAACCTAGAAGACACAGTGAGTTCTAGGGCAGCCCTAGACTACACAGCAAGATCCTGTCTCAAAACACTCAAGTTAATAAACATCACACACTACATTTATGCTACTCAAAGGACTTCGATTTGAGAACAAAGGTTGCAGGCAACATTTAGAAATTACAGCAAGTTACTTCAAATGCAGCAACCTCTGGACACGGGGCTTGGACTCCTTTCCTCCTTTCTCAGAGGGAATATTAAATAACACTGGCCGACCTTACAGCTTTACAGTGATAACTGCAAGCACGGGGTGTGTGTGTGTGTGTGTGTGTGTGTGTGTGTGTGTGTGTATCAAACGTTTCACCACTGAGCTAAGGGCTTGGCTGCTGAAGTTACCACCCTTCTAAACCCCTCTCGAATCCCTACTGCTTCAACTACACAGTGAACAGCAAGAACAGGTTTTGCACTTAGCAGTTGCCATGTGCTCTCTGCACTCTGGTAGCTCTCACTGTTAGTCTATGTCCTCCCATATTTAAAAAGAACCTGGACAGCCAAGCAGTGGTGGTACACACCTTTAATCCCAGCACTTGGGGGGCAGAGACAGGTGGGTCTCTTGTGAGTTGGAGGCCAGCCTGGTCTACAGAGCAAGATCTAGGGACAGCTACAGCTAATGATGAAACCATATCTCAAAAACCAAACAAACAAAAAAAATCAAACAAACAAAAACCCTTGACAAGCATGGAAAATGTCCCACCTGTCTCAAACATGCTCCCAGGCCATCCCCTTACCCATTCACTGAGGACCCATCCAGATCATCTTCCCCCACAGCCTCATCTCACCCTGACAAGTCAACAGCATTTTAATTTCCAGCAAGCTCGCTGCCTGATGCCTTAAGACTGAGCCTTGGCTCATTTGCATAAACTCAGGAGTCACACTTCAGCATTTGCATGCAAGGTAAATCCCACTTCCAAATGTGTTTGTTTTTTAAATAAAAAATATTTTACGGTTTTAGTTTTTGAATCAAATCATATTCGTAGCATGTCTATTACGGAGGCCTTTAAGGGGGGGAAAAGTCAAAATTTATATATCTTTGTCTTTTCTAGACATCTGGGACATTCACTCATTATTATTTTATGTTAGTTCTCAAAGTTAAGAGGAAAAGCTGGCCTATTTCCTGTAAGAAATTTAATTTTAGGGTCTGTCAACATTTTAAATGCACTGCTGTTATTTTTAAAATATATGCATGCATACTTGAATAAGGCTCAGCCTAAGCTTTCCATATAACCATTCCCTGGGCACTCGATAACTTATTAGATGCCAGGCTCCCTGCTTAACACATCAACTCCACTATCTCATTTGTTTAACAAATAAACTCTCATCATCTCTGCCACGCCAGGCATAAGCAGCAGCCATTACAGTTATCAAAGTGATATCTGTACTGGATACTGGTGCTGTATGGAATCTCTGATGCCTAACACACACGTGTTCTCCAACTCTGCCCATGTTACTGTTAGCATGGTCTCTATCAGCAATTCTGAGGGAGCTGCAGCGTCTGCCATCTGTGGTAGCACAACAGGGAAAGCCATTATTAAGTGATGTCGACTCACATTCCTTTCTACAGGTAGATGAACATTATCTTAACCACCCAGATACTTAATTCCAATCATAACTGTAAATTAAATTTCCCCAAACATGATGATCAGCATGTCACCAAAAAAGTGAAAAGCCTTTCTCCTGAACTCTTAAGCCTGGCGGTGGTGGCGCAAGCCTTTAGTCCAAGCACTCTGTAGGCAGAGGCAGGCGGATCTCTTGTGAGTTCAAGGCCAGCCTGGTCTACCGAGCAAGTTCCAGAACAGTCAAGGCTACACAGAAGAAAAAAAAAAATCGGTCTTGAAAATCCAAAATAATAATGATGATAAAGTGCTGATACACATTTTTTCCACTGTTTTGAATTCCAGACTCAACAGATGGGCAATTCTAGTTTTGTTTTTTGTTTTTTTAAAAGGAAAGCAACTAAGCTCTTCAACGATCCGCTAAGTTTAACCACCACCTTCCCAATAGCAAAATTGTGTTTCCAAATTGCTCCGAAAGCAATGAGGGGACGGAAAGGAAGAATACACTCAGACATAAAGAATGGTTAACCTCAACGACAAGACAATAGAAAAAAATGGGTATCCGGATCAGGACTAGCTTGTCGTCCCTCCCGCCCCCCATCTCTCCAAGACTCTGGAGCAGTTTTACACCTAAGGCTATCTGGACTGGAAACCGTCTAAAACAAACTTTGGCGCCGGAGCAAACCTGTTTGCCTCTGAAGACACTGCACCAGGAGACGGGACACCGGCGGTAGAGACCTGAGGAGCAATGCCAGGAAGGAAAGGAGAAGCTGGCGGCCTCGGGTGTGTCCCGAAGCCTCCTCACCTCACCACGGCTAAGGAAGAGGCAGACTCGGCGGGACCAGGTCCCTGTCTCCGTGTCCGCCACCCTGGCCCTGGCCAGCCTTCAGGCGGCCTTCTAGAACCCGGCTTCCGGCAGCTTCGCGAGCGGGCAGAGGAGCGAGGGTCCCTGGGCAGGACCTACCCAGCCGCGGGGCCGCCCGACACTCGGACGAGCAGGCGCCGCTCTGAAGCGACGCCGCACCCACCGTCCCACCGCCACCCCACAGCTCCCTACCCAGAGCGGCCAACTCGCGGTCCACTGCGTAGTACGAACTTCCCGCCGCTTTCCTATACTCGCGTCTTGCCCACGGCGCCTTTCCCTCCACACCCCGTAGTACAGAGCCTTCCCATTGGCTGGGAGCGGGCGGGGGAGGCAGGACGAGAGGAAGACCGCGCTTCCCTGTCAACCCTGTGGGCATGCCGGGAGTTGTGGTCCTTATATTGATACATGCTGGGAATTGTAGTCTTTGAACCTCTATGGGTGGGGGGGAGATGAAGGTGTGTTCCTCTGAGCCCGAGGGCTTCTGGGAAGTGTGGTTTGCAGTCCCCTTGCTGTTTTACCAAAGAGCCAGAGCCTGGCAGTAGTGGAGCACGCCTTTAATCCCAGCACTTGGGAAGCAGAGGTAGGAGGATTTCTGAGTTCGAGGCCAGCCTGGTCTACAGAGTGAGTTCCAGGACAGGCTACACAGAGAAACCCTGTCTTGGGGAAGTAAAAACAAAACAAAACAAAAAACCTGAAATAAAAATAACCAGTACTCACTGTTGCTTGTGCTATTTAACGCCAGTTTGCTTTGTTTCTCCTGCCTAGAGGCTGGAAGCGTGGGCTTCAAGCTGCAGCAGCTTCTGAAGCCCTAGGAAAAGCCTTGGGTTCAGTGATGTGTTTGACCAATTTGATTTTTTGTTTGCCTGTTTTGGTTTTGTTTGTTTGTTTGTTTGGTTGGTTGGTTGGTTGGTTGGTTTTTGGTTTGGGGGGGGGTTGTTTTTGTTTTTTTGGGTTTTTTGGTTTTTTGCGGTTTTTTGGGGGGCGGGTGGGTTTCTGGATTTTGGTTTTTTCAAGATAGGGTTTCTCTGTGTAGCCCTGGCTGTCCTGGAACTCACTCTGTAGAGCAGGATGGCCTCGAACTCAGAAATCCCCCTGCCTCGGCCTCCCAAAGTTGGGATTATAGGTGCATGCCACCACCGCCCAGCTGCTTGTTTGTTTTTTTAAGGCTCAGTCTTACTGTGGAAATCTAGCTGTCCTAGAACTCACTATGTAACCCAGGCTGGCCTGAAACTCACAGATATCCACTTGCCTCAGGCTCCCAACAGCTGAGTTAAAAGTGTGAGCCACCACTCCTGGCCTGTGTTGTTTCTTAAGGTAGATTCTATCTTTTGTTTGGTTGGTTTTTTTTTCGAGACAGGGTTTCTCTGTGTAGAACTCACTCTAGCTGTCCTGGAACTCACTCTGTAGACCAGGCTGAACTTGAACTCAGAAATCTGCCTGCCTCTGCCTCCCCAGTGCTGGGATTAAAGGCGTGCGCCACCACTGCCCGGCTTAAGGTAGATTCTAAAACACTGTATGAGCTTTTGTCCCCACAAAATCTGAGCTGTTGCCCAGTGTGCAGTTTAAGATTGATCTTTATATCTTCCATTCACCGTCCCAGGTACCCACACCTGCTCCAGTTTCTTTCCTTTTTGCCATCTGCCCCATATAACAGACCCACAAAACTGCACTGGGCGCCCACTGCTTCCAGGCTTCTTGTTAGTTTGATCCATGGGAGACCCTGAGAATGAGAGAAAAAAGGAAAGTCAGCTAAAGAAGGTAGTGTTTCTTCTGATTTCTTCCCAGCAAAGACAGACAGACAGAGAGACACACACACACACACACACATACAGCCCCCTTCAGCTGGGCTTCCCACAAGTATGCAATGAGAGCATGCCATGATGATTGTGTTGTTAGGGCTGGATCTGGTAACACAGTGGCTCCCCCTGAGCCCCGAGTTGCTGTTTCATCCCGTGTGGCCCCGACTCCACACCTTTCGAAACAGCCTGGGGGAGGGGTGGGAACGAACCCTCCTCAACAAATCTTCTCACGGCATCTGCTTTCTGTACACACCCCGATGGAAACACAGGCGCAAGGTGAGCTCTTGATGAATATTTGTCAGCAGAGAGGCCTCAAGATTCACACATCTCGTGAGTGTGAAGTCCCACAGCAAGACTCTGTGGTCAGAATGCTTTGAGTGAAGGCCATTCTCCACGCACAATGTACACACATACGCGCTCCGAATGCGACTTGTTACATTGTGACCACATTCCCCTCCTGCAGAAGAAAGGTCCCTGCTGCCTCACAGGCTTGACAATTGGCTGACCTGAAAGCACAGTTCAGTCAGCAACACTGCCTGGTCTGCTCCAAGGTGGGAAGAGAATGTATTCCAGAACTCACGGCTCCAGCATGATCAGTCGGATGGCTCTCAGTCAAGTGCTACTTTGCTGAGGCTGTGTTCCAAGGCCGTTGCCAACACCTCCAACACCACCCACATGTGTTAAGAAGTCCTAGCAGAGTAGAGAGTGGCGGGAGACCAGTCCAAGCCGCCGTCATGGTGACAGCATGTCTGAAATACCACCAGTTCCAGTGCAACTCCTGGGACATAGACCTTTAGCACAGTCTAGGAGTTGATGGGTTGTTCTGGAACAGGAATAGACAGGCCAGTGATTGGTCTTGCTAAGCTTTTGAAATTAAGAACTGAGCTCCAGGTAGAAAGGTTTGAGAGTATAATAAACCTCTACAGCCAGGCCTGGAGGCACTTGCCTTTAATCTCAGCATTCTTGAAACAGAGGCAGATAGATCTCTGGTCTACATAATGAGTTTCAGGACAGCCAGAGCCACATAGACTCTGTCTCAAAATAAATAAATAAATTAATAAATAAAAATAAATAAATAAATAAAAATAAATTTTTAAAAAAGTAGCCTCTATAGTCCTAACAAATATTTTTGAACATTGGCTGTGAACCAGGAGTTAAAGTGTTCACCTAAGATTCCCATTTAATTAATATTTAAGAAAGCCCTACTGATAGACAGGAATTGTGTTTTTCCTTACATTTTGATTTAGGGGAGTCATGTTCCCTGAATCTGCTTTCCGATGCGGTTCTCGAGAATACTTTCTACACAGCCTCAAACCATAGAGGCAATTCCTTCCATGAAACCCTTTCAGCTCGGTGCTAGAGGTGTAGACAGAGCAGGGTCAGAGGTCGTGAGATTCCTAGTTCAGAGGCCATTCAGGAACAAGCAGGTGACTCGCGTGAAGGTTAGGCAGTGTGGACCACACGTTTTCAGCAAGAAGACTCACTACAGTGTGGTGTGTAGACTCTGCATTGGCTTGCCACACTGCCAGGCCCGGGCTGCCCGTTTTCAGTTCTCAGAGGCCTTGTAGTCCTGGCTGTGGGCATTTCGTCTAGGCTCCGCCCCACATTGACCTGGCAACAGCCTGGTTTGCCAACTCCCTCTAAAAGGGGCTGCTGGCCCCCTCCTCACGCTCTTCTCTTCTGCTCTTGCTCCCTTACCCTCCCCCCTCTCCCCATTCCCCTCTCTCCTCTCATGACCAGCCTCCCTCTTCCTCTTCCTCTTCCTCCTCCTCTCTCTCTCTCTCTCTCTCTCTCTCTCTCTCTCTCTCTCTCTCTCTCTCTCTCCTGTGGCTGGTATTCCAGGTACCTCAGCGAGCATGAACCCTACACGGAGGTGTGAGAACAGTGGGAATCACTTTGGGGGAAAGAGTGGAGGTTGAGACCATTTCGCTCTGGGAAATCCAAGTCACCAACAGAGTCATCAGGGAGCCACGCTTCCCTGGCAGGCTGTCACCAGGTGCTCCCTCCACCCACAAGTCAGTTCTTGAGTCCTTGCCCTTGTTCTCATCTGTGGAGAGGGAGCAGTCATCCTAGGCTAACTAGCAATTTGCTCCTCCCAGACCAAGGGGAGAAAATGAGGTAAAGCTTACGAAGAGCTTTGATCTTTGTGGAACAAAGCCACTGGGCAGCCATATTAATTACAGTCATGAAGGAAAATACTGCCCCTGGTGAGGAGGGAAATGAGAGGGGAGCAAGGAACAGAATATGGAGGGGTTTCTAGCCCTGGTTGGGACCCACCCAGCCCCTTAACTTTTGAACGTCTATTTGGTCAGACACAGTCCCCCAATACATTTAAGATCTGATTGTACACATTCCAAAAAATAGGTTTTATAAAAAATCTATTACTTTCTGACAAAATGATTTCATATACTCTTGCAAGGCAAGATAGAGGACCAGTGTCTAGATAAATAGACAGAGCTTCAAAGCCACCACGATGGTTAACCTCAATTGTCTACTTGATAAGATCTAGAGTGGCCAGGGGTGTTGTGATCATAAAAAGAGAAAGAGGCGAGAGAATATGTTCTAACGGAGGTGTGGGGGAAGGGGGTGCCTCAGCAGGCCCACGCCAAGGCATCGCTTCCTCCTGAGGGACCAGACACAAGACGGTATAGTACAGAATAGAGTTTATTCAGGTCATGGAGAGGGGAGTTAAGAGGGTAGTAGAGGTGGAGAAAGGCAGAGAGAGGGAGTGTAGAGAAGCAGAGGCCGGCCATGACCATGTGTAGAGAGTGGGAAGGGGAGGGGAGCCCAAGAAGGGGCAGGAGAGGAGCTGAGAGTGAGACAATAAGAGAGGGAGGAGGGCCAAGCAGAGCCTTTTATAGTGCGCCAGACCTACCAGGCTGTTGCCAGGTAACAGTAGGGCGGGGCATACCTGGCTGTTGCCAGGTAACTGTGGGGTGGAGCTTAGAATGAATCCTAACTAGGGGAACGGGGCCTTGGAGCATGGCTGTAAGGGACTGCCTTGGTTATCTTAACTGGCGTGAGAAGCCCCACCCACTGTGGGCGGCACCATTCCCTGGCTAGGATCCGAGCTGTGTGTGGAAAGGGGCTGAGCAGCAGCAGGCGTTCTTTGCTCTTGGCGTCCTGATTATTTACATACCTGATGTGAGTGAGCAGCTGCTTCAAACTTCAGAGTGGGGTTCCCCACCAGGAGGGACTTTACTGTGAACCGTGAGCTAGAATAAACCTTTTCTCCTGACAGAGTATTTTATCAAAGCAACAGCAGTAATTAAGATACTTGTGAATTGATCTTGATCCATTCAAGGCCACTATGAGAGGTAATTTTTTTTTTTTTTTTTTTTGGTTTTTTTGGTTTTTTGAGTCAGGGTTTCTCTGTATAGCCCTGGTTGTCCTGGAACTCACTCTGTAGACCAGGCTGGCCTCGAACTCAGAAATCCGCCTGCCTCTGCCTCCCAAGTGCTGGGATTACAGGCGTGCACCACCACGCCCTGCTGAAGTAATGTTTTTTTTAAAGAAAGTATTTTTTTATTATTTTCTTTATTTACATTTCAAATGCTATCCCCTTTCCTAGTTTTCCCTCTGAAAACCCCTTATTCCATCCCCCCTTCCCCTGCTCACTAACCCACCCACTCCTGCTTCCCTGACCGGGTATTCCCCTACCCTGGGGCAATGAGCCTTCACAGGTCCAAGGGCCTCTCCTCTCATTGATGTCCAACCAGGCCATCTTCTGCTACCCATGTGGCTGGAGCCATGGGTCCCTCCATGGGTACTCTTTGGTTGGTGATTTAGTCCCTGGGAGCTCTGGGGATACTGGTTGGTTCATTTTGTTGTTCCTCCTATGGGGCTGCGAACCCCTTCAGCTCCTTCCGTCCTTTCTCTAGCTCCTCCATTGGGGACCCTGTGCTCAGTTCAATAGCTGGCTGAGAGCATCCCCCTCTGTATTTGTCAGGCACTGGCAAATCCTCTCAGGAAACAGCTATATCAGGCTCTTGTCAGCAAGCACTTGTTGGCATCCACAATAGTGCCTGGGTTTGGTAACTGTATATGGGATGGATCCCCAGGTGGGGCAGCCTCTGGATGGTCTTTCCTTCAGTCTCTGTTCCACACTTTGTCTCTGAATTTCCTCCCATGGGTATCTTGTACCCTATCTAAAAAGGACCAAAGTATCCACATTTCCTTCTTAAGCTTCATGTGATCTGTGAATTATATCTTAGGTATTCCAAGCTTCTGGGCTAATATCCACTCATTAGGGAGTACATACCATGTGTATTCTTTTGTGACTGAGTTACCTCACTAAGAATGATATCTTCTAGTTCCATCCATTTACCTAAGAATTTCATGAATTCATTGTTTCTAATAGCTAAGTGTGGGGCTGGGTGCCTGTGGAGGAGACCCAGCCAGGGAGTGCCAGTCCTTGGTCCATCTGGCAACTGGAAATGCTGAGGCCTGTTCCATTGCTCCAGCACAGCAGGGTTAGATAGAAGGAGACAGCACATGATTTTAAAACTTTATTATAAAAGAATAGAGTGAGTGGGGAGGTAGGGAGGTAGAAGCCAGCTATGGCCACGTGGAAGGAGGGGGAAGGGAATGGGGAAAGAGAAAGATAAGAAAAGAGAGTAAGAGGAAAAGAGAAGAAAAGAGAGGTGGGGAGGGGGAGGGGAAGGGGAGAGGGAGGGAAGGAGAGGAAAGGAGAGGAGAGGAGAGAAAGAGAAGAGAAGAGAAGAGAAGAGAAGAGAAGAGAAGAGAAGAGAAGAGAAGAGAAGAGGACAAGAGAGGGAGGAGGGGCCAAGAAGCCCCTTTATAGTGGGCCAGGCTACCTGACTGTTGCCAGGTAACTGTGTGGCGGGGCAAACCTGGCTGTAGCCAGGTGACTGTGGAGATAGGGTCCATACAGAATACTAGGGACCTGGGGCATGGCCCGACATGAGTGATGGCCAGAGAATTATGGAGTTGAGGGCCTTGTGGTGTCAGCCTAGTGTCTAGGAGCATGGACAAACAGCCTTCCTTCCCTCGTGGATTAAATCCTCTGAGTTACCAGGTTCAAACCCAGCACAACCAGAACATAGACTGCCTTTCCCAGTTGGACAGCTGAGTAGTAACTCCACTGTGTAAATGTACCACATTTCCTGTATCCATGCCTCTGCTGAGGGACATCTGGGTTCTTTCCAGCTTCTGGCTATTATAAATAAGGCAGCTATGTGGAGCATGTGTCCTTATTACATGTTGGAGCATCTTCTGGGTATATGCCCAGGAGTGGTATAGCTGGGTGAAGGCTAATGTTTTAAGTTTAAATTATTTTGATTAAGAGATCTGTAAAACTAAACTGTCTCTCACCCTGGATCCGTACTTGCCCAAGGACGGATAATTTCCTGGAATGCTGGGGGCTGTTGTTCACATAAGATAACAAAACACACGTTCTCACTTCTGAAAACCAGCTTAGCTGCTCCAACTAGACAAGATGTGCTTGATCGCATGTAGGCTGGAGGTACATAGGCAGGAAGTGCTTCATCATCCTAGCCAGCATTTAATAAAACCTGCTTCAAATTTGGCTCAGAAATTATAGTAGTGGTCTTTCTCAACTAGTGGGATTCACACTGCCCTGCAGAACAGACTGCTCCAAATCCTTACAGATGTATGTGGCTTACAGCTTCTAAGGTTGTAAAGTGTAATGAGGTCAGAACTGCTGTGGATCCTGGGGATGGCCGCAGTGCTAGCCAGTGCCTGTCAGCCCAACTATCCCAGAGATGCTAAGTTCCTTTGTCCTTAAAATTATCTGCTGTGGTTTCTCCCTCCCATGGTCAACTTGGTTATAGGAGAGAAGCCAGCCCCACAAATGCAATCTCTCATCAATTTTTGTTTTAGTTTAATTACACATTAATTAATTAATTAATTTAACTACAAGCATTTATTTGTTTATTTGTTTGTGTGTCTGTTGTGTGAGTGTGAGCACATACTACAGGGCACATGGAAAGGTCAAAGGGCAGCTTGCAGGAGTCAGTTCTCCCTCCCCACCGTGTGGGTCTCTGGGATCAAACTCAAAATTTTCAGGCTTGGCAACAAGTGCCTTACCCCACTGAGTCACCTCACCTGCCCCCTCTCATCCGTGCTAAGATGCATACTCTTCACATTTTTAATCTCTGAATTTTGGAAACATCTTGCAGCCTATGTCTATTGCCATCAATGGTGAGCTTATTAATCCCCTATTCGTAGCACATAAAACAGTGTGGGGTTTTAGACATGATGAAGACTTAGATCTAGTGAAATTCTAGGGTGTTGCTGCTTTGGTTTTTGTCCTTGGAAATCCTCCCCAGGACATTACTACTCTTCCTTCCACTCCCCACAAGATGCCTCGGATTTTACCCTCCCAGAGTCTTACGGAAGTCTTCCTGCTTCACATCTTTTGAAAGCCAAGACAAACCTCTCTAGAGGAAGTGAGAAGCAGACTGTTGATGGGGGCCAGTGTGGGTGTGTGAATAAGGAAGCACCGAGGGTGGACAGCTCCTCTGGCACCTGTATTAATGATTAACTTTACCAAACCTCGCCCCCTTCCCCCACCATCCCCATCCCCCCATCCTCATCTGTGGCATCTGCTCGTGAGAGATAGGGAAGGCAGTCTTCCCTTGTGCTCAGACCTCTTAATTCCTCCTCCTGAGCGTCGTGGGGTCCTCTTCTCTCATCGTCCCATCTCCAGGACCAGGCTAGAAGCAGCTGTCATTAGGTGTCCTTCCTGGCTAGGGTCAGATCCGCGTGCATGCTCATATCCGGCTGCCAAGTTATAAACTGGGAAGGGAAGGCAAGCTTGTTCAAAAACAAAAGCAAATTGTCACTTTCCCTTTTGCAACCATGTGATTCTTGTCATGTTTTGATTTCAGAGCTGCTGCAAGATTTTGGGACAAAAGGCACTATCTACAAGCAGGATTGTGAAACTCAAGGGGGCTCTGAGCAAAACAAAGTCCTTTTATTACCAGAGACAATTCTCGCTAAATATAGTTACGCCATTAAAATGTATTTTCTCCCTTTTTTTTCTACCAGTGATCACCTACACCATATCAGTAACCTGTTCAGAATGTTTCAACTTGTTCAGCTCTGTAGGATTTTCTAGCCGACACACATAAGGTGTTCCCATAAGTATCTCATCCAGTCCTCTCCACAGTCCTTTGGGGTCAGGCACCATAGCTAGCCCATCTCACCATTAAGGAAATGGGATCTTGGGGATCTCTGGCAACTTAGCCAAAGCCAGAACTGGTAAGCCTCGGAGCCAGGATCTGAGCTGTCTCTATAGGACCAATGAGGACTGTCATCCTTCATGTCAAGAGGAACACTGGGAGGCACCAAAAAGAAGAAAGCGTGCCACCTGATCTTTAGCTAGCAGTCATCAGGTCACCAAGGCAAGTGCCAAGAAACAGGTCCAACAGCGGCTCTTTCCGTGGTTCAGGAGGGGAATATCTTGGCTGGCCAGGGTTCTCTGAGAGCTCGAGGCTCAGGGCTCAGGGCTCAAAGGAAATGCTCAGTGTCCCTCGATTCCGTAAGATATGCTCAGACCCCGTGGCTTTCTTGGAGTTCAGTAAGAAGGGCATTTCATCTCAAAGCATCAGGGGAAGGATGCCACAGGAGAAGGGACCAGGATCGCACTTCTCGGTCTTGGAATTGGGAAATATGCTATTTTTTTAAAAAATTACTCTTTGATGATTTCATACTTTAAAAACTCTCAGCAGAAGCAATGAGCTTAGAGACTTCCTTGAGCTGTGCATTAAAGGGCTAACTTACTTTACTCGCTATTGCTATGGTGACCAAAAATAAGTTGGGGAGGAAAGGGTTTTTGTGGCTCATCCCAGCCTTGCAGGAACTCAAACAGGAACCTGGAAACAGGAACTGAAGCACAGATTATGGAGGAATGCTGTTTTCTGGCTTGTTCGGCCTGCTTTCTTAGATGCCTCAGGACCACCTGACCAGAGATAGCTTCCTTCCATATCAATCATCCATCAAGAACATGAACCACAGACTTGACTGCAGGCCAGTTTGATGTAGGCAGTTCCTCATCTGATGTTCCCTCTTCCAAAATGACTCTCCTTGTGTCAAGAGCTGACAAAAAAAAAATTAACCAGGGTTTGATGGTTTGCATATGCTTGGGCCAGGGAGTGGCACTATTAGGGGGTGTGGCCTTGTTGGAGTGGGTGTGTCACTGTGGGTGTAGGCTTTAAGACCCTCATCCTAGCTGCCTGGAAGCCAGTCTTCTGCTAGCAGCCTTCAGATGAAGATGTAGAACTCTCGGCTCCTCCTGTACTATGCCTGCCTGGATGCTGCCATGGTCCTGCCTTGATAATGGACTGAACCTCTGAACCTGTAAGCCAGCCCCAGTTAAATGTTGTCCTTTATGAGACTTGCCTTGGTCATGGTATCTGTTCACAGCAGTAAATCCCTGACTGAGACAGAAGTTGGTACCAGGGACTGGGGTGTTGCTGTGATAGGCCTCCTCATGCTTCATTTGGAAGAATGTGGATTTGGGGACTGTGAATCTGAAAAGCCATGGAATGCTTAATGAAGCCAACCTAGTAGGAATATGGAAGACTTTGTCATTGCGAATTACTTGAACTGTGCAGACCTGGCCCAAGGGGATTCAGAGGAGAAGAATTTCAATGTGTGGTCTAGAGGTTGTTTTTGTGGTGTTTTGGTGAAGAATGTGGCTTCTTTTTGCCCTTGTCTGAAGAGTCAGCCTGAGACTAAGGTGAAGAGACTCAGATTAATTGCATTGATAAAAGAAGTCTCAAAAAAGTCAAGCAGAGACTTTGTTCTTTGGTTAAGTCTATTGAAGAGCATTTTAAACAAGCATAACAAGCTTAGAAAGAAAAAATATACATGGTGTGAGTATTAAAGGGGCACCGGGAAGTGAAATGGAGCAGAATCCTGTGTTCTAGGTGATAACAGGCTAAGGGAGTGGACTTTGGAGCAAGGCAGCATGGTACACACCTTTAATCCAGCATTCAGGAGATAGAACCATGCAGATCTCTGAGTTTAGGTCCAGCTACAGAGCAAGTTACAGAAAAGCCAAGCTTAGGCAGAGAAAATTAGAAAACAGAAAGCTGGTTATAAAATAAAGGGGACCATGTTCCAGCCCAAAGAAGCAGCAGAACATGGCAGCTTCAGCCATGTGACTCTGGCTTTAGAGTGAAAAAATAGAAGGGACTATTGGGACAATTGATGCTGGTTAGCTGGGGCTAAGAAATTAGTAGTGATTAAGAAGAGACCAGCATCACTGAGGTGAAATCTTCTGGGAAGTGTTTCCTGAGAGCACAAAGAAGCTGTGTTCCAGAGATAGCCAAGCGTGTAGCTCATGCTGCAGCTGGACTTGGTAATGTGTAAGAGTCACCCAGGTGGCACTGGTTTTGAAGGCATGAAGGGGTCATGAAGAGCAGTGAGGCTGGGCACTGTGAGAGGCCAGGGAAGGCCATTGGTGAAGGTGCAGCCTCAGTTGCAGTTGATGGCCCAGGACTGAAGGGGTCATGCAAACGAGTTGAGGCTTGGCACCATGAAGAGAGCCTATGAGAAGCTATTGGTATAGCAGAAGACCCCAGTGTATTGGAGATGCCAGTACCATGAGATGATCACCAAGAACAGCAGCAACAGTGGAATAGATCAACCTGAACTTAGAGTGCTACAGAGGGCAGAACTGGAGAAGTGACGCCAGTCCTTTGGAGGAGCCCAGAGGATCGTGTGTGGATCCTAGACATTGAAACAAGAAGCTAAAACATTGAAGTTTCCTTGGAGACCCAAAGATGTTTGAGATGCCAGAGCCATGGGCGATCTGCTGAGGAAAGCTGCAAACAGGGAGTGGAACCCGCCCAGGAGAAAGAAGTCTGTTGCAGTCAACAAAGATGAAAAGGGAGTGGAGATCTGAAGGCTGCTTTGACATCAGCCATGGAGATGCAGAGTCTGGAGTTTGCCCAGCTAGTTTCCTGTCTTGCCTTGGGGGTTACAGTTAAGGGATTGGGTGAATCTCAGAAGAGACTTTGATCTTTGGACTTTTAACATTGTTGAGTCTGCTCTAGAATATGGGAATTTTGGAAGTTGGACTAAGTGTACTTCTTTATTATGCTGTGGCTAGGTATGGCTCCCATAGACTCATGTGTTTGAACAAGCCTATTGGGGCCAGGGGTGGAATGTGATGGTTTGCATATGCTTGGCCCAGGGAGTGGCACTATTAGAGGGTGCGGCCTTGTTGGAATACGTGTGTCACTGTGGGTATGGGCTTTAAGACCCCCATCCTAGTTGCCTGGAATCAAGTATTCCATTAGCAGCCTTCAGATGAAGATGTAGAACTCTCAGCTCCTCCTGCACCATGCCTGCCTGGATGCTGCCATGTTCCCGCCTTGATGATAATGGACTGAACCTCTGAACCTGTAAGCCAGCCCCAATTAAATGTTGTCCTTATAAAAGTTGCCTTGGTCACAGTGTCTGCTCACAGCAGTAAACTTCTAAGATACAGGGTAAGAGCTGAAGGTCACAGCCTTGGAAGAAAGAGGAGAATGCAGCAGACTCCTAGCAGTCCACTGTCCAGTCCAGCACTCCGAGGGCAAGCTGGGAAAGGAGGACAGGAAAACATGACAGTGCAGAGAGTCCCCAGAAAGGGTGGGGTGCATGCCCACCCCCTCCCACATCAAGAGCAAGCCCCAGTGGCAGAAACAGAACCACAAAGGAAGCATATCTGTGTGTCTCAGGTAATGAGGTCTCAACTTGTCTTCTGGGCTCCGAGTCACTTGCTGTTCCTCCAGGTGCTGATTCTGTAATTTCTCAGACTGAATTCTGTCCTTTTTCTCCAAAGTCCTATGCTGAGGTCCAGGATCTCAAAGTGGCATTGTGTTTAGAAGCAGAGCCTTTGAACAGGTGACTGAGTTAAGATAAAGCCATATGTGTGGGTCTAATTTGGTTGTGCAGAGACCCACACAGAGGGAAGACCATGCAGAAGACACCATTGGTAAGCTAGAGAGAAAGCAACCCTGCCACACCTTCATCTTGGACCTCTGCTTCCAGCCCTGTGAGGAAACAGGTCCCTGCTGTTTAAGCCACATGGTCTGGAATATTTCCTGATGACTGTCCTGACAAACTAATGAGCATGGTACCCACCCTCAGAGCCACAGAGCTACTTGGGTCTCCCAGGAGGTTGTGTCTGTGACCCCAAAAGTTGTTCCCCCATTGCTCTCAGCTCAGCGGGTCATCTTCCCCTCACATCAATGTGTCCTAGCAACCTGTCTGTGGTCCAGGTCAGGAATTCTTTCTTCTTCTCTTGGGATGGAGGGAGCCATCCCTGAAAGCAGAAATATGAACTGGAGGTGACGTGTAGGCACAGCTTTACTTCAGACAGTTCAACACACTGGCAGGCTTCCTAGGAAAACATCAGCACGGGGTAGGAAAAAATAGTGATGAACTTATGTAGCACGTGAAGACTTATCCAGTCTTCATGGCCAACCAGAAAGATGGTGTGATTGCTATAGCTTCCCATGGGAGAAATGGGAGCTGAGGTGCTGGCCAGGGTTCGGTGTGTCTCACCTGGCCACGGTTCCGTGATGCTCACCGGTGCAGCCATGTTAAAAGATGGTGAAGGGCAGACACTGAAACGGGTGGGGGGTTGGGGGTGATCTGAACATCTGGGGAGCTGAGGCAGGAAGATCTAAGTTCAAGGCCAGGCTGGGGAATAGAGTGAGACATTGGAGAAAGGAGAGAAACAGAGACATATAGAGACAAAGAGAGAGAAAAAGAGAGAGACAGACAGAGACAGAAACAATGACAGAGACAGAGATGAGAATAGGGGGAGCACTATTAAGGGGAGGCTCTTGGGTGGGTGAGCACTGTCTTTGGAACCACTGGTGAGTTTTCCGTTCTTCCCACATGGTTCTACCATCACAACCACAAAGTTTGTCACGTGCCAATGTAGTCTTGGCACCCCTGCCAGCCCCACACAGCTCTCGCTACTGCCCTCCTAGATTGAATGCTAAATACGCTTCAGTGCCGCTCAAGGTACTCGGCTGTAGGTATGACATTAAAGGAGCAGAAAATGGACAAACACAGGCAGTTAGTGACGGAGCAGGGTTTTATAGCCTCACTGTGCGCCTGTAACATGGGGAGAACTCCACGCTGCCTCCTTAGACTGGATAAGTGGCCATTTCCCCCTCTTTCCGCACAAATGTCTCTTGCCTAACACCTTGGGAAGAATGAATAATCAGCAAGTTGATAAATTATACTCACTTCACACAAACAGGCCGATTGTTATTTTGCCTCTCACAGGTGTGGCTTGATTGCAGACCATTAGTGACCATTAATAAAAGGAACCCCGGCTGCAATTGACAAGTGTGTTTGACTTTCCCGAGGCTTGCATTTCACACCAGGGAGCTGAGCTCAGCCAATATTTTCACTCTCTAGCACCTGCAACAGAGGCATAAAGCATGATTTAACCAAGGTAACATTTTTTCACTGGAGATTTAAATATAAACCCAAGGATAATTTGTGAACTTGATCATTGCTTCCCATGATCACCGTAGGCCCGAGCTCACCACAGAGATAAGCCCGAAAGGTCTTGAAAATTTCTTCAGCTGCCTAGGGAGGTTCTGGACATAGTGCAGAACCCTTTGGTGCCCCCCTGGTTCAACCTAAACTTTATTCATTCACTATTTAAATAAATATTGCCTGAGCCCTAACTATGATCCTACCATAAGGCTCTCAGGATAGGGGTGAAGGGAACAAGACCGATGCCTGAGGGGAGAATGGACAAAAAGTGACAGACAGTTGTAGAGTGGAGGGATGGTCACATCCTGAAGGGATTAATGTCCCCATGGTCCAGCTTCCACGAGGAAAATTCCTTTACAGCCAATAGGGGAAGCTCTTGGAAAGGAATTCCAGCTCCTTTTCCACAAACCTCTCTGAGAAAGAACTCAACACTAGGTGCTCTCTCTCTCTCTCTTTTCCTCTTTTCCCATCATGTTCTAGTCTTCCTCGTGTGAGATGAGGTAGATGAGGTGAGGTGAAATGAGGCAAAATAAAGTGAGGTGAGGTGAGGTGACATGAGGTGAGGTGAGGTGAGGTAAGATGAGGTGAGATGAGGTGAGGTGAAGTGAGGTGAGGTGAGGTGAGGTGACATGAGGTGAGGTGAGGTGAAGTGAGGTGAGGTGAAGTAAGGTGAGGAGACTGAGGTGAGGTGAGGTGAGGTGAGGTGACATGAGGTGAGGTGAGATGAGGTGAGGTGAGGTGACATGAGGTGAGGTGAGATGAGGTGAGGTGAGGTGAGATGAGGTGAGGTAAGATGAGATGAAGTGAGATGAGATGGCGTGAGGTGACATGAGGTGAGGTAAGGCGAAGCCTTATGAGACAGCTTGAGGCTGCTATGGACTGACAATGTATCAGAAAGATACAGAACTGAGGAGATAGCTTAGATGGTAAAGCACTTGGGGCAAAAGCATGAGGACCTGGGTTCAATCCTGAGATCCACAAGGGTGAGCTTGCAATACCAGCCCTGAAGAGGCTGAGACAGGAGGAGTTCTGGAGGTAACTGGCCAGTCTGCGGAGCCTAACCACTCTAGGCCAATAGGAGAACATTATCAAAGGAGGCAAAGGAAATGGACAGCATTGTGAAGATGAAACTCAAGACTGACTTCCAGCCTCTATGCATACATGCATACATACATTCATACATACATACATACATGCATACATATAACACACATACACACACACAAACACAAACTCATTGATTAATTAAATAAAAAAGCTCATCTTCTTCAGGTGATCCTGAATCACCAATAGTGTCAGAAAGAGCATATAAGAGCGGACACATTGGCAAAGGAATGATTATTAACCTGACTGGGCACCTAGAGACTTCACTGCAGGACACAGAACACGCATGACTTATGAGCTGGAGATGGAGATACAGGGATCGCCTGCATCCCTCCCTGTAACGGGCTGGGAGTGGGAAGGTTCCCTGAGGCAGGGGAGCTGATGAAAACGGAGCTGTGGTGTGAGAAGACATCTCGGAGAACACAAACAGGACGGAGGGAACAACAGTCAACTACCAAGCATGTCCTAGACCAACTTGGTAGACAGTGACCATTCAGACACAGTGGAGGGACAGCGCCAAATTAAGACAGGTACGAGACAGAGGGAAGGAGGGAGAGAGGGAGGGAGGGAGGGAGGAAGAGGGGGAGAGAGAGAGAGAGAGAGAGAGAGAGAGAGAGAGAGAGAGAGAGAGAGAGAGAGAGAGAGAGAGAGAGAGAACAGAAATCTAGAACTTGGTGTCCTGTGAAATCATCCTCCTCCAAAAATTAAAGGGAAACGAATCCTTTCTGGAGCAGAAGAAAACATGTCTCACCCTCCCCAACTCACCTTGCAAAAATTGACCAAAAGTTTTCCAGAAAGAAAAAAATTGGTTTGGTCAGAAATTCAAACACATAGAAAGGAAGGACATTAGAGAAGGAAGACAGGAGGGAAGAGTTTAAGTGTTGGGGGCTGGCAGAGGAGGGGAGGGGGAGCTCTGGTGGTGATGGACAGGTAGCTCCTGTCATAACATCTCCCTACTACTGTGCCAAAGCTGGCAAAAACCAAAGGACCTGCCCCTGAAAGAGCAGTGCCTAGGAAGACCCTGCCGCCTAGGGAGACCCTGCTGTCCAACATCCACATCAACAGTGCCTGATGTTTCTGCTACAGGGGACTGGACCCAGAGAGGAAAACCATCATGTGCTCTTCTGAGGAGTTGGAGAATGGGATATATTCTCTCCCTCTCTCTCCCCCTCTCCCTCTCCCTCCCCCTCTCCCTCTCCCTCTCCCTCTCCCTCTCCCTCTCCCTCTCCCTCTCCCTCTCCCTCTCCCTCTCCCTCTCCCTCTCCCTCTCCCTCTCCCTCTCCCTCTCCCTCTCCCTCTCCCTCTCCCTCTCCCTCTCTCCCTCTCCTTCTCCTTCTCCCTCTCAGAATTGGTGAGTACCAGGGTCTCACCACCATTATTTTTACAGATTTATTTATTTATCTATCTATCTTAGGTATGCGAGTACACTGTAGCTGTCTTCAGACACACCAGAAGAGGGCACCTGACCCCCTTACAGATGCTTGGGAGCCATCATGTGGTTGCTGGGAATGGAAGAGCAGTCAGTGAACCATCTCTGCAGCCCAAGGGTGGGCTTCTTAAACAGGACAGCTGGCTAAGGAGAAGGGGCAGGGGGTGGTGGTATGGCAGAATGGAGGAAGTCATGAGGAGTGGCCCCAAGTCTTCCACATAGCACCCCTAAACCCCTGACTGATGAATGAATCATTACATGTAAGACTGTGATCTCCAGAACCTGTGCAGGAAGGCGGCAGTTAGAAGGCTGAATGAACCTGGCTCGGGTGTCAGTCACCACCCATTGCGGGGACACTGACTCAGAGTTTGTGTCAGAGACCTTTAAGAAGGATCTGAGAGTGTGGGTGGGTGGCCGAGAGCTAGCCTAGTGTCCTAGCTTGCTTTCTATGGCCATGATAGAACACCATGACCAAAAGCATTTTGGGAAGGAAAGGTTTACTTCGCCTATATGTCACAATTACAGTCCATCACTAAGGGACGCCAGGGCAGGAGCTCTAAGCAGGAGCCTGGAGGCCGGAACCGATGCAGAGGACATGGAGGGGTGCTGCTTACTGGCGTGCTCCTCGTGGCTTGCTCAGCCTGCTTTCTTATACACCCCGGACCACCTGCCCAAAGTGGGCTGCGCTTGTCACATCAACCATTAACTGAGAAAATACTCTACAGACCTGCCTATAGGCCAATCTAAAGAAGGCAGTCCTTCATTTAAGAGGCTGGAGAGAGGGCTCGGTGGTTAAGAACACTGGCTGCTCTTCCAGAGGTCCTGAGTTCCAGAGGTCCAGCACCCACACGGTGGCTCACAACCGTCTATCTGATGCACTCTTGTGCCATGTAGACACACATGCAAATAGAGTACTCATATATAAATAATAAATAAATAAATCTTAAAAAGGCAAAAAGAAAAATAGGCGATTAAGGTTCCTCTTCCCAGATAATTCTAATTTGTATCAAGTTGGGAAGACAAAAGAAAACTAACAAACAAAAGCCACACCTAGCAGCTCTCAATTCTGTTCCTAGAACTGCCAATATATATATATATATATACATATACATATATATATACACACACATACACATATATACATCTCTCCAGCCCCTTAATTGCCTGTGTGTATGTATACACACACACACACACACACACACACACACACACACACACACAAACAAACACAGAAGGAGACCACCAACAGAACAGAACTCAGTGGTAATTCAGTAGCTCATCTTGGTGCTAGGTAGGGTTAAGATATTAAAAACCTCCAGGTCTACTCCCGCTCTCCAAATCGGTAGCCCACAACTGCTCTCAGCCAGCTGCACTCTCTTTCAACAACCTGTCACCAACTTCACACTCCAAATGGACGAGGCAGGCTCAGTTGCCCATCCTCTGTGCTAGACCGAAGACCCCAGGGCAGAGTTCTCGCACGGCGTCTGGCACACAGTCCACACCAAGTGTCTGTCGAATGAAGAAATGCATCGTTTGGTATGGCTCACTAAAGCCCAAGCGTGTATAATGTGTGCTATCTTCCCTATTAGTTAGAAACATATCATTAAAAACCCATTCCTGCCGAACGATTTCACCCTCCTCATGATCCCAGAGTGAATTAAATCACCGATAATCACTCCGTGTGTCGCCTGGTCTATTTGTACATATCTGTTACTGACTATTTTTAAGCACGATCAGGAGTAAGTGTGATATGAAGGACTTGGTATTTTGATTAATCAGCTCAGTGGGGGAAATTTCCGTGGGTAATCAGACTGAACATCAAGATGGGGTGCATGCTGGGACCGAACGGAGGGAGGGAAGAGAGAGAGAGAAGAGAAAGATAAGAAGCCCTCTGTAGACAGAAAGTCAGTCTGAGACCCTGCAGGACTTGCCAAGTCATTGATTCATCCCGAAGTCAGGCAGCCCTTGGGCTCATTTCCCAGAGCTGTTTCCACCAATTGCCTTGGACTCTGGAAATCTTTAATGGAAATCCTGCCCACAGCTCTGAGGAAATAGGAAGGCTCTAGGACAGTGAATCTCAACCTTCCTAACACTGTGACCTTCCATCACTTCATGTTCAGGTGACCCCCGCAACTATAAAACTATTTTGTTGCTACTTCATAACTATAATTTTGCTACTGTCAGGAATCTTAATCAGAATATCTGATATACAGGATATCTGATATGTAAGCCCCAAGAGGGTTGACACCCTCAGGTTGAGAACCCCTGCTCTAGGCGCAGACCCTCCCAGCCTCCCCAGGTTTGTAGCAAATCCTTGGTCTACACCCATTCTTAGTTTCTGCCTCTGTCTTCACGTGATTTCTGCATCTGTCTTCTCTCTGTGTGTCTCAGATCCCCTTTCTGTTTTCTTTTCTGATCACTAAGGGTACAGAGTAAATTTAAGGTGTTCTCATAGCAAGAGCCCAACAAGCATCTTCTCTGTCCATTAATGCCTTGTAAACTGAATTTCCCGGGGGGAGGGGGGGGGAGACTGCATACACATTGACATTCTACAAGGCTGATTGGCTGATTACATCACCAAGAGTTGGAATGATGCAGATTTGGGGCCAAATTTTCTAAGTCTTAATTCCCTAAACAGTAATTTATCCCTCAACCCCATGTGTTGCCTAACACCCTTGTGACCATTAGGTAAATTATTTTAGAACGTACACACAGACACACACACCCCAGTCCACCAACGCAAAGTCTAAGAATGTACTCAGACAGCATCTGAAGCCCAGAGCAGAACCTTCACTTTGCATGAAGCACCCTCATGATGTTCTCACCAATATATATTTGAAAGGCATCTTGACTTATTTCTTTGTTTTGTTACCATTTAAAAAGAATACATGGACCTCTCCTCACAGGTATCAGGTCTCAAAGAAACCTAAGACAAAGGGCTAACTGAGGGGCCTGCTTTACATATGAAATAAGATGGGCTACCAACTTACAAGCACCTGTCACAGCGGCCCACCTTGGCGGGCATACTCTGCCCCTACCCTAAACTTCCCCAGTCCCTGAGCTTCCCTTCCCTTCCCCCACCTTCTCTTCTTTATATAACTCAGCCATTTTGGCTACATGCCCCCTTGGTGTCTTGGTTTCTCTCTCCCTCTCTCTCCCCCTCTCCCCGCCTGGCACCCCACCTTCCACCCCTCCACCTCCCCAATTCTTACCTGCTATTCCTCCACCTCCCCATCCCCCAACCCGCCAACCCCTCTCTCCTCACAGCCTGGTTCAGTTTACTGATCTTGTTCAGTCTGGACCCTTGTAGACGCCTGCGCCTGTATTCTCCCTTATATCTACAATTAGCCTCCCCGATTGTACCCAGGAGTGCCCATGTCATTTCTCATTCACACCGGACTATGGTATTTAGGGTGGCCTGATATGTGTCCCCAGGCCATGGTCACCCATAGGTGGCTCTAGAATAAAGCATCTTTTATTCCCTCTGAGGTGAGACCGGTTTAGTTCTTTAGGACAGGGACGGCTGGTGTTGGTGCTGGTGCTGGTGCAGATACTGTATTTCCCTCTAGTGGATTAAAGGAGGCCGAGGCACAGTCTGCTTTCTGAGCTCCAGGCTGTCACTGCACAGCCCTCCCTCGGCTGCCTGCTTCCCTGTTGGGTGGCCTGTCTGCCTCGCCGCCGCTGGGGTGCCCTGGCATGCGGCTCAGGGAAGGCAGAGCACAGTACACAATGGGGGTCCTCCGCCCATGTTTTCTCAGGTGGGAAACAGTGCTTCTAGGACGGTTGTTGTGGTTCCCAGTCTCCTGTGTACCCAGACACTGCCAGGGTACCTGGGAGTTGGGAATGGGGGTCTGTGGGTCCGCGCTTCCCCTCAGGACGGCAGTGCAACAGGCAGGAAGGGGGTGGTCCAGGATGGGAACTGACCCAGTTTGGTCTGTAGTGTGTGCGGAATGGGGCTAGAGAGAGAATGCCTTCTTGGGGAGATTTAGGCGTGGCTGTTTACATTGAAGCACCACCCCCACCCACCCACCCACCCCCATGGATCCTTGATGTAGGGTCAGTCCTTGCTTGTCCAAACTGTTTTATTTGATGGCAGATGTGAATATATACATCTTACTCAGGGTGGACCAGGGATTAAATACCTTCTGTGGGAAGGACTGCCCAGGAAAGGAAGCTCATTAGCTAAATACTCGGGGCCTATCTAGAAACCTCAATAGCATGGAGAATTCCAGATTTTTATGTTATGTGACCAATTGTCATAACACTCTCAATGGGGTGTCATGGTTATGCGTTCCAGATCCGGTAGTTTGACTCCATGCCTGCTGGTCTCAGTTCTGAGATTCCCTGGGGTTTGAGCCTGCTCAACCTTATCAGTTCTTCTGCCTGGTGGCACAGTCCACTTGGCCCACAATTCTCCAAATTAAGACTTTGCTTTGGGGCTGGCGAGATGGCTAAGCAGTTTAGAGCACCGACTCCTCTTCCAGAGGTCCTGAGTTCAAATCCCAGCAACCACACAGTGGTTCACAACCATCTATAATGAGATTGGATGCCCTCTTTCTGGTGTGTCTGAAAAATAGCTACAGTGTACCTGTGTATAATAAATAAATAAATCTTTAAGAAAAAAAAGACTTTGCTCTGCCCTCAGCACCAAGTGTCCTCATAACTGTTCTGCAGCAGCCTACAGGCTCTAAGTGGGCAGCACAGGCCCCAGAGGCTGAATCATCAACTTGCGAGGTCCTGTCCACAGAACCGTCAAAGCTTGAATCCGGGTGTGTCTTCTGCGAAGCTAGGCATGTGGCCTCCCCTCACTGCCTGAATCAGCCTGCTAGTGTAGATGCCAACTAGAAAGACGCTGCACTGCCGCCAGCCCCAAGTAGGCTGGACACTCCTCATCAATATCTAATTAAGAAAAAGCCCACAGGCTGGACATACTTCTGCAGTTGAGGTTTCCTCCTCACAGGTGAGCATGGCTTATGCCAACTTGACACAAACCTAACTGGCATAATGACATTGACCTTGCGTTGACCTTTTGGATGACAGGAACCCTGGTGAACATGTGACCAAGGGCCAGCCAGTCAGTCAGATAACGGTCAGACAGTTTTCACTCTGAAGATGGTGATTTGTTCAAGGACAGATAGGTTACAAGATCCCATCAGAGCCAAGGAGATTTGACCTCCAAGCTGTTGAAAAGATTGGGAGAAAGCAGCTCTTTCCTGCCAGTATCTTAGGGTGGTGGGGACACCACTGTGGGAGGCAAGAGAGGGCGTCAGGAAGGGTTGCCTGTGTGGCTAATCTCAGAACAAAGGAAGCCAGGCCCTGAAGATGCTGGGAGATGCTGGGACACCAACTGTGTGACCTTTCCTGAGGCCATTTCCTCACACAACATGAGCCCTAGGCTCTGTTCACACCTCTCTTAAGCAGCTCTAAGTTTCCTGATTCCAAAGCCCTCATTTTAGGATGAGAAAAATGGACTCACAGCATAGAAAGCCTTATCATATAATCACCTGAAGTTCATTCAGTCCAACCTCACAGATGAAGAAACTGGTGTCCATGGATGAGACATGACTAGTTATGTGTAATCAACACACACACACACACACACACAGCCTTGTATAATGAGTCCCTTATTATAATATGGAGTGGAGAAACTGTTTGTCATCAAACATTTCACACGTCCCATTGCACGTGAGAGAATTATTCTCAAGGCTGGCTCAGTGAAATGCTTTTTTCCCCATAATGGACTCTTACTCTGGCAGTGTATTTTGGTATTAAAAGGCTCCACTTTACAATGTCGACGGTTCAATCTGTGATCTAAAAGGCACTTAAACGCTTTGAACAAGAGGCATAAAAGGCTTTTACTGAAAAAGCCTTGCTGGATCTGCCTCTTCTGCCATCGATTCCCCTTTCCCAGAAGGCTGCTCTGGAAGGCAGCCACGCAGGAACAAATCCCACAGCGGGACTGGATCTCCAGTGGCGTGAGTGAGGCGTGTCAGGAGGCTCTGCTTTCTGGGGGCCCCATCGGCAGACACTGAAATGTTCTGAGCAGAGAGTTAACCAATGCCTTCAGCACAGCACGCTGAGCGAAACTTGTGGAACTTGACCCTACCATCCTCGGCACCCCTAAATGCAAAGCTTTGGTCTGATCCCTCATGCCCTGGGTTGTTCAAAAATACACCAGTTCCTTGTGTTCTGGGGAGGCATACACACTCCACAGTGAGTAACTGACCTGATACAGGTGGGTTCTTGGTGCTCAGTACCTATCTGCAATTCCTTGTTTCTAGTGAACATGCTCCTCCATGACAGAAGGGGTTCAGGCCCCACTGAGAGAGCAGTGACATAAGATGAGGTCCACCCTGAGAGTCAGGTGACCACTGCTCCCTCCCTCGGATTCCCTAGAAAGTTCATTTGACTCCCTGACCTTTCAAAGGAACACTGGAATTCATCATAGAATTGTCACTGTTCCTTGTACCAAAGGCGGACCAGAAAACATGGCGGCACTTTCCATTCTATAGACCGCCACTGCAGCACAGCTGCTTGCCACGGAAGAGAGGATCCCACCATCCCTTGGTTAGTAGCTGAGGAACATGCCGTGCGTTGCCCAGCCAGCAGGGCACATAGAAGGGGTTTCTTCTGCAGAGTCTAGGACACAGCAGCGGCAGGCGAGCCCAATGGAACAACAGTCCCTAGAGACTGTTCCATGCACCAGTGCTCTTGCCACTGAGCACAGGACACATCGCATCTCTCCGACTTTAAATGCCCATCCCTACACAAAGGGAACACAAATCTCTATTAACCTCAGACCTCCCAACCCATTTTGCCAAAGAGCATCCTCCCCTCAAGCAGCACTCTGTTTCTCAGCCCTAAGAGAAGGCAGAACACACCTGAAGGAAGAGGACTAGAAGGGTCCAGAAGCTCAAACAGAAATTCTGAATTATACCTTGCCTCGGCTCTGCCCAGGGATGCTCCCTACACTATCTCTGGGATATTCTAATATGAAGCTATTCTTTAGGTTTCTTCCCGACCTGCAGCTTTTCAGTCATTAAACAATAGCTCATTCCTGTCAGATCTGGCATCCAAGGTTCTCCAGTGTTCTGCTGATGTCTTTGTGTGTGTGACAAACTACCTCAGGTGTGAGCAGCACCGAGCGACAGCTCCATTTTATGAGGCGTTCAGTTCTTTGGCCTAGGAACTGGGACAGGACACCCACTGTTCTCAGGAAACGCACGTGCACACACGTGCACACACATGCACACACACACACACACACACACACACATGCACGGAATACCTAGACAAGGAGGACTCTGAAAATACGGAGCTCTTGGCTGCAAAGACTTGATCATCTAAAAGGGAATATAAACACACAAACATGCAAGAATGAAAATATCTATAAGGCAAAGTACATTTTGTGGGGCTGAAGTTGGGTACAGGGAAATCTCCTATGAAAGAGGATTCTAAGAAGCAATCAGAAAACCTACAGTACAGTAAGGAAGCCCCTCCCCTGCCCCCATCACACAGAGAAGTGTCTGTGGAGAGGTCGGTCCAGCAAGCCCTGCTGCCTTAACTGTCTCAGACACAGCAGTGCAGTTTCCTTCTTGGATAACTCAATCCCAGTGATTGTGAAATAAGCGGAATCAAGGAGTCAATGGGCCACCAGGACAAAGGCCCTGGCAGTTCAGTCCCGCAGAGATGCCCAGGCAGCCCTAGTCATTAACAGCCCCTCACTGAGACCCAGCCATTGTGAACCAGAGAAGAGCAGCTCTCCTGTGTGTCCTGTCCCAGTTCCTAGCCCAAAGAACTGAACGCATCATAAAATGGAGCTGTCGGTGCTGCTCACACCTGAGGTAGTTTGTCACACACAATGACATCAGCAGAACACTGGAGAACCTTGGATACCAGATCTGGCAGGAATGAGCTATTGTTTAATGACTGAAAAGCTAGAGGTTGGGGAAGAGTTTTGGAACTGAAGGTGGCAGCTGCCCCACAACGTGACTGCATTTTAATGTCACTGTATCCAACACTTGAAAGCGATCGCTGTAATACATTTTGTGTCACATGCATTTTACATAATGAGGGCTTTTTAAAATTTATTTTTTATTATTTATTTATTTATTTATTTATTTATTTATTTATTTATTTATTTATTTAAATTCTGTGAAAAGAGAGGGGATTCAGGAGAGAATGACCGAACTTCCTCACCAGGCTGCTGTATCCTCTGGAGCCTTGCTCCCTGTTTGTTTCTGTTTCAGGAACTTGGCGCCGAGCTGGTCAGTCTTTGTAACAGAGCACACAATGGGGCCTCGAGAGGTAACCTTCAGACTGCCCATCAGGTCCAGAAGAAGCATTGAGCCGGACCCAAGGTTTTCCTACAGTGTGCACAGTGTCTCCCTGAGTTCATGCAGGGGTCCTAACCCTGACAGCTTATTGACAGCTACGGTTGTTCTGTTTCTTTAGGGGAAAGAAGAACATCATCCAGTGTGACTGATGTTCTTCTAAAAGGGCAGCATCTGGATGGACAGTCACACTGGCGTGACGCCTCCACATAAACATGAGTTCTACTGCAACAAGCCACCTGAAACCCATAGAGAGGTCGGGAAGACAACATTCCCTAAGCCTTCAAAGAAAGCATGGCCTCAGACTTCCAGATCTCTTGAGGCCTCCAGACCCCAGAGATCCTAGAGAGAGTGCACGTGTCCTTTGCTGAAGTGCCCCCATGCCTAGGAAACCAACACACACATACTCCCCCCCCCCCCCAACTCCGAGACTGTTCCAGGGAGCCTAGGTAGAAACCGCCAGATCGTGCTCCTCCCAGGGCCAAGTCAGACAGTTCCTCCCATGCCCATGGCTTCCGGTCGGGGAAGCTCGCTTCCGGTGGGGGACGCTTGCTCCCACCCCCATTCCTGAGCCATATACTGAAGCCGTTACTACCATGCTTCAGAATGTGACTGTGTTTGCTGATATAGCAATTAACTTTCCTGTTTCTGCACAGAATACCTGATAAAAGCAACTCAAGACAGGGACAGTTTGTTTCAGCACGGAGTTCGATGGCACAGTCTGTCTGTGGAGAAGTCGCTGGGGCAAGAGCGTGAGGCAGCCGCTTGGGTGGCCTCTGAAGCCAGGAGGCAGAGAGAGATGGACGCCAGTGCTTGGCTCACTGTCCCATCCTCACCTGGCCCGGGGTGCCGGTCTGTGGGATGGCGCTGCCCATAATTCCAGCAGGGCTTCACATCTCAATGAACCCAGCCTACAGACTCCCTCCCCAATACGCCTAGAGCAACGCCTCTTTAGTATTCTAGATCATGTAGTAAAAATCTGGGCTTCTTTAAAAACCTATTTAAGGGGGCGGGAGAGATGGCTCAGTGGTTAAGAGCATTGACTGTTCTTCCAAAGGTCTTGAGTTCAAATCCCAGCAACCACATGGTGACTCACAACCATCCATAATGAGATCTGACGCCCTCTTCTGGGGTGTCTGAGGACAGCTACAGTGTACTTAAATAAATAAATCTTTGGGCAGGAGCAAGCAGGGCTGAAGAGAAAGTGTCTGAAGACAGCTACAGTGTACTTACATATGATAAACAAATAAAACCCATTTATGTTCTGTGAATATGTTTTTGTTTTAATCCCAGGTTTGGGATATGGGACTGCCTCAGAGTGTCCACAGCAGCTGACCATGACTTGTCTCACGCTCTGGCAGGGGCGTGATTCTGCCACTTGAAGATAGTTTATCTATCTTCTGGAATTCTGGAAACTCTTGAGAGGATTAAAAGGGCCAGAGCCCCAAGAGACGGGGTGGTGGCGGCTGCTCTGCCTGCTGCTGGTGGTTTTTCTGCTGCTCTTGCTGTTGGCTGCATTGCTGGCTGCTACTTGGAGATAAAAACCAGCAAAGATTGGACTTGCCCCAAGGAACTCGATTGCCCTAATCACTGTAAAGTAGTCTAGAGAGACCTATGTCCCTTTTCCTCTCTAACCTTCTTTCTCACCTCCGTAGTGTTGCTGGTTGGAAGGGATTGGGGTGGTAAAAGGTGATAGATATGAGAACTCAGGAAAGTGGCCAAAAGTGAGGTATGAGAGGTATGAGATCCACTCACACTGACAACCAGTGCTAATCATTGCAGGAGGAAGATCTTTAAAGAGGTCGTGAGCTCAATCCCTAACCCATGTGACTGCGCTCTTCTGTAGAGAAGAGAGCAAGACAGGGACACACACAGAGGAAGACCCAGCGAGCAGATACCACGTGCACCAGCTGTTTAGGGAAGCTACCCATCAACCTCCCACCTCAGTGCCACTTCAGGAAGTGGCGTGAGAACCTACCGCTGTCTTTCAGACCATAGGCCACTGAGCTGTCTGACAGTAGCCCAGCAAGCCAACACCCAGCACCGCATGCAGAGTCCAGATAATTATAGGGAAGTGACTTAGAACCTGCCCGGGAACTAGGGAGGGCCTACCTGAGGATATGAAGTCTGCAGTTTGGGGAACTTGTAGGACTAGAGGGACAAGGGCCCCTTTCCATCGACAACTAGTGTAACTCTGTTACACTCTGCTTTGGGGATCCTGGTTCCCAACTTGCCCGAGACAGAGCTCACATGATGACAGATGTAAGCCCGAGTCCTTCTCCACACACAGGGTCCTTAGCAGGAAGTGGGGTAGGGTCCTGGAAGATCACTTCTGGAGTCCCCCGACTCCTTGTGAATGCTAGAGGCTGGGGAACACCTTCACTCTAAACACAGCATGGTCTAATTGAAGCCGGACTCCATAGGGGCTCCAATTGACGTACACACACACACACACACACACGCACGCACGCACACACACACACCTTGCATCTGGGTATGACCTACTCAGCAAGTGTGAACACCTTCAAACAGTGGCAAGGGCTAGGAATTCCAGGGTCCCATCCTCGGCCATGGCAGCCAATTGGGTTTGTGACCCACATGGACCCAAGAAGTCTCTTCACCTAAGGATTTCTAATAAAGATATGGAGAAGAGACTGTGAAAAAGACAGACACGTCAGATGAATTGAGACCTACTCCTGAAAGACATACATTCACACGCCTGTATACACGGGATCCCTGCCCCATACACATGCCCCCTGACTCCAGTGCTATACGTGTGCTTGTCCACAGAAGAATCCCAGAGACGCCAACCACCAGGTGCCTCTGCAGGGTGTTTTCCACTGACACAATGGAAACTAAATGAAATCTTGGCAAATTTTAAAGAAAACACAGCTAATTGCCACTGGCATTGTCCCTGGTGGAACAAGCAACTCTGGGTCTAATGACATGCATTATTGTAATCGGCCTGCCAATCACATTGAAATATTTCATTTTTGACGTAATTACAGTAGCATACCCACAACCCATCAATACCAGGATAAGGCTAGATTGATACTGTGCTTCCAAATGGGACCTGACAGATCCACTATAGCCTTTGTTTGGGAAGACAGGCGGGAGGGGCCAGGTGTCCCCCACACCTGAAGATGAGGAGAGAGGCTGTCTGGAATGTTACTCACCGGAGGCAGGGAACCGACCCCATGCGTGGGACCATAATGAGGAATTTCAATCATGCAAGTCTCAGGTTATTCTTCGGGTGCCACAAACCCAGAATGAAAACCATAACCCAGGGCCTTTGTACTCCATGGTATGGTGGGAAGGGGGCCTATTGTGAACGGGTCTTTTATGTTAATTTACCTCGTTTTACTTGTTAGCTCCTTGCTGTAGATCCATTTTATCCACACACAGTACTAGCCTCACAAGGAAACAGGCCAGAGAGAAACTGCACAATTTGGACTTTCAACTTCCCCCAGTGGTGCGTCTGGGACCCCATCCCCAACCTCTATCCCCAATCCCCTCCCTACCCCTGCCCCAGCCTCCACCCCAACTTCCAACTGTGTCTCTTTCTTTCTAGGTAGAGCTTTGATGAAAGTGTTGAACCTGAGACAAACCCACAGATTTATTTATTTATTTGAAGATTTATTTATTTATTTCATGTATATGAGTACACTGTACAGATGTTTGTGAGCCATCATGTGGTTGCTGGTTGCTGGGAATTGAACTCAGGAACTCACTCCGGCCCCACTTGCTCCAGCCCAAAGTTTTATTTATTGTTATATGTAAGCACACTGTAGCTGTTTTCAGACACAACAGAAGAGGGCGTCAGATCTCATTACACTTGTGAGCCACCATGTGGTTGCTGGGATTTGAACTTGGGACCTTCAGAAGGGCAGTCACTGCTTTTAACTCCTGAGCCATCTCACCAGCCCAATATTTATTTTTCAAATGAATGGATCAAGGACAAGGAAATGTGGGAGGACACTCACATGGCAGAGCCCAAGGCAAATAGGTGCACAGAATTCCAAACGTTGCAACTGTCTTTTCCAAGGCGGTATGTGATTAGCACAGTATATCATGGGATACACTACAGAATATCTTTTTAAAAGAACACAACAGGAAGAACAATTGGAGCTACTTTTCTGACCACAATGCAATAAAAGTGGGAGGTGCTAGCTAGATGGTGAAATACAGTCACCTGCCTTAAAGAGTCAGATGCCTTATAAGTCCTCACAGGTCACACAGAAAAACATACTGAAATGAAAAACTATTTAGGTGTGAGCAATGAAGGAACATTACATAATGAGCAACACTTCACAGGCAAAATAAGACCCTGAGGAGAAGCGGCAGTCATAAGCCTTCTAGTTGAAATAAGAAAGATTGAAACGAAACCAAACATTTATCTCTGGGGAGTGGAGAGGTGGGAGGAACAATGAGTCTAAAGTCAGAAGAGATTAATAAACAAAATCAGAGTTTAAAAAAAAAAAACAGGAAATGAACAAGCGACAATCAGTAAAATGGGAAGCCAGGGCCTCAGAAAGCAGTCACCATTTTGGAATGGATGCTTCACAGAGATTGAAGGAGGTAGGGAGGAGTCATCTCTCTCTCTCTCTCTCTCTCTCTCTCTCTCTCTCTCTCTCTCTCTCTCTGTGTGTGTGTGTGTGTGTGTGTGTGTTAAAGTATGTGCAGAGCCCAGGCCATGTTAGTTTGCCATCCTGAGGAAGAATGTTGGGCCTTTCCCACAGAGAATAGAGCCATGCAGACACCTGGGAAGAACATCCCAAACAGAAGACCCAGAAGGTGTGAGTGATCCAGCTTAGCTAGTGTTTTTGCAAATGAGACACAAAGAAGCTGGAGAGGTGGCTCAATTGTTAAGAGCAGTGGCTGCTCCTGTAGAGGATCTGGGTTCAATTCCCTGCACCCACATGGCAACTAAAACCTATCTGTAACTCCTGTTTCAGGGGATTTGGTGCCCCTCCTGGTCTTGTTGGGTACTGCGTGTAGAGAGTACACAGATGTACATGTAGGCAAGACACATAAAATACAAATACATTTATTCTAAAAAGTGAGAAATCTAGACACTAGTGAGGGGGGACCAAGGGAAGAGGGAGGAAGGGAAAACAGGGAGGGGAAAGACCTGACAGAAATGAAAGAGAAGAGCCTGGGATGTCCTTCAGCTGGCAGGGGGGATCTGCCCTGGGCTGTCCCCATCACCACACAAACTAGAACAGGGCATTTGAACACACACAGTGCTAGCACTTAGGAGGGAGAGGCAGAGGGATTGAAAATGCAAGGTCATTCTTGTCTACAGAGCAAATTCAAGGCTAGCCTTGGCCTTATGAGACCCTGTTGAGGCAGAAGGACAGAGAGAGAACTTGAGGAAACTTTCAGCAGAGTAGATTTTTGGATTAAAGAAACATTGTAGGGCTGGAGAGATGACTCAGTGGTTAAGAGCACTGACTGCTCTTCCAGAGGGCCTGAGTTCAATTCCCAGCAACCACATGGTGGTTCACAACCATCTGTAAGGGGATCCAATACCCTCTTCTGGGGTGTCCGAAGACAGCTACAGTGCACTCAATAAACATAAAATAAAGAAATAAATAAATCTTTTAAAAATTGATTATAAAAAAGAAACATTGTAACTACACTGTAGTACATTTAAACTATGGATGAAACAGGCATTTTCTACACAAACACATCATTTAGAAAGAGATACAATGCTTGGTCCTGATAGTTACAAGGACTCTAAAAGTATAGCTTGTTTCATCACCCATAGACTCAGAGGTCATAGCAAACCACAGAGGAACAGGAAAGCCAAAGGGAGCTTCCCGATCAAGTCACCGTCCAGAGCTGGCACCGGCTAACTCTGCGCCTCAGACCCAGGTTCCTCTGTTTTCTGGATCTGCCAGGCAACCTGCTTCCAGCTGCCTCCCCAGCAGGCCCTCTTCCAGGAAGCAGACTGAGGAGAGAAGAAGGCGCCCACATTCCCAGGCTGTGCCAGAGTGGCGCCCACACATCTCTGGTCTCTCTCACAGCCTGAACTTGGAGACTCAGCCACATGTAGCCTTCAGAGAAGTGAGTTAGGACAAATGTCTCATTCCAAGCATTTGTACCCACCTGAAAGTCCAGGGCTCCCTCACAGCAGAAAGGCAACCTATTTGTGTATGATTAGCACTCTGCCATGTGAGCCAAAGCCTTAGAAACAGTCACCATGCCAGATGGCTTCAAGAACAAATCCTCCCAACCAGACTCTCAAAAAAGAGTTGCAGACATAGGAGCTGAGTTCCCAGGACTCGGGGAAGCACAGACAGTTCCCAGCTCACCCTTTCAAGTTAACAAAACCTGGATATAGAATCAGCACCTGGACGGCACTTAGATACACATCCTAAATCAACTGTGCCCCTACAGTCTGCTATGAGAACCAAGCGGCTCAGAGTAGACGCTACACCCAGAAAAGAAAGGGGGTTCCGCTACGAGGTACTGAAGGTGCGCACTTCATCCAGAGTGGAGAACAGTCATGTGGTTACAGCTAGAGACAGTCTGGGAAGATGGTGTCCCCAGTCCCAAGCTTAAAACAAATCAAACTTCTTCCATTTACTTCTCTAGTAGTTATGGGCAAATCCTGCCAAAATGTCATGTAGGACAGGAAGGGTTATTTTGACTTGTGATTTAAGGGTGCATGATCTCAGTCCACCGTGGCTGGGAAGACATGGCGTTCAACAGGAGGATCTTGAAGCTACCATCCAGGGCTTGCTTTCATCTGGTTGGCCCAGGAAAGGAAGCAGAGAGGAGAAGAAGCGAGGGTGAAAGGTGGGGATGATGTGGAGGGATGGGTGGCGGTGGCGGTGGCAGTGGTGGTGGAGGTGGAGGTGGTGGTGGTGGTGCAGGTAGTAATGGGGATGGGAGAGTGGGGATGTGGGGGCTAAAGCCTTCAGATCCCATCCAGGTTCCCACTTCTTCCAGCTAGCCTCTACCTCCAAAAAAATTCCAGGAGTGGTACCTCTGGCTTGTTAATCAGAAACGAAAGAGTTGATAATATTGTGTGTGGCAGCTTACTCTAGTATCTTACTTTCCCTGTTCTTTTTATACTGGACTACACTCCCCCCTACAGCCCGCTTCGCCCCGCCCACCCCTGCCCCACCCCGCTTTGCCCCCCCACCGTCCCGCCCACTCCCTGCTCAGCCCACTCCCACCATCCCGCCCACTCCCACCGTCCCCGCCCACTCCTAACCCATCCCTGTGTTAGCTGGGCCCCTGGCAGCTAGAAAATTTCCCCAAGCCTTCCTCATATTTGGAAGCAATCAGGTGACTAAGTTCCAGTCAACTGTGTGCAGAAGCGACGCCTACAGAAAGTAGTCTTGGTGTTTCTTCAGGTGGAAGCTGTTGGCCGCCCAGCCAATGGGCTGTGAGCAGAAGTAACGCCTCGAGCAGCCTTTGCGTTTCTTCAGGCAGAAGCTGTTGGACGCAGACTTCTAGCTACAGAGCCAACGCTGCTCCTTGTGAACTCTTACACACAGAGAAATTAGCTTTCGGCCTACTTAAGCCAGTATGCTTGGAATCTCTTAGTCATCCTGGGTAGTCTGGGCTCTAAGTATTCTAATACAGTCGTTGCCAGAAGTGTCCACTGACATTGTTTTGTATGGCAAGTCATGAACAGCGCCCTCTGTGAAGGCTGGGGCAGGCTTGCTTTCTGCTTCATTAGTCAGATGTGACCCTTCATGTTGGAAGTGCTCCGTCACTGTGGCCAGCACCAAAGAAAACATAAAGGAGCAAGAGATAGATACCATTAGAAGATGTGTGTGCCGTGTTTGCAAAACACTAAACTGTTTCTAGAAGCTGTGCCCTGCTATAGAAAGGCTTGCGTTTCTATACTTAAATACTGGTGGTTAAAGTAACATCAATCAAAGCACACGAAGAAATAGGTCACAGCTCTTGTACAAATGGCCGTTTCGCAGTGGACCTGCTGCCCTTAGTGAAATGCTGATGTACTCTACTGAGATTGTGTCCTTGGGACAACTCTCTCTCTCTCTCCATTAGGAATAAATTTTGAGCCCTGCTACATATTTTGTTTGCTATTTTCATACCTATGACAGATCCCTGAGATACACAATTTAAGGAGAATTATTTATTTTAGTTGCTGGTTTTAAAGTTTGAGCCACAGCCCTTGATCCATAAACTCCAAGCCTGTATATGGTGAGGAAGAAAATGATTCCCAAAGGGGGCACATGGTAGCGAACGCAGAATGGACAGTGACAGAAAGGGGCAGGCAAGGTACAGTCCCTGGAGATGTGCTCGAAGTGACCCACGTCCTCCAACAAGGTCTGCCCTTCACAGTACTGTCCCACACGTTGACCTCATCAGCGGATTGGCTGATCCAATTGAAACATCGTCATAGATGTGCCCAGGTGTGTGCTTTCCTAATCTGATGGGTGCTTTTTAGTCCAACCAACTTGGCAGCCGTAATCCTCCATCACATATGGGCAACGGATTCTGGTGAAACCAAAGATCTAAACATAACGTTCTAATTAAGTGCTAAATCCGCAAAGCCTTCTAAGAGAAATAAATACAAGGCATGGAAGCCATGAGATGGACAGTTCCAGCCTCTCCTCTACCCCAGCCACACAGGTCCCTTAGGTGTTTCTGTACATCCCAAGCATGCCTTCCCCTCAGGCATTCTGCCCATCCTGCCTTCCCCTCTCCCCTACTCTACCTCATCTGTTTCGGTGTTAGATTTCTTCCCCTAGATTTCTGTTTCATTGTTATCTTATTAACAAGGTCCTTCCTGGCCCTTACAGAAATGCTCAGATGGTATTCAACCTCTATTATATAATATCTGTGCTGAAGCATATCCTACCTACTGGAATGTAGTAGGAGGGACTCCCTAGCTGGAAAAAGCTAACAATTTAGCTTATTTAACAATCCATCTATGCTCTAAGGCCTCTCTACTACTTGTATTTGAACAATTCCAACAATTCTCTGGAGAGAAGGGCGTGTTCTAGAAGGTTCTGTTCTTTTAATCTTTCCTCCAGCCCACTCTCCGTTCACTCGTCCATCTATGCACCCACAGGCAACCCCCCAAACCTTTCATTTACCCATCCACCATGTCCTACACCCTTCCCCATTCACCCTCCCCTTTGTTACCCAGATCCATCCAGCTGCCCATCACCCACACATCTGTAGGGAACATCTGTGTCCCAGGCCCAGTGTTAAGGCTCTGGGGCTGAGCATGTCTTGGTTGGCTTTTCAAGGAAGTTAGTCTTGTGAGTGTAAAACAAATAACACACCGTGACAAGAGCTATCATGGAGTTCCTTTCAAATTTCTGTGGAAGAGAGGACGTGATAACACCAGAGAGAGAGAGAGAGAGAGAGAGAGAGAGAGAGAGAGAGAGAGAGAGAGAGAGAGTCAGAGTTCAGTCCCAACAGGGTTGGCATTTAAGCTAGAGGTTGGCAAATGTCTGAGATGCCGTACAAACAGGAGTGGAAAGGTATCAGGGTCAGAGGAACTAGGAAACTGAATACGGATATGTCCACACACAGCATGTTCAGAACGTGGAATGGTGGAGTTGGGGGTTTGGGGGACTAGGGGTACATGATTCGGGGAAGAGAAGGATTCAGACAGAGGTCCAGGCAGGGAAATAGATGAATCTGAATGACTGCAGATCCTACAACGTTGAGGTTTTGGTGAACAGTCATTCTCTAGAAATTTCCGTACAAAATATGCAAAGAATCCCCATGATGTTCTTACATTAATCTGTGCTGCAGGCCTGGGCTTAGATGCAGCTTTGCAGAATATATTTTTTAAAGTTTCATTACGCCACTGTACATCAAAATAGGCCAATATAAATTATAATACGGTCATGCCAGTAGGGCTTGCAAACACAATATTTTAAGTTTATTTTGCATTCCAAGACCCATAAAAATTATTCCGAATGGCTGTTTGCTTTTTGAAGCCAAATGAAAAGGTATTTGCAATTTGATTATTAACAAATCAAATCACTGATAGGATATTGGATTCGGTACATCTCGGACTGACTGAGAGCGAAAAATCCTCAGTGGTCCATTACATAGCATAGCTGCTTTATTGCTTCCATGTGTCATTAAGAATAAGCCCACAGCCAGCTCCAATTTTATTTTGATTTATTTTAACCTTTTCCTTGCTCTGAGGATTTCTCTCTTTCCCCAGCACTGGAGTTTTCTCTCAGTGATTTGTTATAGATAGACTCTGTTGAGTAGTTCACTAGATAGCTAGAACAGTGGGTAGGTGGCTCAGTGGAAGGATAGGTGGATGGGCAGGTGGTTGGATGGAGAGGTGGATGGATAGATGGATGGTGGATGGATGGAGGAATGGATGATGGTTAAATGAGTAGATGGATGATGAATAGATGGGTGGACAAATGATGGAAGGATGAATAAATGGATGGATGAATGGATAGATGGACAGATGGATTGATAATGGATGAATGGATGATAGGTAGATGAATAGATGGATGGATGAATGGATGATGGATGAGTGGGTGGATGGATGAATGGATAGATGATGGATGGGTGGATGGATGAATGGATGGGTGGATTGGTGGGTGGATGGGTGAGGGAATGGATGGAGAGTAGATGGATGAATGGATGGTGGGTGGATGCATGATGGATGGATAGATGGATGGATGGATGGATGGGTAGATGGGTGGGTGGATGGTGGATGATTGATGGATAGATAGATGAATATGGATGGATAGATAGATGAATGTGGATGGATGGATGGATGGATGGGTTGAAGGATGTTGGATGAGTGGGTGGGTAGATGAATGGTTGGATAGAAGGATTGATAGATGATATGGATGGATGGATGGATGGATGGATGGATGGATGAGTAGATGAATGGGTGGGTAGATGGATAGTGAATGAATGAATGAATGAATGGATGGGTGACTCCACTGCAGACTCGGGGAGTGGGGTGGGGAGTGCTACATCTGCTGCCTCTGTCTCTCAGAGGTTTTTCCGGGTTCCTTCAAGTCCGGACCCCAATTTTTCAGGAAGCCTCAGAAGACTTAAACTCTGTGAGTGCAGAAACATGTGGCTCTAGAACCCAGGGGGAAATGGTCCTATTTGGAGCATATTCCATTCTGCCTTCCACTGGGGAGCCCTAGCTGGCTCCTTCCACCCAATGGAGAAGACTTGGGCTCGAAAGAATCACACCTGTCCCGTTTGAGGCCATCTCTGGAGGCCACAGGTAGATGCCCCCTTAGACATCCTTCTGAATGAGTGCTTTGGAGTTGACAATGTGACTCATATAGGACTGATGTTAAGTTATCAAGTGGCTTTAGGTCACACTGTGGCTGGCACGCTCAACCTGCCTCATGGACTATATATAGCTCAGGACAGCTATGAACATTGTCCAACAGGAAATTGTCATTTCCTTAAAACATTATAAGATTCTTTTGTGAGCATGTACATGTGCGTGTGCATGTGCGTGTGCGTGTGCGTGTGCGTGTGTGTGTGTGTGTGTGTGTGTGTGTATGTGTGTGTACAACTCAATTGTGCATGAACTTGGAGATGACAACATGTTGTAGTGTCAAAAGATCAGATGCTACTGAGGCGAGCAGAAAGCTCCCCCAATGTCTTTCACTGTGCTGAGTCAGGAAATGACCCAGACAGAATATGTTCCCAGGTGACTAAGATACAGAACATGCCTGTCGACCTGTGTCAGAGGCAGGGATGGCACAGAGCCATCCATGGTCTAGGGAGTGACCACCAGAAAAAGATAGTTTAGGAGAGACATCAGCATAAAAAGAGAGCACAACATGGGAAAGCACACAAGACAAGGGGATATTATTTGAGGCTCAGATCCAGTCATATCTGAAACCAGCAATCCCTGGACTTTTACTTTTGTTATTGTTGTTGTTGTTGTTGGTTTTTTTTTTTTTTTTTTTTTTTTTTAACGAATGCCCTCCAGACTTGTGCAGAGGCCAGTCTGATGCAGAGGAATTTTCTTTCTTTCTTTCTTTCTTTCTTTCTTTCTTTCTTTCTTTCTTTCTTTCTTTCCTTTTCTTTTCTTTCTCTTTCTTTCTTTCTTCCTTCCTTTTAAGATTTATTTGATTATTATATTTATTATTATAAGTACACTGTAGCTGTCTTCAGACACTCCAGAAGAGGGAGTCAGATCTCATTATGGATGGTTGTGAGCCACCATGTGGTTTCTGGGATTTGAACTCAGGACCTTCGGAAGAGCAGTCAGTGCTCTTAACCACTAAGCCATCTCTCCAGACCTGTTGTTCTTTTTTGATTGTTTGTTTCATTTATTTTTGTATTGGATATCTTCTTTATTTACATTTCAAATGTTTTACCCTTTCCAGGTCTCCCCTTTGGAAACCCCCTATCCCATGCCCCTCCCCCTGCCTCTATGAGGGTGCCCATCCAACCACCCACCCACTCCCATTCTCCTACATTGGGGCATCGAACACCTTCAGGGCCAAGGGCCTCTCCTCCCACTAATGTCCAACAAGGCCATCCTCTGCCACATATGTGGTCAGCGCCATGGTCCCTCCATGTGTACTCTTTGGTTGGAGGTCCAGTCCCCAGGAGCTCTGAGGGGTCTGGCCTGTTGACACTGTTGCTCCCTCCATGGGGCTGCAACCCCCTCAGCTCCTTCAGTCCCTTCTCCAACTCCTCCATCGGGGACCCTGCGCTCAGTCCAGTGGTTGGCTTCAAGCATCTGCCTCTGTATTTGTCAGGCTCTGGCAGAGCCTCTCAGGAGACAGCCATATCAGGCTTCCAGCAGCAAGCACTTCCGGCATCCACCATAACGTCTGGGTTTGGTGGCTGTATATGGGATGGATCCCCAGGTGGGGGAGTCTTTGGATGGCCTTTCCTACTCCACATTTTGTCTCAATATTTCCTCTTGTATTTTTGTTCCCCCTTCTAAGAAGCACTGAAGCATCCACATTTTGGTCTTCCTTCTTCTTAGGCTTCATATGATCTGTGAATTGAATCTTGGGTATTCCAAACTTTTGGGCTAATATCCACTAATATCAGTGAGTACATACCACGTGTGTTCTTTTGTGACTGAGTTACCTCACTCAGGATGATATTTTCAAGTTCCATCCATTTCCCTGAAAATTTCATGAAGTCATTTTTTTTAATAGCTGAGAACTATTCCATTGTGTAAATGCACCACATTTTCTGTATCTATTCCTCTGTTAAGGGACATCTGGGTTCTTTCCAGCTTCTGGCTATTATAAATATGGCTGCTATGAACATAGTGGAGCATGTGTCCTTATTACATGCTGGGGAATACTCTAGGTATATGCCCAAGAGTGGTATAGCTGGGTCCTCTGGTAGTACTATGTCCAATTTTCTAAGGAACCGCCAGACTGATTTCCAGAGAGGTTATACCAGCTTGCAATCCTACCAGCAAGGGAGGAGTGTTCCTCTTTCTCCACACCCTCACCAGCATCTGCTGCCACCTGAGTTTTTGATCTTAGCCATTCTGACTCCTCCCTGGACTTTTATGGTCAGCTATTGCTACATCTCATACAGGCTCCAAAATTCATGATTTAAAACAGTAATGTGCGGGCAGGGAGATGGCTAAGTGGTTAAAGTCCTCGCTTCATGGAGGTGAGGGATGCAGCTCAGGTGCTGGGTGGGTGTGGTAGCCTGCTGTGGTTCCAGCCCTCGCAAGTGGAGAGCTGTGAAAGCCTGGAGCAAAACAGTAAATTAGATAAAGCTGATCGATCGATCGATCAATGAGCTCGGGGATCAGTGAGTTGCCTTGTGTCAGTGAATAAGTTAGACAGTGATGGAGAAAGACTGTGTATGCCAACCTTGGGCTTGCTTCCACATGCACTGGAACACACCTGCACACGTGAACACATACATAATAAAAGGCAGGAATGGTTGTCTTTATGATCCTAAGGGGTGATCAGCCAGGAGAGGTCACTTTTTCTCCTAGCAATGAGGCTTTCACATGGAGCCTCCTAGACCTTTGTGTCCCACTGTCAGCTGAGTGGGTTTGCAAGACGCCGTCTGCACACACTTGTCTGCCAGTGGGGTCAGTCTCGCTGGACTGGACGGGGCCTACTGAGGCATCCCTCTCCATACATGCTCCAGGGAACTCGGAGGTCTCCAAATAGCTGGACTTCCTACATTGTGTGTCACTTTACAAAGGAACATGGAAGCTTCACTGCTCTGGCCTGGCCCGGAGGACAGCAGCATCTAGGGGCCCCAGTGAGTCAGTTTCTCAAATCTGTGAACATCAGAGGTGTGAGTCATTGGGCAGCCTCTGTGGAGGCCAAGGTGACCCACTAAGTATATGCCTCATGATGTCCTCAGTCACTGGCAGCCCAAGATAAGTGCAGGTCAGCCTACCTCAGGGCACCGCCAGCTCCGCCCTTACACCCTCCACCCTACCTGCCAAGCCAACTTCCAACACCCTTTTCAGTGTACTCACTGAACGTCCCTCTCTCCTGGCCAGAGGCCATCCCCTCCTGAACTCTGCAGCTCTGGCGGAAACTACAGAACTGGGGAGACCCCCCCCCCAAGCCATTACAGACACTCAACACTTAAACAACTTGGGAAACTGGGGGCCCAGCAAGGCAACACCCAGATCTCTAGTGAGTCACTGAATGAACTTTAGGAAAGCACTAGACCGGCCGGCCATCGTCATCTCTCATCCGATGGGTATGGTGGATGCTCTCTGCGCCGACCCCAAACTCACAGGCCCCTCTGCATCCCTGGCCGTTGTGCCCAGGGTGTGTGCAGGACCCTTGCAGCCAATGCTAATTCTACACTGGGGATTTTCCAGGCCTGTTGTGCTCTAAGCCAGTGTCTAGTCTCTGGGAGTCATCCCTCAGCCTGGTAAGATATTATGGACAGGAAGGACAAAAAAAAAAAAAAAAAGCCATGGGAGCTGGGCCTAGAGGCCCGCACCTTTAATCTCAGGACTCCGGAGGCAGAGGCAGGCAGATCTTTGTGAGTTTGAGGCCAGCCTGGTCTACAGAGTGAGTCCTGGGACAGTCAGAGCTACATAGTGAGACCCTGTCTCAAAAATAAATAAATAAATAAATAAATACATAAATACATAAATAAATATTAGAAAGAGAGAGAGGGGAAAAAACACTATAGAAGGGACTTAAAAGCAACCTGAGGACCTGGTTGTGAGCAGACTTGGGTTCCGCCATTCTGTCCCATGAGAACGGACGGAATGAAGACATCTCCAGCAAAGTGGGTGGCTTTGGGCTAAGATGCAGGCAGAGGGCTTGGAGGACAAGTGGAACTGAGCATCAGTATTTAGATGCCAGGGTACTGACAGTGTGGGGGAGGAGAATACAGGGACTGCTCAAAACAGCTGCCACCCTCCCTCCCCGCCCTCCTGCCCTTGGCCACTCCCACAGTGCTCCCCAACCTCACAGGGTGAGCAGCCCCACCAAAAGTCACCCATCATAGCCCATGGTTAAGGAGAGATCCGGCTTCCCAGACTCCCTCCCTCAGCCCCACCCCCAGATATTAGCCCCAAGCGGGGAAGGAGACATGACTAATTGTGCCCACAGTTGCCTCCTGGTGTGGACAATTAGCCACCTGCATCTAATTCTAAGGGACCCAGAGGCTAATTGCATCTGCCAGACCTAACGGGTGTGTGAGTGTGTGAGTGTGTGTGTGTGCACATACACACGTGCATCCTCACCAGTGGGCCCCAAAGCTGCTAAAGTGTGCGGGTGTTATTGCATTTAGCATCTGCTAAGAGCCTGCTGGCTCCTGAGCATAAAGGGACCGGGGCGCGACATTGTCTTTTCCAGAGGAAGAGGGACAAAGAGGCATTCATTCAGTATGGAAAGAGCAGAGCCCAGCTTCCTTCGGACTTGCTAAGGAGCTGGCGTAAGCGGTGGGGGTGTTCACTTCCGGTTCTGGGCAGCTACTGTCTTCATAGCCACCTGCTCGGACTTCCGGACTCTCCTCTACTCCATCCTCTTCCCTCCCCCACCTCCCACTCCCACCATGCACCTCCCACCCCCAGCTCAGACGTGGGCACACAGAAGGTGCCTGGATGCCCATGTATGTAGGTAGAAGAAGGAAGAAGGAAGGAAGGAAGGAAGGAAGGAAGGAAGGAAGGAAGGAAGGAAGGAAGGAAGGAAGATACCCCTTCCTCCTCAAGGGCATCGGTCGGTGCCTTCTGCTTCATGAGGTAGGATACTCTGGTGCACCTTAGCCCTCACATCCTGGCCCAGCCCCAAGGAACTCCCCAAGGAGCTGGCATCTATACTAGGCCTGAATCTTCTCTGCTTCCACCTCTTTGACCTGAGCCCATCATAGACTTTGGCTTCCATTTCTCTTCCACAACAGTCGCCTTTCTGTGGCTGCCGGGGATGATGACACCATCTCGAGTCTTCCACGGGGACCCCCATTTTTCTGTCTATGCTGCTGCCTGTCAAACGGATATGGCTAGTGACCCCTCAGGGTCAGGAATCCTACCTCCTGTCACGTCTGACTCTCTACCGGATGCCACTGTCCTTCCCTACAGAGACCCGGGCCTAATGTGGCTCACTGGTCTGCAGAGGAGTCCTCCCTAACAGGAGGGAAGTGGTTGGTTGGTGAGGTCGAGTGGGCGGGCATCTGCTTTGCCACACTCTGGTATCACAGTGATCTCCTGCTGTAGCTTGCCCTTCATCCTCCCCCCAACCCCCAACCCCTGAGAATGAAGTCATTCTGGTCTGTCCATTCACTCAGCCCCCCCACCCCCACCCCCGCTGCCGCCATCCCCCCACCGTCCCATCAGCTCTGGAGGTGGATGAAGGAAAAGAGAGGGTTGGGTGATTGTAGGATAGGGGTTTCTATGGCCATGTAAGAGGGACATCCGGTCATTTTCCCCACATTCCATTGGCCAGAATGCAGTCGTATGGCCTCTTTTAACCACAAAGGAGCCTGGGATTTGTAGTTCACACATGTGCCGGGCTGTGTGTAATTTGTTTGGTGAACGATGAACTAGCACTTGCCACTCCATGCCCTAACAAACGAATGATTAGGTATCTCCTCTGTGCTGCTGTCTGGATGTGATGTGTCTCCAGGGCTCACACCGTGGAAGCTTGGTCCCCCCCTGTGGCGATATGAGGCATTCGATTTAACCATTGGAGCCTAGTGAGATCCTTATGTCATAGGAGCGCTGCCTTGCAAGGGAATAAGGATCCTCTCAAGAGACACGAGACACTGGGCTTGCTCCGGAAAGAAGCCTGAGTTTGATCCCTGATTTACTCTCTGGCTTCCTGTTTCGAGACGGGATCACTTCCTCATGGAGACACCGCTGCTCAGATGTACATGAGCTCAGATAACACAACCTTACCAGATACACATGGACATGCCTTTGCACACCAAGAGCTTTCCTTGGTCTTCTCAGTTTTCATTTGTGTTTCTTTGACGAAATACTTGACAGAAGCAAGTTAATGAGGAAAAAGGTCTGTTCTGGCTCACAGTCTGTGGGTGCACAGTCCAGCCTGTGTTCTGCTCACAGTCTGTAGATGCACAGTCCAACACAGCAGGAAGCCGTGGTGATACGCACTTGCACCAGCTGGTTACATTGTGTCCACCCTCAGGCTAGCGGTGTTCAGTTTGCTTTATCCTTTTTATGTAGCCTAGGACTGGAGCTCAGGGGCTCATCTTGCCCTGTCTTTCCTTCTTAGTTACACCTCCTTGGAAATGCCCTCACGGGCACAGACATAGTTGTATTCCATGGTGACTCCGAATCCTGTAAAGCTAGATGCAGAGGAACCATCGCAGGCCCCATGGGGCCAGGGGGTGGTGGTGGGGGGGAGCCGCAGAATATCTATCCCTTTGACTTCCTTGGGATTTTTGTCCCAAAGGAATATCTATCCCTTTGACTTCCTTGGGATTTTTGTCCCAGTTGTGGGACTTGATGTAGCTCATGGGACATTCAGTAGTGATTCTGGCTAGTGGGTGGGATTTCTCTCTGCTGGTTAAAGAACTGAAAGAAAATATCTCTGTGCAAAGTCCAAGTGTGTATTGACACATGTGCTGCCCCCTTGAGAGACAGAATGGGGGGACACTGATGACTCTGGTGGGGTGTCCTTGGTTTTTACTGGGTTTGAATACCCACCCTGGAGATTTTCTTACTCCCTCGACTGGTCAGAAGAGTGTCCATGGCTTCCTTCTAGTGTGAGGATTGGGGCCCCTGTTTCTGTCCACAGGCACAGAAATAGCTGCTGGTCGGTGGGGGTGGGGGTGGGGGATGGGGTCTGTCACCAATCAGGGTGGAGCTCTGCTTCTCTTTGTGGTGGTATAATAATGAGGAAGAATGCTTAATGCAGAAAGAGGAAGTTGAGGCAGAGAAGGACAACAGAGATTCATCTTCTCTCTCCCCTGTCCCCAGTCCCCAGCCTCTGTAGGCACAGCTGAGGCAAGCGTGGAAAGCTCCAGAGAGCTCCAGAGCTCTGGGGTTTACCGGCATCACCGCCCAAACCGTCTCACAAAGAGCTTCTGGCCAGCGGTTGCTTCCTCTTTATCCTGGAAACACTCAAAACAAAACCACATCCCACCAAGGCTTGCAAGGTCTCATGGTCACGGAAAAGGCAGCTGTGCATCCAAGTGGGTTGGCTGCTGCTCTCCTGTCCCCAGGGGTCACACACCGCCAGCCAGAACTCCAGGCAACATCTCCCAAACTTGTTTGGCCATGGTGTGTTATTTAAATGATACTGTTTTGGAGGCTCACAGGGTGTCATTTAAATGGAAGGAGCGGATTTAAAAAAAAAAAAGTCTTACAGTAGAATTAATTGCTGTGAGAAGTGATCAAAATTTGATCCATATGCTTAATAAAAAAGTAAACATTGAATAATTGCACCAATAAATGTTAAATCTACAAGATGAAAAGCCTGACAAAGATAGGCAATTGTCAACCAGAGAACACAGAGCTTGGCTGAGGGCAGGAGAAATGCACGGCCTGTTACCTACCGGCTGTCATGGCTTCCTATAGAAGGTGATCCATCATGCGACTTCCTACTACAGACATCAGGTTCAGGAGACCCTTTCCCAAAGAGACAATAACTTTTGAGAAGAGAAGCTCCAAGCTGTGGACTCCCCTCTCCCTGCCACTGTCATAAGCCCCAAAGGCAGGTTCTACAACCAGGGATATTTTATGACAAGAGTAATGGTTTATATATGTCCTGCTCAGGGAGTGGCACTATTACAGGGTGTGACCTTGTTGGAGTAGGTATGTCACTGTGGGTGTGGGTTTTAAGACCCTCATCCTAGCTGATCCAGTAATCTTCTAGCAGCCTTCAGATGAAGATGTAGAACTCTCAGCTCCTTCTGCACCATGCCTGCCTGGATGCTGCCCTGTTCTCCAGCCTTGATGATAATGGACTGAACCTCTGAACCTGTAAGCCAGTCCCAATGAAATGTTGTCCTTATAAGAGTTGCCTTGGTCATGGTGTCTGTTCACAGCAGTAAAACCCTAACTAAGACAACAACAACAACAAAAAACCCATTAAAGAGATCAAAGTATGCTGACATGGCCCAGCCGGTAAAAAGCCTGCCTTGCAAGACTTAGGAGCATGAAGACCCGAGTTCGAAAGCCGGCACCCATGTAAAAAACAGGGCATGGGGTGCGCCAGTACTGCCAGGGGGAGGGAGCCGGGACAGGGATGTCCCTGCAGCTTGCTGACCGGTCAAGCCTACTAGGAAAGTACCCGGCCAATGAGAGACTCAGTTCCAAAAAAAATCCAAAAACAAACAAACAAACAAACAAACAAACAAACCAAGATGGATGGTACCTGAAGAATGAGAGCCAAGCTTACCCTCTGGCCTCTCCACACATAAGTGCACACTCACTCACAGGAATACACACGAATGCACCTATACCCACACATGCAGGTGCGTGGGCACACACGGGCAGATCGCACCGTGTCTCAAGGTAAATGGGACCTGGGGGCTGTGGCTCCAGAGCCCAAGCCCCTGTTCTTCAGTTCCTCCCTTCTTTGTCATTAGTGCTGGAAAGAAGTTTGTTATGTTTCTAATGTAGATGACACACACCACCAGCTCCAACTCTCTCCCTCCCTTGGAACACCCGTGAGCATCTCCCGGAGGCTTTGTGAGTCACAGAACCGAGTTTGGCAAATGGTGTTTGAGAGACAGGTACAAACTCTATTTAGTGCTGCCATCAGCTATTCTAAACGGAGTTTTGATAGACATAACCACTCCTCTCCCCCCTTTCTTTTCCAAAAGAACAGCTTACTACGATTAAAAAAAATAAATAAAAATAAATAAATAAATAAATCACCTCATGCAAATAAGGTTCGTTCTCTTAGATCCGGCTGTGGAGGCGGTGATCTCTTCCAGGTAACTACAGAATCCAGTTCCGCTCTCTTCTGGAGCTCCGCCCACCAGAGTCTACAGGCCAGGACAGCAGGCCATGGTGTTCTTACTCTCTGGAGCTGGGATCCAAGCAGATGTCAAGAGGACCTAGTTTTCTTGGCCCAGTGCCCTAGGATGCATTTGTCATGGGGACATCCTGCAGAAGTGGCACTGAGTGGGGTAACGAGTTATAGCCTCAGTGGTTATTGCATAAAACAATGCTGTTATATTTCCGGGGTGGCTCTTTAGACACCCTGTGTGACCTCTGCTGAAGACGTGTATTAAAGTCCCAGTAAGGCAATCATGGGAGGATGGAGATAGGGACAAAGGAGCCCGCAGGCGTGAGGTTCCTCTCTGGGCTGCCTTCAACCGCTCCACTCAGAAAGAGCTCCCCCTGGCCCTTCTCAACGGCCTACAAGCTCTGGATCCACCCACCTGTGCTGCCACCCTCAGCCACATAGTGCCTCAACCAGATCTGAATTGGTCCTGCTTGCTTGTAGTGTAGAGGAGAAATGTCCCCTATGGACTCACATATTTGAACATGTGGTCCCCTGTTGGTGGCACCAATGTTAGAGCCTATGTTTTTTGTTTGTTTGTTTGTTTTTGTCTTTAACCCACCCTGAGTCACAGACAGTGCTGGCAGCCATAGTGACCCAGAAAAAGATGCGGCTCACTTCTGCTGGGGCAAAGTTCCCAGAGGGGATGGCCTTGGAGGGTGACTTTAAAAAGCAGCAGGTGATGGTAGTAGGCACCTGTAATCCCAGCGCTCTCGAGGCAGAGACAGGCAGATCTCCGAGTTCTAGGCCAGCCTGGTCTACAGGGGGAGTTCCTGAACTCCCAGGGCCACACAGGAAAACTGTCTCAAAAAAAGGGGGGGGCATTACTTACTCATTACTGTCGCAATGTGCACAAGAGGCAACCTAAGAGAGGAAGTCTTACAGCGGCTTCAGTTTGAGGGGACATCCTGGATCATGGTGGGGACAACAGGGCCCCCGCGGTCAGGAAGCGCCATGGACGCTGGCAGTCTGGGACCCCAGCCCACGGAACGGGGCTGCCCACACTTGGGGCAGATCCCACTTAAATCCACTTACTCTAGAAGATCTCTTACAGACATCAGGAAGTCTGGTTTAGAGGGGCTGGGGAAGCCACTTCCTCAGGAGATGCCACAGCGGCCATGGGAAGGAAACGGAGGGCGGGGAGCAAAGTGATCGCTCTGGAGGTTGTGAGGTGTCCGTTGATCTGCCTGACCACCCTGCAGAGCCTCTCAGCAGGGTGCTTTGTAGGCTCACCTGGCATCCCCCAAAGTGTTTTGTGGGGCCCTGGCTTGGGGTGCTGAATAAACCCGAGGACTTCAGTGTGAGGGAATTTTACAGCCGGTGCCAATGGTCTCAAACTCGAGTTCTTTGGGCAATCCTAGAATTAACTTGCAACATTCGAATTTCTTTGATGTCATGGTTCTAAGTATAGAAATAACCTTTTGATTTTAAATAGAAATCAGAGAGCCTAAGACAAGCAGTGAAAGTCTTCCAAGATATCCAGGCCCAACTGTGGGGTTCAGGCAGGGCACAGAGCACTGTGGGAGGCCTGTCTGACAAACCTCCAAGGGAATCCAGAGTTGTACACAGCGAGGTCTGAACACCGGCCCCACCGCACACAGGCACAGCCTGGGCCCAGAAGATGATTAGCTACAAACGAAGAGCACCTCAGGGGACCCTCCCACAGACAGTCTGTCACCCAGCGATTTTGCCATTCCATTTCAAAGTTTAATTAGAGAGTCGCTTTCCAACGCTTAGATGCAATTAACCCCCCTGGAGCAGTCCTGGTGACGCCGTCACTGACACAGGCCGCAGATGCCCACTGTGGTTCTCAGAATCACAGATTGGAAGAAATTCTCAGGCAGAGGAATAAATGACAAAGATCTGTGCTTTCCAGGAGAAAACTTACTTCCTAAAAGTCAGATGGAAAAACCTCCTTCCGGACAGACAGCCCTCCTCCAGGGTACCCAGCCCGCACTTTCCTGTGGAGGAAGAATCAAGACCTCCAAGCCGTGGCCCTGCCCGAGGCTGGGGCTCAGTGAGCCACCAATGTGCCTCCTTGCTTGGCGAGTTAGCGACTGCTCTGGTCTATTAGTCAGTCAGAGAGCGGTGGCTCTGGGATCTCTTTGACCCAGGTGATGGTCACATACAAAATGGCCAAAGGCCAAAGAGAATTCAATGTTCCATATTTTCAGAGCATTTGGTTGGTGGGAATGACCTTCTAAAGCCACTCGGTGTCTCATTTGCGCTTGCAGTGTCTCCACGAGGTAAGCAGGAAGGAGAGTGTCCGCGGAACCAACACACAAGGACACTGAGTCCAGAGGGAATGTGTCTCATGTCGCACATCTCATTAGAACAAGAAGAGGAGTCAAACTCAGCAGTCTAGACTTAGATCTCCAACCTCACAATCTTTCCTATATATATTCTACTGGAGCACCCACTGTGTGCTGTGTCTGTTTAAATATATTCTTTTTGTTTGTTTGTTTTTTGAGACAGGGTTTCTGTGTAGCCCTGGCTGTCCTGGAACTCACTCTGTAGACCAGACTGGCCTCAAACTCAGAAATCCTCCTGCCTCTGCCTCCCAAGTGCTGGGATTACAGGCGTGAGCCACCACGCCTGACTATATTCTTATTTTTAATCCGCTTTATTCTTTTCAAAATATTTTATTTATTTCTATTCTATGTGTACAGGTGTTTTGCCTGTATGCATGCATACTTCACATATACTTGGTACCCAAGAAGGCATCAGATCCCCCTGGAACTGGAGTTATAGAATATTGTGAGACACTCTGTGGGTACCAGGAATTGAACTCAGGTCCTCTGCAAAAGCAGCCTGTGCCCTTAACTACTGAGCCATCTCTCCAGCCCCAGCTTACATGCACTCCTACGGAATACCCACTGTGTGCTGTGCTTATTTCTACATGTTCTTAGGAAGCACCTACTGTGTGCTGTGTTGACTCATATACGTGCTTATGGAATGCCCACTGTGCAGTGGGTCCTGTGGATTCAGTCCTCACGAGGACAGAGAAACCATCTGCCCTGTAGGGATTCTAAGCTTAATGGAGAAGACAGACACAAACACAGATGTTACATGGAAACCCCAGAAGCTGCAGGATCCCATAAGGGCAGAGAAGCTGGGTGTGGGAATCCTCAGCAGAGTTAGGGCCAGGGGCACACAGAAGATACTAAGAGAGCAAAATTTAAGGAATATCCACTAGTACTGCCCTCAGCAAGTCTTGGCTTTGTTACTGGTAAGTTTTTAGCACCTGCTTGTTTGAGGAGAAGAAACTTCGTAGCGCTTGCCCATTCCCCTGGTATAAAGACTTCCACAAGGGCTCTCAGCCCTCACACGGAGGTCCCTGAAGAGTTGGAAGCTCATGCGGGCTCCCACACATTGGCACGATTTGCTGTAAACCAGGCATGCCACAGCAGTGACGTTCGGACTGCAGAGGTAGTGACAGAAGAGCATAAAGGAGAGATGTGAGTGGCAGTGTTACAGTCAGGGCTGAGGACAGGCTCTTAGTGAGCTGGGAATGCGACACTGCAGTTACGACTCATGCAGCTTTGATGGCTCAGTGTCCCAGGACACAGTTTCAGCGCTCACTAGTCACAGGTGGGTGGGTGGCTGTCATAACAGGTCCAGTGTCTTGCTGGACAGCAGGGAATGGAGGACCAGGAAGCCTGTCAGAAGCTCCAACATCAGAGGTGAAAGGTCATGGGAACTGAACTCCCTCTGCTTCTGGTTTTATGAGGAAGGAGCTGTGGAATTATAGCCCTGGTACACAGTGAGTACTCAATGCATGTGCCCAGCATTTTGGGCCAGACAATGAGTATATTCTAGGGAGTACCTATCCACACACAACCCTATTTGTAACAAGAGAAGCCAGTTGTGACTGGCTATTAGAATAAGTGGTCAGGTGCCAAGAGACAGGGGGTCTGGTTCTGACTAAAACCCCAGGCTAGAAGGGGTTTCTCATCAACGAGAGAGCCAGTGGGGGCAGTCCTGGCTAGCAAGATGAGCAGAGCCAGCAAAGATGCTTGTTGCAAGGCCTTTGGCTACTTTGTGAGTTCTTCTTTCTCCCACCCTTCTCCACCCGTTCTTCCACCTTCAACACCCTGACACTAGATAGGAGGGAAAAATGAGTAGAGGAAAAAGGGGTGACGTCATTAGACCACTTCCTGCTGGGGCAAGTATGATCTTCCCCAACAGGCTATCTAATTTCTTCTTTCTTCTTCGGGCATGATACTTAACAAGTGGTGACCAACAACAACCTATAGTGGCCAACCAACAACCCACCACACCTCTCAGGGCCGCGCCATTTATACACCCTCTCAAAAGTCCCCAACATTCCAAACATCACACAATCAAAGAAACTATCCGCAGCTGGCAAAATCATGCCCCTGCCAGAGCATGAGGCAAATCACTGTCAGCTGCTGCGGACAATCTGAAGTACCCCCATAGCCCATACCTGGGATCAAAACAAAAACATTCTGTTACACTGTTTCTCTGTCTCTCTGTCTCTCTGTCTCTCTGTCTCTCTGTCTCTCTGTCTCTCTGTCTCTCTGTCTCTCTCTCTCTCTCTCTCTGTGTGTGTGTGTGTGTGTGTGTGTGAGTGTGTGTGTATGTTTAAATGCTAAAGTTGACCCTACATCTAATGTCCCGAGTTCAACAGCTGGGGCCTATATGATGGAAGGAGAGGACTCCTACAACTTGCCCCCACCTCCCGTTTCTCTCTTACACACACACACACACACACACACACACACACACACACACCGAGTAGTCACATGCCTCACCCATTAAATAAATAAATAAACAAACAAACAAACAAATAAAGTAAACTTTAAAGAAACCAGCAGAACCCACGGTTCTGTCCATGGAGCCCAGCACTGCCCAGGCCATGGGAAGCAGGCAGTTTCACTTTCCGGTTAAGTCACAGCCCTGTTGATGCAGATACTGGGCCTCCCTGTCCTTTTCTCAGGGGCTTGCCGCATCCAAAAGAAACTGAGAGGGCGACCATTTTTATTCTATCCTGAAAGTAAGTGCAGGTTCCCTCCGGAAAATCAGGAGATAGAAGAGACGTTGAAAAAGGAAGGAAAGAAACCCTGTTTGGCAGCAACTGCCGGGAGGAGCGTGTACAGATGTTTTCTGTGTGCATCTGCATAGTCATCGGATCTGGCCGGGTCCTGCTTTCAGGCTGACCACTCCATGGCCTGTTTCCAAGATTTCTTCATGCCCCTGTAGTTTCTTTTTTTTTAAAATACATTCATTTATTAATGTATTATGTAGGGCAGGGCGCATAGGCCCCATGGCATCCTGTGGAGATCAGAGAACAACTTGCTGGAGTCGGCTTTCTCCTCTAACTGATGAGCTATCTCACAGGCCTGTGATTAACATTTTTGGGTCCAAAATATTTTTTTAACCTTTCATATTATTTCTTTGGGCTGGATTCCAAAAAGTGGTATTACTGATAATGTGCAAAAGGTTCTTGATATGGGTTGCCAAATTTTACTCCAGAAGGGCAGTGCTGCCTCGCTCCACCCTATCCCTTCTCCTATCTCCTTCTCAGCGCCCCCCCCCCCCGTCCCCTTGCTCCCCCCGTCCCCTTGCCCACGGCTTGTTTGTTCTTCCTCAAATCTCTACAACCTTTGTGAAGTCTGGAAAGGACGGAAACCAAGCTGACACTTTACACAGGTATAAGAAAGACATAGGAGCCTACAGAGGGCTCCCCAGCTGTGGGGTCCTCTAGCCCGTGTCTCCTTCTCCATTCTAACACGTTTTAGTCGTGAACGATTAGAGAGAAAAACAGACCGAAAGGATGAGATACAAAGGAAAAGTACACCAAAGAAGAAAGATGGTAGAAAACACGTTCCCTGTAGCGGGAAGCCGAGGAAAGACTTAGAAGGTGACGAGAGGAGAACAGGAACAGGAGCGCTCAGGAAAGGAGTCAGCTATCCGGGACACCCAAGACGGCCCAACTGGAGACAAAGTCAAAACAGCGCGGACCTGAAGACGCGGGCACAAGAGGAGTGCGCAGAGTAGAGATCGCCTGGCACGGCGACCTCTCCGTGACCGGGAGGGACACAGGCTGGGATGAGAGCTGGCGGTGGCTCGCTTAGTGCTTGGACTGCGGGGGCAACATGAGAAAGGGGCCTCAGGCATGGAAAGAGCTGCCCAAAGCGGACAATTAACATCTCCCACCGTGGGGTCGCAGGAGCCACATGCAGGAGTCCCTAGCGCCCGGCGCACTCTATGCACCCCACAAACCGAGTGCACTCAACAACGGAGTGCACGCCACAGCTCTTTGCACATCATGGGATTGCAAGCAACCCAGCTGCGCGGCAGCCCACGACGATCCCAGATACCAACGCTAGAGGGAGCGCAAGCGTCGTCGTGCCGTGGGGTCCTGGAACATCCGGGAAGCCTCCCCGGAGCTGAGCTCAGGGGTGCAGGGGTGTGGATGCGGCCCCGGGTGGCTGATGGGAGGGGGGTCCGTGCAGATAGGTGTCGAGTGCCTTATTTGATGTTGCACACGAACTAAATCTTTGCAAGATTAAACAAGCAGTGTGAAACAAACTGGGCAAAAGGAGGCAGGGCATACTGGTGCCCCCCCAACCTCCAACTCTGCTCCCCGAAACTTCTTAAAGGGTTTAAGAAATAACCCGATCCCATCAGCACTTACCTAGTCACCTAACGCGGGGGCCGGGGGGGGGGGGGGGGACAGGGCGCGCGCGCGCGCGCGCGCGCACACACACACACACACTCCACTTTCGAGGGGCGGGGGGGGGGGTGGGCAGGCAAACTTTAAAAGGCTTTTAAGCAAAAAAAAAAAAAACAAAAACAAAAAACAAAAAAAACAAAAAAAAAGGAAAAAACGAGGTTGCACGAGGCTGAGGTACTTGAAATGATTTTTGTGTTGCAAATTGCTATGCTTTTACTGAGGGCTGATGAAAATAAATGAAGCGCCTCTCCCTCTTTTTGCTAATAAATGAAATGAAAAAAAGCACCATTATTATGCCACCTGCTTCTAATTCCTAATTGTGGTAACTTAATTTTCGGATTGTTGTAACGGCTTGCTACTGCAGGCGCCCGTGCAAAAAGAGAAAAAAAAGTATGGAAGGCCGGTTGGGTCTCTTTTGGCAGATGAGGTAGAATACGTGCAGGTTGGGTTTTTATTTGCTTCTTGCATTGAGATTTACATAATGCATATTGGGAGGGGATCAACCGGCTCTTTCTTCAGCAGCCCGAGGGGTGCTCAGGAGGAAGGAAGAGTGTGAGGTGCTCCCTCAGCAGCAGCCCTGGCAAAGTCCACATTTCCTCCACACCGGGATTGAATGCTGTTTTCTCTTAAGAAGAGGAGAAAGTGTCACTTTCTATAAACTGGTCCCTGGCTGCCTTCTGCAAAGCTTAAAACCCGCGAGGCAGGGACTGGCCTTGGTGGTGGGTTCCTCTGAACGGCAGGCAGCCGTACTAACCGTGGGTGCAGCTGAGCCTACACACTCCTTTGGTTCCCGCTTGCTCTCTGAAACCCCTTAGGCAGAGTCCTGATATAAAAATTCTCCTGTCGAACAGTCAGACGTAAGCATATCCACAGCACGATAACTTCACCCAAGTCAAGGGTTCTGGATTTACCATTGTAACCTAATTCCAAGTTCAAACTAAGATTTTTTTTTTTAATTTCTGGGGTTAAAAGGCACATTAGAAATCATCTGAGGGGTACATTTTTCCTTCCCCCTTCCCTTTCTCCCTCTTTCTCTGGTCCTGCTCACTTGCTCTGGCCCACAGGTTCTTTATTTGTTTCTCCATACAGATGGTTGTGAGCCACCATGTGGTTGCTGGGATTTGAACTCATGACCTCCGGGAGAGCAGTCGGTGCTCTTTAACCACTGAGCCATCTCACCAGTCCCAAGGTATATGTTTTTGATAAAGAAAACACTTCTTTCATACTGGGATAAAAGGGTAGATTATTTCTTTATGCCCAACACCACACACACACACACACATACACACACACACACACACACACTGGTTTATAAGCTAAGTCCATATCCAAGAAGAATAACAGTTGAAGCCAGAAGAACCTGCCAGAAAGAGAGCAAACACCTTCTTTGGCGAAAATCAATTTAAACACTGACTGCCATGGCTCTCCTGACTCCTGAGAATCGCACACTGGGGACCATTGTCCTTTATGCCTGTGATGGAAACAGGCTGTACAATGTGGGTTGCATTGCACTAGAGTCATTTCGGAAGAGAGAGATGTTTATTGTCTAGAAAAAACAGCCAGACTCGACACCCCAGCTGAAACTACCCCGTGAGTGTCGCAGGGACTCTGATGATGATAAAACCTCATTCTACAGGGGCCAGCTCGCCCCAGAAGACGGGCAGTGTAGCCCAATTCTAAACGTAAGAAGATCCCGACAGAGGGGATGCAGAAAGGCCATCCTGAATGGAGACAGAACGGAAGGAAAACATTTGTGAATGAGACTTAATGGGGCCCGGCGGCAGGTGCTGTTTAAATACCCAGAATAAGGTTGCCGGCAGCTCGTCCGCATTTGCTGGGCGCCTTCCTAGGCTGCGTGACATTAGAATGAAAATGTGCAGAAAACACAAGCCTGCATCTGCAGGCAGAGCTAGGCTGACAGGGAGAGGGGGTAGGAGACAGACCTCAAAGTCAGAAAAATATGCAAAAGTGGGGAATCTGCGTGCCTGGGTGGCGGTGTGGGTGGCTTAATGTTACGCGGAATGCAAATGTTTCTCCCGATCAGCCCAGAGTGTCTTATTTACATCTTAAGCTGTTTGTTGCTGATTTTTTTCCCCCGTGCAACCGTTTTGTACTGGAATTCTCAAAGCTGAACCAGGAGCGTGTAAAAGGCCCGGTTGGGCTCTTGCTGTGTATTTTCTGGAAGGTGCCGACTCAATGCACACACATGCACAGCTACATCTATTCATACAGGAAGTGAGCCCCTCCCTTATCCATACAAATCTCTGCTATCTATATTCCCAAACACGGGGGAGTCTGTGTATTTATTTCTGTCTTGAACTCAACTATGAAACACAAGTCAACATTCTTAAATGTCATTTTTTAATACCTCATATAAAAGGCAAACTTCTCCTAACATGTTTTCCTATTAAATGAACTCCCCAAATACTGCCTGCACCCACTTTCATTTGTAATGCTAGGGCATAATATTTTTTAAGAATTTCAGCACTAAAAAAATGAAAGAAAAAGAAATGCAGGGGGAAATATTTTGAAAGTCAATTAAAATTTTGTGTACGTTTTCATTTTTTAATGATAAATTAAGTTACTAATTTTGTCCGTGCTCTTTGTAGACACTGCAGGTTTAATTGCTAATTGTTAACTGCGAATGAATACATTTGCATATTAATTAGCTCCCAATTTACATTTTTAATTTGCTTCCTTCAAAAGGTGCAAGATAAAAGGTCGTGTTATTTTAAATAATTTATGCTTTATTGCATGAAATACGCTAATATGAAATGCGCCTACTAATTTTAACCCCTTTTCTAAGAAGGAGAGAGAGCAGTATTGAAGGGAACATGGCTGAGCTGGTGGCGTTCTGAAAAACAACATTATGCGTTTCTCAACCTCGGCAACAACAGAATCACTTTTTCCTGCAGTCTCGTTGGGCTGGAAAAAAAAAAAGGCTGTATTCTTTCCTATGCCTGTCAGTTTAAGAAGTGATAATGTATTTAAAGAAAAAGAAAACAGCTGTTGTGTGTCTGCGTCTGTATGTCTGTGCATGTGGGGACTGATCAGGGCTTTATCGGGGGTTGCATCATGCTTTCTAGAGAATCCTGCCAGCAAATGGCAGTCAACTGGGCGGGATTCATTAATAGCCGTTCCTTACCCGCCGCTGCCACCACCACAGACAGGACTGATATCCTTCCAAAATGTGGTTTCCAAGTTCCTTGCCCAGCTTTCTTAAAAACCCACCAGTTTGTTCCTCTTAAGGAACTGATCAAAGAGTTCTCATATTGTCATTAAGACACCCCCCCCCCCAGAAGAAAATAAACCCTGATCGTCAACTCGGCTGTGATATTGACACGTCGTGGCTTAGACCAGAAGCAGAAGGAGGGCACTGCTGGTGACAGCATCTCCTCTCTCGGTTCACTCATTGTTTCCTTTGTATGATGTTTTAAGCCATCACCACTAAAAGGCTTAGGATGGCCCACAGAGCTGTGCAGCAGTCTTCTTGAGTATTCATTCATGCATGCATGCATTAGATTAAAAAAAAACATAAACAGAGTTTGGGAATTACAAAATTGGGTATAGAAAAGATATGTGAACGGTGGACAGGCACTGGAATCTGTCTGTGCTCCCAGGTTTCCTGAGGTGCTCCCTCCTTTTCTTGTTCTTCTTTCTGCAGATGGATCCCAAGCCCTGTCTTATACTGATGGCTAGAATGGTGCTCCAGATACTAAGACACAAAGGTTTGAGCCAGCAAGGTAGCTCCGCTGGAAAAGGCACCTACCACCAAGCCCGAAGACCTGAGTTCAATTCTTGGACCTTACAGGATAGACAGTGAAAACCACTTCCCTCGAACCGTCCTCTGACCTCTGCATTCGTCCCGTGGTACTGGTCCATGTATGCACACGAACACACACAGAGACACAGAGACACACAGAGACACACACACATACATACACACACACACACACACACACAGGAAAGAAAGAAAACAATGTAACATTTAAACACACACACACACACACACAGGATTGTAAGTAGACGGTGTCAGGTGGCCCCTGCATAGTCTCAAGCTTCACACCAAATATAGGCTAGGATTCCCAGAATGCTCAGCGATGGTAAGTTCAGCAGGCTCCAGCTCATTTAAAGTGTTAACCCACAGAACTGAGTAGGCTGTTCACCAATGGAGCAATATTTCCAGGCAATTATAGCTGTAGTGACAGGAACATTCACAGGTTTATCTTGAAGGCAGCGCCAGCTCTTAGGTTCACCCCCACCCATCCCCCACCCATGAGGGGCCAGGTGTGTAAACACACCTCCAAAATGCCTAAGATTTGCACATAGAAAATGTTCCTTCGGTTTCTATGAACAGTAGCAGAAAGAAACACACACACACACACACACAGTGAGAACCCACCTGGGCCGTTTGTCCCACTAAGGTTGGATGACTGAGAAGCAGGGAGCTTTGGTCCTATTATTTTAATCTTGCCCAGACACCAAAGTGATTGGAACGTGGACTGAATCATCCTAAATCATGAGCAGCCTAATAGTGGGGCTGGGGCAGGACTGTGGCCGGCAGTTGCCTTCGGGAAACATGATGGGTATGTGGATGGAAGCCCACGAAGTACGGGTTCCTCTGCAGCGAGTATTTGACCTTTTAATTCAGTTGTGTTGACACTGTCATAAATTCTCCTGCACAGACCCTGTGATGGAAGGAAGCTGTCCTCACGCCATCCCACACAGGAGTCTCCACGCTCCGCGTCTGCGCCAGAACGCTCCCTATATGTCACATGACACAGCCCTTTGGAAAGCCAGGGGTTAGCTGTGACTCTTGCAGACGGATGGATGGATATTAGTAGATGAGACTTTGGAGCTGGGTGGTTGTGGCAGCCATCTTTAATCTTAGCACCTGGGGACAGAGGCAGACATTCGAAGTCAGGCTGGTCTACAGAGTGAGGTCTAGGACAGCCAGTTTGTCTTGAAAACAAATTAAGAGACAATCATCAACAAAAGAAGAAGGAGGAGGTAGAGGAGGAAGAGGAAGAAGAGGAGGGAGAAGAGGAGGAAGAGGAAGAGAGGAAGGAGAAGGAAAAAGAGAAGGAAGAAAAGAAGAGGAAGAAGGAAGAGAAAGAGAAGGAGGAAGAAGAAAAGAGGAAGAAGAGGAAGGAGGAGGAGAAAGAGAAAGAGAAGAAGAAAAAGAAGAAGAGGAGAAGGAAGAGGAGGAGGAGGAGAAGGGGGAAGAAGAAGAAGAAGAAGAAAAGACTTGTGAAATGTCACCAAGAGAATGGTAAGGGAAGGGCACAATTGCACTGTGCTGCCTACAAGAAGTAATGCGTGTGTGCGCTTGCACGTGTGTGTGTGTGTGTGTGTGTCTGTGTGTCTGTGTGTCTGTGTGTTAAAAAGACACTTGGTGCAAATGTTCAAAAGTCCCCACACACTTGAATGAAGAAAGTCCATCAGGACAGGAGTCGAGTGCCACTCCACTGCTGGCCCGACCTCTCTCTGACCTCCAGCCTGGTGTATTTGGTATAATCATCAGAACATTTTTCTCCTCCTGGGTGATGTTGCTCTGTCGAGTAATTCGGATTCTCAAGCTATTACCCGACTTTATTCCTCACAGGGTTCAGGCGAAAAGGAAGCCTTCACATGCCAGAAGGAGACAATACCGGGAGATATAGATGGGGAGGGGCTCTGAAGCCCCGCCCAGAGCAGGACCGGCTTCCTAAACACTGAGTTCCAGTCACCTCTGCCTCATTCCCTTACACAGAGTCTTTCTGGGAAACCCCAACATGTTTGACAGGTTATCCCAGTGGGGATCCTTCACTCCCTATGCTCAAGGCTCGCACTTCTGGGGTGTGCAGAGCAAGCTTGCATACCGAGTACTGGGGGGGGAGCAAGGCTGATCCCCGAGTTTTCACCTCCCCTCCTCCTCTCAACTAGGAGAGGGCTGAAAGAGTTGCTTCTGCCCTGGATACAAGAGAGGGGAATTTTAAGCAGGCAGAATGTAATCACCCAAATTGGAACCCAGCCAGGACACTGTGAGGAAAATTACTCCTCCTTGCCTGCTAAATGCCAGGGGAGAGTAAATGACCTGCAGTCTGCACCCCCATTCAAATGGGGCACACACTTCAGACAGAACAGAGAGGCACGCATACCACTCCCACCTGTCCCACCCACACTAGCACCCATCACATAGAGCTGAACTCAGAAACAAATTCTCAAAATGCAGCTCCCACCCGCACCCCCAGTGTCCCACACCCAGCTCAGCTCCAGTCCAGGGTCCCTGTGGTCCCAGTCCCTGGGGAGGCTGTGTCCCTTATCTCCTCCCCCAGCCAAACCAGAAGCATTTGCTCAGGTCACAGACTTGGGTTAAAATATCATCAGGCCCAGACCCCTCTACCAGTTCTCCTCCTACCTGTACCAAGCAGATTCTCTTTGGATACCAAGGTTCTTTTGTAGATAGCTGTTCAGTTTTCGTAGGGCTAGGAACACATCCTTCTTTATATTTGTCTTGGAATGCTATTCTGATTAAGACCTTAAAATAATTGCCCAACAATGCACTTGGTTCAAAGGGAAGACATATTTTACAAACCGAGTTATCGTCTGGGAGGGAGGTGCCTGCTGACTGGGGCTGGGTGAGACTGCCCCCCTGAAGATGTGGTCCTTTTTGATGAATGCTGCGGGGTCAGAGAGGTGCCTCAGCTGGCAGAGTGCTTGCCTGGCACACATGAAGTCCTAAAGGTAACCCCCAGCACTGCACAAACTGCATACGATGAAACATACCTGTAATCCCGGCACTCGGGAAGCAGAGGCTGGAGGATTAGAAGTTCAAGGTCATGCTCAAATACATCTCAGGTTTGCAGTCAAGTTCACCTGGCAGTCCAGTCTCCAAGCAAAGCAAATAAAGGCTGGGGCACAGCACAGTGAAGGTCTCTCTGTAACAGAAGGAGTCCAAGTTCAATCCCACATTAACTAACGGCACAGTAGTTCACCCCTGTAACCCCAGTTCTGCAGAGGCAGAAACTGGAAGGTGGTTTGCTGACCCATCAGTCTAGTCTGCTTGGTGAGTTCCAAACCAGTGAGGGACCCTGTCTCAAAACTTATTTGGTGGACAGCTCCCAAAACGGACACCAAGATTTGACCTTTGGTCTCTGCATGTACACACACACATGCGCATACACACGATTCAAAATGTTAGTGTAGCACACACTGACCCCACAAGGAAGGGTGTTCTCTTCCTGGTTTCCCCAAGGATGCTAGGCCCAAGGAGAGCTCAGGGACTTGAGTTGGACCACACAGTGGCTTTCACAGAAGTCTCCTTCCATGTGCTAAATCCTGGTACCCATGGATGTGTCTGCAAGGTGGAAACACCTTTGTAAATCTAAAGCATTGAAATGAGTCGTAAGTCCTGAACAGAAAGACATGGGCACAGAGGCAAGGACAGAGGACACAGGGCACAGAGCACAGGGAAATAGATGAAAGGACATAAGAGCCACCAGGCACTAGAAGAATCCAAAGGATTCCCCAGGGCCTATGCAGAGAGCACAAGCCGTGCTAACACCGTGACCTTGGGCTTCTGTCTGCCTGAATTGGGTTAAGTTGCCGCTGCTTCAAGCCACTAGGTCTGTGACACTTTGTTCCTGTGGCCCCAGGATGTTGACACAGACCCCTGTAGGCTGAGGCAGGATTTTCTTGTTTGAAAAGATTAGTTCAGTCTTTGAATCAGCACAGAAAATCGAAGATAAATAAACACATATGAAATGGGGAGTGGGTAGGGGAACGGAAGTTCTTATAGTCGGAGGAGCAGCAGCTTCGAAGATGCTCCCGGGCAGGGCAGAACAGATGAAATAGGCAGGATGAATACACATGTACAGACGTGTGTGAGAGAGACTACATGCATGTAAGATACACGTGCACAGATGTATGAGAGAATACACATGTGTGAGAATACACGCGCACAGACGTGACAAAATAGCCACAGCACCTGGTGGCACTGGAAATCTAGCTCCCAACAGATGTTGGGATATATGTGCATGTTTACTCCTTGGTAAAACTAAAATAAAAATCTTTGAATGATGCCTTTCATTCAAAAAGTTCCAGCCAAGTTCAGGCTGCCCTTGAACTCAAGACATCAGCATGTCTCCTCCCCCCAGTCCCCCCATGCCCCCTCAGTGCTGAGATTAAAGGCCTGTGCTACCTCCATCCACCATGTTCTTTTTTTTTTCTTTTGATTTGTTTTTTTTTTTTTCTTCGAGACAAGGTTTCTTTGTGTAGCCCTGGCTGTCCTGGAACTCACTCTGTAGACCAGGCTGGCCTCGAACTCAGAAATCTGCCTGCCTCTGCTCCCAAGTGCTGAGATTAAAGGCGTGCGCCACTACTGCCCGGCTCACCATGTTCTTTTTTGAGACAATCTGTCTTTATTTTATTTTATATTTTATATATAGGAGAACACTGTAGCTGCCTTCAGAAGAGGGTATCAGATCCCATTACAGATGGTTGTGAGCCACTACGTGGTTGCTGGGAATTGAACTCTGGTCCTCTGGAGGAGCAGTCAGTGCTCTTAACTGCTGAGCCATCTCTCCAGCCCCGAGACAATTTGTCTTGAACCAGTAATGAGTAATGAGCTGACCAGAAAGCCCCAGGCACCCCCTTGTTTCCACAGACCCCACCCCCACCCAGTGCTGGAGTCACAAACTCTTCTGTGAGTTCTAGGAATCTAACTCAGGTCAACTGAGCCACCTCTCCAGTCTGAGAGTAACACTCTTCCATCCTATGGTTTCTGAAGGCGATGGGGTTGAACGCACAGCCCATTGTCTGCTTTACAACATGAGGAAAACATGAAGAACCTCCCTCGGGTGAGCTGCAGAATCTTCCTGGACCAGGCATTTCAAAAAAAGTCTTCAGGTGCCTGAGTACCTATTCTTAGGCCGGTCAGGGCCAGGGGCTGTGGCTTGTCACCTAGAGAAATCTTAAAACAGGAGCTGAGATAAGAGATCTCCAGACTCCTACAGGAGGGATGGTTTTTAGTGCCTAGCTCGGTAATCAGCAGAAGGTGTTTCGTAAACATGATAAGAAAGCCAGCACTAAGAGAATCTGATTTACGTACGAGACCAACTGCTCATCAGGGCTGCGACCTTGCATTTGACTGTGAATCCTTAGACGCTGATGGAAGCCGTTGGCTGAACCTTATTTATAATCAGCTTTCAGCGTGGATGGCTGTCCCGTAAAGTGCCTCTTGGATCTTACTGTCTCTTTAGTCAGATAGGAGCCCCTACATCAAAGGCTTTAATTGTAATAAGGGTCACTGTCAAGGGGAAACTATTTCCCAAGCCCTTCTGATTAGTGAAATCATATGTGACTTAAGCATGGGTTGGGGCCACAGCCTTGGTAGCCAAGGACATCTCAGAAAGCATTGGGGAGGGGAGTCTCAACAACTCGCATTAAGGAAAATCTCATTATGGGAAAAATTTAATTCTACATCTGTGTCGAAGAGTCTGCTGAGAGAGCAGAGCAGCCAGCTGAGGGACAGTCTGGTTCCAAAGTCCCTGAATGGAACCCAAAGGTGCAACCAAGATAGGGATTGCAGCGTCTTGGCTGAGAGGGAATCAGAGCAAACATGAAGACCCGGTTCTCCTAGACACACAGGGGACAGAAGGGACAGCTGGGGGCTGCTACCTCAGAGAGGCTGCCAAGCTACCTGCTGGAAGCAGTCAGGGTGGTCCTGGTGCTGATTCTAAAACCCCCCCAAAGAAGCAACTTGCACAGGAATTTGGTGAGCAAACCCTTCCAGAACCTCCTTTCTACTAACAAGCAGGTGTGAGGGGCCTAATCCATGTGGACTGCCTCTCTGGGTCTCCCTCCTCAGTGTGCCTGTGACGTACCCTTCTTACCCACCGGTACTGGCTGGTTCTGTGTGTGAACTTAACACAGGCTGGAGTTATCACAGAGAAAGGAGCTTCAGTTGGGGAAGTGCCTCCATGAGATCCAGCTGTGGGGCATTTTCTCAATTAGTGATCAATGGGAGCAGGGCCCACTGTGGGTGGTGTCATCTCTGGGCTGGGTTCTATAAGAAAGCAAGCTGAGCAAGCCAGGGGAAGCAAGCCAGTAAGAAACATCCCTCCATGGCCTCTGCATCAGCTCCTGCTTCCCGACCTGCTTGAGTTCCAGTCCTGATCTCCTTTGGTGATGAACAGCTGTGTGGAGGTGTAAGCTCAATAAACCCTTTCCTCTCCAACTTGCTTCTTGATCGTGATGTTTGTGCAGGAATAGAAACCCTGACTAAGACACCCACCTATTAACTTGCGCACCTGAATTCAAATGTGTCAGGTAGTGTGAGGTTGGTCACAGCCAGGGCAACGTGGCGCATGCAACCGTGAGACCCTTGGTGAAGCTCTGCATGCAAGAACCTGTAAACGTGACCAACATCTAACTGGTGTGTGGTGGTGACCAGTGTGTGCTGTCCACCTCTGCCATCTGTCTACCTTCAACTGTGCCCTCTCACAGTCCCGACTTCTCTGCTCCTTTCAGAGTGAGAAATCAGCCCTTTCTCCCTGCGACATTTTAACTGGCCTCTTTGCGGCCATTGTGTGTGTCTGCTTTCTGTCACCATGGCCAAGTGATCAAGAGAGATCATTTAAAGGTATTTTATAACTCAGGATTTTAGAGGCCCGTGGCTGGCTGGTTCTGTTGCTTTGAGACCTGTGGTGAGGTAGCCAACATGACCACAGGAACTCATGTCACCTCCTGGCAGCAGGAAATGAGATGATTCTCCTCTAGCCTGGCTCTATGTCCAGAAGTTGCCACCACTTGCCAATGCTGTTCCCAAGTGGGGGCCAGACCCTTCCCACCCCACCCCCACCCCCTGTGTGAGGCTCCCGTTCAACTGCTCCAAAGCCACCGGCTCTTTCAACTCAGTTCACAAATACTCAGCATGCAGTGAGCCGGACTCTAAAGAGACGAATGCGACTGGGTTGTGGCAGAAATGTGACTTTCATGAGGCAAGACTAAATATACAAAGACAGGTTGCGAGGCCGAGGCAGGAGGATCACCATGATGATAGGGCCAGCCTGCAATACATTAAAATCCTGTTTCAATCTTTGCCCCCCTGAAGGATGCAGAAGGCCAGACTTCAAAGGGAAACCGTGGTAAGCTGGAAAGACTTGGGTGAATGTTAGTGGTAGCAGGTTGTAGCGTAGGGCAGTCTCTTTGGTTGGCATTGGTATTTTTTAAGCAACCAGACAAGAAGACCCAAATGGCTTCCATCAAAACCCTAAGCTCCTGCACTCCCCCCAGACTCACCTCAAACTTAAAGTACTATCTATCACATATATTCAAATTCTAAGTCACCAACAGAAGCCAAGCTATCATGTGACTATCTAAGAAATCAGTAGAGATAAAATCTCCCAGACAGGCCCGCTTTAGCCCACACGTGCCATAACTCATATCCAAAACATCCCCAAAATTTCCAAGTTGTAAATACCTGGTCCTCAAGCCAGGCCGACGGGTGGTGCTGTTATGCTAACAAACTATAGGCTACTAGAGCCTATCCTAAACTCTGAGCCCAGAGGAGCCTTTTTTTTTTTTTATTCTTTTGTTTTTTTCAAGACAGGGTTTCTCTGTGTAGCCTGGCCGAGGAGTCTTTTTTTCTTTAAAACTGTTATCTTGTGTTTATCAAAGTGGAGAAAGCTGGCTGACTTCACGGCTGTGAGGTCCCCTCTGTTGTGATCCTCACCCCAGAGACATAACCCGGGGTCCACCCAGCGGCTGCTTTTCCACAGGTCTATGTCCCACTTACAAGGAAAGAAACTGATAATGATCCTGCCACTGTCACCCCTTGTCTCCACACACTCCTGCCTTATTCAGTCTGTAGCCTCCTGAATGAAGGAAGAATCATGAAGAAAGCCAATTAGGGTCTTTAAGCTAAAAGAGGCAGACCACAAACATCTGGGAGAGCCACCCAGGCCTGCGTGATCTCAGAGCAGCGATCCTCCACAGAGGACATTTTCCACCCGCAGGAGACTGTGCTTGGCTGTTTGATTTCTGTACATCCAGTGCCAAAACTATATAATATGCACTAGGCGCTCAGCAAACATAGTAGGTACTATCCATGGCCCAGGTTCTCAGGACAGGTCTTGGTGTACTGCCCCCTAGAGGAGGTATCAGGAATAGCGAATCGCTGCTCAAGCAGGTCACTGAGGTGGAATCGGTGGTAAAGACTGGCGCATTTATTTTTTCAGCTCTCTGTTGGTTAGAGGCTCCAAACGGCTTTACTAGGCTGATCTGGAGGGGCCAGCAGAAATGCTTGCTCAGAGGCTGTTGGGAAGAGGACATTTCCTGCCTTTTTTTTTTTTTTAAACCTCCAAATCCACTATCTTTATGTTCCTTGGCTAGGGGCCTCTTGCTCTGTGGAAAGGCCCAACCCAGCACCCTGGTTTGTCCGGGTAACAGCTTCCCCCTCACTCTTAGAACGATTCCACGGTCATATTTAAGGCTCTCTGGATAGTCCAGGTTAATCTCCCTTCCCCAGTTCGTAACCAAATCACATCCGCTCAGTCCCTGTTGCCACGTAAGGTGACTTATTCAGAGTGGGATTGGGGACCATGATTCTGTCTCCTACAACTGTGACAACTGAACGAGCCCCTCTGTGGTCTGCGGTGTGTCTGGCATGCTAGGGGCTTGGGGGGAACCTTGCGGAGGAGACTCTGGGAAGGACACTGACTCTGGATATTCATGGTGGGAAAGAGTGAGGCTGCCCCGCCCCCGCTCCCCACTCCCTCCCCCTCCTCCCTCCCTCTCCTCCCTCCCCCTCCTCCCTCCCCCTCCTCCCTCCCCCTCTTCCCTCCCCCTCCTTCCCCCCCTCTTCCCTCCCCCTCCTCCCTCCCCCTCTTCCCTCCCCCTCTTCCCTCCCCCTCCTCCCTCCACCTCCTCCCTCTACCTCCTCCCTCCACCTCCTCCCTCCACCTTCTCCCTCCCCCTCCTCCCTCCCCCTCCCCAAGAACCATATCATTCTGGTGTGGTGCTTGGAGGGTCTGCTCCCATTCCTACAGCTTCTGTGCCCTGTAGGCTCAGTGACCACTGCCCCTCCCCCCATCCACAGCATGGTATCTCGTTAATGTTTTATTTTATTACATTATTGTGTGTGGGGGGGTTGGTGTTGATCATTTGCAACCTAATGTAATGGCGTCTAATGTGCACACTGCTAAATAATTCACAAGTCTGTGGCTACCATCTCTCAGGAGCCCGATCCCCTCAGCCTGCTAACCAGGTCAACTAGTTAAGGCCAGTCTTCATGAATCCTCCTGGTGCAGAGCATTTCAGTGGACTGTGTGTGACCGAGAGCCATACCCGCCTGGGGGAGGGGTTCTCAGCCTTCCAAATGCTGCGACCCTTTAATACAGTTCCTCATGCTGTGGTGACCGCCCCCCCCCCCCATAGCATTATTTTCGTTGCTACTTCATAACTGTAATTTTGCTACTGCTTTGAATCGTAATGCCAATATCTGTGTTTTCTGATGGTCTTTGGGGGTCATGACCCACAGGTTGGGAAATCACTGGCCCTGATGTGCAGGGATATGACCTGCCCCTTCTACCCTGAGCACAAAAATCTTCTAAAACAGACTGAATAATGTCTTATAAGATGTCCATGTTCTGACTCCAGGAACCTGTGGACATGTTGGGTCACATGGCAAGAGGAGGCTGGTGGGATTGAGTTAGTAAATCGCGATTGGTGGTTGAGGTCCACTCTGTCAACGTGACAAACACGATGACAAACACAACTTTGTGGAGGTTAGAGTTCATGTGGTTTATACTTCCAGGTCACAGTCGGTCCGCAAGGGAAGTCAAGTCGCATAGAAACTAGAAGCAGAAACAGAGGAGAATCAGCTTCCTGCCTTCTCCCTGGCTCATCATCAGCTAGCTTTCATACAGTGCAGGACCGCCTGCCCAGGGATGGATCCTCTCAGACTGGGGTGGTCCTCCTACAGCAGTTAGCCATCAACCCCTCACAGACAGATCCGTAAGCCAGCCTGGTAAAGACCATCATTCAGCTGAGACTCTTTCTAGATGATTCCAGGCTGCGTCAAGTTGACAGTCAATGCAAGCTAGTGCACCTGACATATCCCAGTGGACCATAAAAGTGACCATGCATGACGTCATAGGAGGGAGGACAGGGTCTGATGGAGGAGGCTTCAGATCCCCACCCCTGGAACGGCAGTTACAAGGGGCTACCATCCTCCCTGTGTGGGTACTGGGAACTGAACCTGGGTCCTGTGAAAGTGCAATGAGTTCCTCACTGCTGAGCCGTCTCTCCAGTCCCATGCCTGAAATCTTTGAGTTCTTGAGCCTGAACTGCGGCCTCTGCGCTGCTCCACTTTGCCAGCTGAGGTGTCTCCTCAGCCATCCTCCCAGCCTTGGTTTTCTCCGGCTGCTGCCTCACTAGGACCCAAACTCAGCAGCTTCAGGTGCTGGCTTCTGGAATGTTCCTGAGAAGTAGCTGGGAAAGGTATTCTAGGAGGCAGAAATTGGGTCATATAAAGTAAACAGCAAAGTACCGGCAGGGCCAGCTCCTTCTGGAGACTCCAGAACGATGTCTCCCGGTTTTTTCTACCTTTTAGAAGCTGTCTGGGTCGTTGGCTGTTGACCTGTCCACTCACTCCAGTGCCAGGCTTGAGACTTCTACAGACATCTCTGTCTACATTGCCTCTCAGGGCACACCTCCACACCACATACATGCATAATTTAAAAAATAAATCTCAAAAAAAAATATAGCAGGGGCCCGGGGAGATGGCTCAGCGGTTAAGAGCACCAGCCTGTTCTTCCAGAGGTCCTGGGTTCAATTCCCAGCAACCACATGGTGGTTCACAACCATCTGTACTGGGATCCGATGCCCTCTTCTGCTGTGTCTGAAGAGAGTAATGGTGTACTCATATACATAAAATAAATAGATAAATCTTTTAAAAATATATAGCAGGCATGGCAGAACATGCATACATTTCACACTGGCAGATGGGAGGATCTCCGGGGCTCACTAGCCAGCTGTCTTAGTTAGGGTTTTACTACTGTGAACAGACTCCATGACCAAGGCAAATCTTATAAGGACAACATTTAACTGGGGCTGGCTTACAGGTTCAGAGGTTCAGTCCATTATCATCAAGGCGGGAGCATGGCAGCATCCAGGCAGGCATGGTGCAGGAGGAGCTGAGAGTTCTACATCTTCATCTGAAGGCTGCTAGTGGAAGACTAACTTCCAGGCAGCTAGGATGAAGGTCTTAAAGGCCATGCCCACAGTGACACACCTACTCCATCCAACAAGGCCACACCTCCTGATAGTGCCACTCCCTGGGCCAAGCATATATATACAAACCATCACACCAACCAACCTATAGGGTAAACTCCAGGTCAGTACAAAGGTATGATTCCTGCAGAATGACACCCAAGGTGGTCCTAAGCCTACACACACACACACACACACACACACACACACACACACACTAACTAGGGCACTCACACAAGCCCAGTACATGAACATGCATACACGTGTTCACATTCAGAGCTGGACACACAGGGAAGGCTCTGTGGTCTAAGGCATCAGCTTCATGGTGGAGGAGTCATGGGAGGACACTTCATCATCAGCTATTGCTGCTTGTCGACCTAGAGGACACTGAACACACTACCAGTCTAGTTCAGGGCCCTGGGATCCTGTGTGCACACAAGGTCTGGGAAAGCCAGGATTGGCAGAGGCCATGAGGAGCCTACCTAACTTTCTCTCATCACCCCTGGGTTCCTGGCACAAACCAAAGGAGCAGCGTAGTGGTGGGGAGAGGGCTCAGTCTATAAAGTGCCTACCATGCAGGCGTAAAGACTGAATTCCATCCCCAGAACCCACATTAAAAAGTTGAGTGTGGCCGCCTGTGATTGTAACCCCAGCATTGGGGAGCTGAGACAGGAGGATTCCTGGGGCGGGCAGGCTGGCTTGCTGGTCAGTCTTGCCTAATCTTCAGGTTCCAGGTCAAAAGGAGAGAGCCCGTTCAAGCAAGCAAGATGGCGACTGGGCTAGCCAGCCGTGGTTGTCAACTTGACTGCATCTGGCATAAGCTAAAATCCAAGTTTCTCGGCATTCCCGTGAGAGAATCTTTTTTTCTCGGGTAATCGGGAGCAGGGAAACGCCTCCTAAACCTGAGGCACAGTCTTCTAGTGGCAGCCTAGGTAAAAGGATGCCTTTGATTTTCTGCTCTCCCTGGCAGGCTCACTCTCTGTGGCTCTGGTTGGTATTAAATGTAGCTTCTTCAGGATCCTAATGGAGACTGAAGACCAGCAGCTCTTTAGGAATCTACGCGGAACCCAGTGCCCAGTTAGGTCCTCAGAGACACCCAGCCTCGTGGACTGAACAACTACTGGGTCCTTGGCCTTTCCGTCAGCATGCAGCCATTGCTGGACTGCCTGGACCGCAGCAGCCTGTAAGCGCTGAAATCTAGTATCAGTTTTGTTCCTTTAGAGAAGGCCCCAAGGTTGGCCTCTGGTCTCCATACACATGTATACAGCCGTGTACTTACTTCAGTACATATAAACAAGTGCAGATGCAAGCATGTGCATACATGCACACACACACATATACCACACAGGCACACATACATACACACACACACATACCACGCACATATGCACACACACACAAACACCACACACACCACATACACAAACCACACATGCACACATACATACATATACACACATACCACACGCACACATATACACACACATACCAAAAACATACACACACACCACACACACATGCACACACAAACACCACACACACACCACACACACACAAAAACACACACAAAGCAGGCCTCATCTGTAAGAACTGAGCCAGGGTCCCCCTCTCTCCCACCACATTGTGGTCCCAGGGTTAGGGGCTCGGGCAAAACCTCCCACTGAGGGGTAGCATCTCTCCATAAAGCTCATAGGGATTTCATGATTTTTCTAGGTGTTGCTGAGGCTGAGGTATTATACATTTGCCCAACAGGAAGGGGAGGCTGGGCCTTTAGAGAGAACCAACATGGTGTGGCTGAGGGCTGCTGCCCAGGAAGGACCTCAAATTCTACCTGGGGGTGCTGACTACAGTGGGCAGTTGCAGGGTGGTACCCAGCGGCCGCAGAGGGCTCCAAAGCCGGGGGCTTGACAAGGACCCGTTCATCCAGGACATAAGGTCTTCCTGGAAATGGCAGGCCTGGTCCCCATTTGGAAGGACAGTCTGGGGCTCATCTGGACAAGTGAGAGGGAATTGGGGTGGGCTCGAGCACCCAGTGGCGACCGGTCCTCGGGCATGACAGGTACAGGAGTCAAGGAAGGAAGGCTTGGGTTTGGCAGAGAGAGGCTCAGCTCTTTCCTCAGGGGCCTTCACTAGAAACTTTATAAGTTCCCCCAGTGGACATGGGCTTGAGCGCTGCACACCTCCCCAGGGCCCTAAGGTAAGTAAGTCTGTTGCTGTCACAGCACCATCCTCTGAAAGCCTGTCCCCTTATGCCCTGCGACCCAAGTGTGGACACAGGGACACTTGTCAAGCTAGAAGCCCATGTCCATTGGGAGCATTTAGGCAAAGAGGGGCTTAAGGTATTGAGACACTCTACTGTCTATGGTGCTGTTTCTATATATCCCTTCTCTCTCTCTCTCTCTCTCTCTCTCTCTCTCTCTCTCTCTCTCTCTCTCTCTCTCTCTCTCCTCTTACTAGACAGTTTTTCAGAATCATGGACACAGATGGAGACCCCTGGATAAGCCCTACTTGCCCTCTGTCAGTTTGAAAGAGAACATATTCTTCATATTCATCCATGAATATTTAGCAAGGCAACAAAAACACCCAACGACACCCCAGAGACACGCAAGTATACAGCCCTCCCCACAAACGTCCGCATCGTTCAGCGTCAACCATTTTAACGGGACTGGGTTTGAAATGCAAGTCTCGGCTCATGATAGTTCTCCACCCAGCTCTCTCTCTTCCTCTTTTCCATTTATATACTCAGAGCTTGCTCCATGCAAACCACGTGTGTGTGTGTGTGTGTGTGTGTGTGTGTGTGTGTATGTGTGTGTGTATACATACATGTGCACATGCAGATATTAGTGTCTCATTAATTTTGGATAACCACTCTTTTTTTACCCCACTGGAAAACAAAAAGCCTCCCACACCTTCGATGGGTCTGTTCTAAGATTGCCTAAGAATGGGCGTGAGTCAGTAGAACTGTGAACTTTGACAAGCCCCCTGCGGCAGGCTGGATCACGGCCCTCAAAGGTACCCAGGCCATAGTCTCAGGAACCTGTGAATAGTAGCTTACACACATAGAGATTTTGCAGAGATGAATAAGTTGGAGACTTAGAGAGGTGGAAACAGGAGCTTGCATTATCAGGAAACCTGAAGGTAAGTAAGCACAGTGTCTCTCTGAGGTCAAAGGGAAGACTTGGTTGGGGCTGGGGGTGTGGGTGCGGGTGGGGGTGGGGTGGAGCCTCCAGCTGCCACTTTGAAACTCTAAAAAACAGAGACACTGTGTCTATGGGACAAGGACTGAAAGTGACCACCAGAACCTAAAAAACCAGGTAGGAGCAGACTCCGCCCCAGAGCCACAGAGAGAGGCAGGCGTCAAGGCAGGCATACCCACACTGCATCGACTGAAGAGGACACCGGTCTCTCTTGATCTCTTGTAAGTCTGGAGAATGAACGTCTGTGAGTCGGAGGGAGCATGTGACATGGACTGCACACGGTAGCTGCTTAACAACCAGGCAGGAGGCGGAAGGAGTGGGTGCCCACAGGAGAGCCAGGCTCTAAGGGCTGAGAAACCGTCCGTGTACACATACACCACACACACACACACACACTCCTGAGAACTAACCCACTCCCACAAGAAACACAAGTCCTAGTTTGGTTCTCTGTTGCTATGACAAAAGACTGACACCCCCCTCAGCCATAAACATTATTTTTGCTGCTATTTCATAACTGTAATTTTGCTACTGTTATGAATCGTGATATAAATCTCTGTGCTTTCCCATGGTCTCAGACAAACCTCTGTGAAAGGGTCGTTTGACGGCCTCCCCCGAGGGGTCGCAACAGGTGGGCTGAGAGTCTCTGGTCTAATAGTTCACTCTCTTCTTTCGTGAACTTGCTTCTCTTTTTCTTGTTATAAAAGATGTGAGAATAAATACCTCGATGCAGAAATCTTTGCTCATGCTCATGCACATGCGCATATGTATGTGTGTAGGTGTTCACGCAGACATGTTGTGTGAATTCACGTATTGAGGTCAGAGGTTGCTACCAGATTTCTTCTTCAGTTACTTCATCTTTTTTTTATTTTTTAATTTTTTAAATTTTTATTTATTTATTTATTTTTGAGACAGAGTCTCTCACTGAACCTGGAGCTTATGGATTTGGCTAGACCATCCCGTGAGCTTCAGGGCTTTGCCTGACGCCCCCTCCCCAGCCCCGAGATTACAGATGTGTGTCCTGTGCTCTGCTTTTTATATGGGTGTGGGGATCCAAACTCAAGTCTGCGGGCCCACACAGAAAGCATCTGATTGGCTGAGCCACCTTCCTGTCTCCTTGCCACGTAAGTTTTTGTCTACATTTCCGGCTTGTTTTCTGGGGGCCAGTTCCTAGCAGGGAAATCACAGGAACATAGCTTACCCACATCCTTAGTCATCACAAAGAGCACTGAAACGCTTTCAAATCAGTCTCTTGTTATCTGGAGAGCGGCCTGGGGCTCCCTGAACATGGACGCTAAGCTGATCCTCTAGGCTGCCACTTCAGCAGAGTCCAGCCAGACAGCAGGAGACCCCGGGACTGAGATAGACCACTCGCTAGCTCTGTTGCTTAGCCTCCTTATCCTCTGGGAACCTAGACATCTCGTTTGCAGCAGGGCAGGATGGGTGGTGACTTCAAAGTTTTCTTCTACCAAGAAAATTGTAGCAGCTCCTCTTGGAGGCTGGCACCTCCAGGAGAAGCCAGAGAAATCACGGACAGCCCGTGCCAGATGATGGCGTGCTGATTCAGTCAGCCATGTTTGCAAATTCAGCCATCATCAGAAGCGCGTTACCGCCCCGCCCTCCTCTCCCTGTAAGCGTGACATTCATTGTGTCTATGTGTTTGTTAAGGCACGTGCAAGCCTTCACCTCGGTGCATAGACTCGGAAAAGTGCAGGGCCTGACGTAGCAGATGCGACCCCATTAATGCACAGTCAGAGGAAACAAGAGGTGGTCTGCGACTTGCGATTTGGCAGGGTCAAGCTACAGTGTTGCCAGTACCACATCAGCGCTGTGAGAGGTGTGAGCCCTGTCTGCCGTATACAGCAACTCAGCGACTCTCCTCACCGGCGTTCCTCCCATCAAGTCAACAGCTTCTAAGCAAGGCACTGAAACTATTCCAGTCTGCTCCCTCTCCACAGCACTCTTGGAAATTTGATGCTTGCTCATTCAATTTTCTGTTCGTTCGTTCATTCGTTCATTCGTTCATTCATTCATTCATTCATTCAGTAAGTCAGTCAACAAACATTTGCCAGGAAGCCGTGCTGGAGTCTTTGTGGAGCCTGCTAGAAGATGTCCATAGTGAAAGTCACGCTGGGCGGTGGTGGTGCACGCCTGGAATCCCAGCACTCTGGGAGGCAGAGGCAGGCGGATTTCTGAGTTCGAGGCCAGCCTGGTCTACAGAGTGAGTTCCAGGACAGTCAGGACTACACAGAGAAACCCTGTCTCCAAAAAACCAAATCCAAAAAACCAAACCAAAAAAAAAAAGTCACAAAAATCTAAGTTCTGTTTAGATCTAAGCCTTCAAAGAGGCTGTGAGGAGTGTGTGTGTGTGTGTGTGTGTGTGTGTGTGTGAGAGAGAGAGAGAGAGAGAGAGAGAGAGAGAGAGAGCGCTCACTGTCCCTCTCCTGTATGTGTTTGTGGAGCCTGTGGGGGACCATTAATACTTAAACTAGAACCATTTTATAAACAGTGGAAAGTGCTACATACGAGTGTGTGGTGCAGAAGCCGGTCCAGAAGAGACAAGACGCCTCCATCCCATTGCCCTGGCCTAGAAACAGCTCAACCAATAGGCCATTGACAGAGGAGGCATCTCGGGCTAGCAGTGGCTTTTACAGAGTCCTGTGCGAGAGACAGGAGCAAAACCAACGGTTCAAGTTCCCACAGATGCAGGAGGGGAGCTGTGGGGAGGGCGTTGAAGGACAGGTGAGGGTTCACGAGGTCCTATTTGCAGCCAAATGCTTAGCTCGGTCTGCAGGGATCTGGAGGATGGGCGTTTATTTAAACACCCTTGCCAACAGCCCGCAGAGCGTGCCCGGGCTGGGGAATGGGGCCAGCAGGAGGGATGTGTGTGTTCGGTGCACAAGGAGGAGCCGTGGTTGTGAGAGGAAGTGGAAGCTGCTTCCTTCGGATTAGGACGAGATGAGATCTACTTCTCCCCAAATCTAGACATCCGGGCCAAGTTGGGCCTGGGGAGGATTTCTGCATTTGGAAGACAATCTGGTTTGATGGGGCCAGGCTTCTGTTTGCCCTGCCTCAGTTTGTCTCTTCTGTGCAATTTGCTGAGTTCCCGAGGCAGGAAAGCTCAGATCTAGGAAGATCTACCCTGCTCCAGTTAGGACTGATTCCGGGCATGTGGGGCTCTGAGGAAGGGCCTCTGACCCCTAGCAGCCGCTGACACATCCGGTCCTGGCTGTTACTGATTAATGCTGTCAGTGAGGGACTGACTGGTGCGTCTCTAACTCCATGCTCCTTTGAACCCCCCAATTGTCACCTTCAGTCTTTCCACGCCATTATACAGAGTCAAAGAGAACACTTCTCTCGAACTTCCGATTGGCTAACAGCCCTCTCTTCTCAACACTCAGTGCGATGCTTACTTCCAGAGAGAGTAGGAGCAATCCCAGAATTCGGATCTAACAACAATGATCTAGGTGTCTCCTCTGTTGTAGGGGCCACCCTTGGGGCGTCGCCTCCCCTTTCACTGTAGGAACAGCACACCCCTCTACACTCAGGCCTCCAGGTTGCAAACAGAAAGACATCTGTATCCCAGCAGGAGACACACAGCATCACAGACCAACAGTGCTCATCTGCAGGGTGGGTGAGTGTCTTCTTTTCCTTCCTTCCTTCCTTCCTTCCTTCCTTCCTTCCTTCCTTCCTTCCTTCCTTCCTTTTAAAACAGGGTTTTATTTTGTAGCCTAAGCTGGTCTTGAACTCATAGCAATCCTCCTGCCTCAGCCTCCCAAATGCTGGGATTACAGGTGTGTGCTCTCGCACATCATATGTATTATTCTTAATTATTTTCATGATGTATGTGTGTGTGCGTGTGCGCATGTGCGCGCGCACGCGCGCGCGTACACGGCTATATGTGCACGCATGTGTGTGTGCATGTGAGTGTGTGTGTCTCACTGTGAGCACATGTACCTGTGTGTATGGAGAGACCAGAGATCAAGCTTAGCTGTTGTTCCTTAGGCAGAGTCTTTCCTTGGCCCTCAGCTCACTCATGGGCCGTTAGCCAGGTGGCCTTCCATCTCTTGGGACCTCCCATCCCAAAAGCTGGGATTACAACCTGTGCCCCCCCCCCCATGCCTGGCTTTTTAACATAGCATCTGGGGATTCAAGCTCAGGTCTTCATGCTTGCGAAGTCGTCTCTTCACCAGAGAGCCACCTCCCCAGCCCTGGTACATCTTATTCTCTTAATCGCACACCGGTCATCATTCTTCACTCTGGCCTCTGAGACCTACCTGTGGGCACAGGGTAAGGGGGTGTGTAGTAATGGCCCGGGTGTGGTCTACTAAGCAGTGTCCTGGTGGGTTAAGAGTTGAGCCCTCTGGGGGCTGGAGAGATGGCTCAGCGGTTAAGAGCACCACTGACTGCTCTTCCGAAGGTCCTGAGTTCGAATCTCAGCAACCACCTAGTGGCTTACAACCATCCATAAAGAGATCTGACTCCCTCTTCTGGTGTGTCTGAAGATAGCGACAGTGTACTAACATTAAATAAATAAATCTTAAAAAAAAAAAAAGAGTTGAGCCCTCTGGTCTGTCCCCGTCCTGCACCCATTGGTGTGGTACCTCACACACCCACTGCAGTGAGCTGGGCCTGCCTCAGAGGAAGACCACTGAAGGAGACAGAGATAGCATCTCTTCCCCACTTTTGGCCAACAAGGCTGGAACAGGGACCCAGCTTATCCCTGGATAAGAACAGGTTTATGCCGGGCCTTTCTGCAGGACTGTTGGGATACAGCAGTATCTGACCTGACACCAAGGCGCAGAGGCGTCTCCTGCCACCCCTTTCCAGCCTGGGGCCTCCTCCCTCCGTGAGCATGGCTCCTGCTATAAGCCCATTCAGATGGAGCACACCTTCTGCCCTGACACCCGCTCCCTGTAGGCCACACGGAATCATCCCTTCTCTAAGCCCCGCCATGTCGGCCCGAGTCCCCCACCTTGTATTTAAGGAGCTGCTCTACGCTCCTTTTTGAGCTCCCGGTCTCAGTCTCAGATGGGTCTCCCCAGGAGAGCTGAACAGAGGTTTACTCTGTTCTGACATCAGTTAGGAAGTCCTCGGTCTCCGAGAACTCTCTCTCTCCGAGAGCTTCTGCACCACCGAATGTCGGGAATTTCAGGAACAAATCTTTGTCTTTTCAAGGGTCTCTTCTGATAAGATCACCTTCCTCCACAGAGAAACCGTGAGAGGCAGGGCTCTTGCTTCCTCGGGGCCCATACTTCTTTGTCTCCCAGTGAGAAGACAGAAGCAGAGATGTGATGCTTATCCCAGACACACAGCTAGGCGGTTCCAAGTGTGGGCTGGGACCACCCAGAGTCTCAGCCCATTCATGAGCCAGGGACAAGCAGGAGACCATTTTGCCTGGAGATGAGACGATCCCCAGGCTCAGGTTGCCTCTCTTCCATACTCAGGTCACCTGCGCCACCGAGGGGTGTGGCCTGGGCCTGGGGGGCGTGTCCTCTCGCTGTACAGTTCATCCCCCACCCCCCTGCCTGCAGCCTGGCAGCCAGCTGCCCTCCGCCTCTGCAGATTCCAGGCTTCTCTGAGAACTGGCGAACTGGCTCCTAATCAGGGCCATCTGCGCGCAGAGCGAGTCTTGGCTACCTCGCGATGCCTCTCTCTCCACTCGCAAGTTTTCGAAGTGACGCTGGGTTCTCTGTGCTTGCAAAAATGTCAGCTTCTGACACATCGAATCGAAACTGAAAATAGGGAAAGGTTTCGGGTAAACTGAGAGGAGCTGGGCTGGTTTTCCTCCTGGATGAAGGGAGGTGGCTTCTCTTCTAGTCTTTTCTAAAGTGCAAAGGGCTCCCTGTCTCCTCTCTGAGCATCTGAACAGGGATTTCCATCTTCGCCCCTGGTTGTTCTCCAGGGTCATCGAATGCTGATATTGTGAGATGTGGTCCACTTTCTCCCCTAGGTAGTCCTAGGTGTAAGATGGGACAGATAGGGAGTGACAACTTGTGTCCCCGGCTGACATCTGTCTTACTGTGCTCTCTTTCAACCAAAGCATCAGTTTTTCCTTTCCTGTTTACAGAGGTGAGGGAAAGGGGTACGGAGAGAGCAACCACTAGGCACCTGTCGGTGGATATCATGTCAGGGCTGGGATTTGACCCAAATGTTCTGTCATCTCCATGCAGGAAATAGGGGACATGGGCTCAGGGATTCTCATAGAAGCCAAGGGAAGAACAAGAGAGGCAGGGAGGGGGTTTGGAGCAAGAGGGTTGTCTTAGAGTTTCTATCCCTGTACAAACATCATGACCAAGAAGCAAGTTGAGGAGGAAAGGGTTTATTCAGCTTACACATCCACATTGCTGTTCATCACCAATGGAAGTCAGGACTGGAACTCACACAGGGTAGGAACTTGGAGGCAGGAGCTGATGCAGAGGCCATGGAGGGATGTTTCTTACTGGCTAGCTTCCCCTGGCTCGCTCAGCTTCCTTTCTGATAGAACCTAGGACAACCAGCCCAGAGGTGATATCACCCACAAGGGGCCCTCCCACCCTTGATCACTAATTGAGAAAATGCCTAACAGCTGGATCTCATGGAGGCATTTCCTCAAGGGAGGCTCCTTTCTCTGATAACTCTAGCCTGTGTCAAGTTGACACAAAACCAGCCAGTATAAGGGTCATGGGCCAAGTTGCTTTGGGAAACACTGAGGTTGTGTCAGGTATTTGCGGAGCCGAAAGGCACAGGTACACGGATCTGGGTGCTGACTTTCAAGGAGAAATGTGAGCCCGATGTATAACAAGGGACAAAGGCTCCATTCAACAACGTTAGCAACCACGGCCAACCTGAACACAGACACAACCTGCCCCTGCTCTGCTCCGGCCCTCTCTCCTCTCCTCCACCCACAGCGCTCTGGGAACCAACCCACAGGGCCTGTGTGTGTGTGTGTGTGTGTGTGTGTGTGTGTAACTCAGGGCCTGGAATCCTCCCTGAAAATCAGCTCAGAAGCTCTAGGAGGCGCTGGAGGCATGCCTTAGTTTTGTTGCTACATTGATTCCAACCCAATTCCTCCGTAAAAGAAATTTCAACTCAATCAGTTAACAAAACAAGCTATAAGCCTAGATTGGGCAGATCGCCCACTACACTACTCTATTCCCATCTGTATTAGCCCATATAACTTGCGATTTCTCCAGGAAGCAAGCTTCCCTCTCTGCTGCCTCTTCCTCGATCCCCCGTAGTCCCTCCCCTTCCTGTTGATCCCCGTGGCTCCTCCCCTAAACTCTCAGCTCCTCCCCCTTCCTCGTGCCCAATCATTGGCTCAAGCCTTTATTTGAAAAGTTAAGGTGGGGAAAAGGTTCACAAGGCAACTCCTCGTCTGCAGCCCCTCTGAGGAGTGGAATTAGCATCAAAATACAAGTCCAGGGCTATCCGCAACACCTTAGGGCAGCCAGGCCCCAAAGGACACAGTGGCCATCCCCAGGGATCCATCTGTGAGTGGATTATCCACCCTGACCAGAAGGCAGGATGCATGGGAGCAAGCACGCCAACTCTACCTAGGCTCTCTAGCTCCTTCCAGCACAAAGGGGACACTCAGTGTTGAGTGAATGACAGCTTAGCCAGTCAATGTGGCGTGTGGTCCCTTAGGGATATATAAATGTGACTCAGGTATTTAGGGCTGACCTGGGTGTCTGTACCCTGCCATCCCAGAGCGGTACCTATGGCTGTGTCTTCATCCACAGGGGACACTGAGCAGGAACTGTGTAGGGCAGACTACATGCCTGCCACTAGATTCCCACAGCCCACTGGATGTCTGGTACTGCCTCCTGCTGTCTGTCACATGGAATGGTGAGCCCACCATACTCTGGTTGCTTCTACATAGTTGGAGACTCCTCCCACGGTCACCATCACCACCACCACCACCACTGCCCTCAATTCTCCCCTGAGTACCACAGGCATTGTGCTCTGTCTCCATGACTGCCCCCACCATCACCACTTCCGTCAGCTCTTCTATTGCCACCTGTCACCATCGCTATCATCTGGACACCACTGCTCCCAGTCCTACTGTGTGCTTACACCACCAACACTGCCAATGCTTGCACCTCTGCTGCTGCCTCTGCTGCATCTACTATACCTTCTGCATCTACTGCGTCTATTACATCTTCTGCATCTGCAGCATCTACTATACCTGCTACTTCTGCTGCCTCTGCTGTGGCTGTCGCTACCATGTCTGTTGCTGAACGTTCAATCTCTCTAGGGCCATGGGTTAAAGGATGGCCGTCCATATGAACCCAAAGCTCCAAAACTGTGAACTGCTGGCCACAGGTGACAGAAGTAGATGGGTTCCTAAGGCCACTATACTGCTGGGTCAGCCAGTAGAAGAAGGGTGTGTAAGAATCTCCTCAAAGATAGACAGACCCAAAGGAGACATATCCACTCCAGGTGGCCAAATCACTCGTTGTGCAACATACCTGAGATATACTGTACGCTAGTGAAGTATAGGAAAATATTTTAATAGTGTTATCTGATGCTGGTGCGGAAAACCCAAGCCTTCTTATTGCCTATTCCCCAATGGCAAAGGACACAGCCTTAAGAAGGCCTTGAGGGCTAGGAAGGTGGTTCTGTCAGTGAAGTTCCCACCACATAAACATGGCCACCCAAGTTTAGGTTCCCAGAACCCGCAGACAAAGCAGGGCCTGGAAACTCCATCAGTAAACCTAGCACTTAGGGCAGAGACAGGCACGTCCTGAGGACTCACCGTCCAGCAGTCTAGCTGAGGGGCAAGCTCCAGGTTTAGTGAGGGTTTGGGTGGGCGTGATAGTGCCTGCCTTCAGTCTCAGCACTCTGGAGGCAGAGGCAGGAGGATATCTGAGTTCAAAGCTTGCCTGGTTTACAGAGTGAATTCCAGGACAGCCAGGGCTATACAGAGAAATGCTGTCTTGAAAAACAAACAACAAAATATGCATAGATAGATAACCCCTACACACACATACACACACACAGACACATACATACAGATACACACACAGATATACAGACACACACAGACACACATACATAAAAATTCAAACACCTATACACAGACACACCCAAACACACACAGATACACACACACACACATACACACACACACACACACACAACTTTAACACAGTAAACCCAACTCCTGGAACTAAATCAGGAGTCAAGGACTTGTCAGCTGACTGTGCTGGTGCACACCTGTACCTCTGGTACTCTGGGGGCTGAGGCAGGAGCGTCACAAGTTTAAGGTTAACCTGGATTACAATAAAAACAGTGGCAGTTAGAAGACAACATACCCCCAAAGCTTGCTGAGCACAGATATAAATGCAGGAGAGAAAGTCAGACGTCTGCTTCCCAGGAAATGGCTGCCTGGGCTGTCATCGGTCTGCTGGTAGGAATATTACACAGCTTTGAACAATTAAGATAATAAAGACCCTTGCCACTGCGAAGAATTTATGATAAAAGACTGAGAAAAAAGCAAAGCATGACACAGATAGCATTTACGTTGTGCTTAGAGGGATGTGTGGTCATGGGCACAGGCTAGAACAAAACACACAAAAGCGTTAATAATTGTCGGACGATTTAGACAGTCAGACTAAGGGATTTCTAACGCGACTGTTGCATCGCTTCATCAATACAAATGAAAAGCAAACACCCCAATGTCTGTTGCCGGTTTCCTCCCCCGACGATAATACAGCAGTGTCTATTTAAGGGATTTCTCTTTCAAAACCCTACTTAGCACCCCAACAAAGAGGGTCTAAACTTTTAGTTCATTTCAAATGAGCCCCTTGTAATAGGTTTATTCCCATTCATGGCGTGTGTAATTTGTGCATTTTAGGTGATTGATTATACAGGAATTTAGGGGGTTTCATAATTTCCTGATGGGTTTTTGAAGCAGACAATGCGTATTTCCTATTTCCTAAACAATCTGGATCACAGAAAATATCCAAAATAGCTCTGCCCAAGCCGTCCTTTCTTCCCTCTAATTTCGAGTGCGTTTTTTTGTTGTCCCTCCTATACTCCTGCGAGGAGGAATTCTGCTTTTGAAGCTGCCTGTCCTTGTAGACAAGAAATTATAGTCATCTTACCCTAATGTGCCGCTGGGTAAGAAAAGGACTTATTATCCTCCAAGAATCTGCACACAAAGGCTTCTTCCCAGCAGGCAGATTCTGTCTCTGTGGGGCAGGTAAACATCAAAGCTGACCCAGAGACTTCCGAGGACCGAGCAGTGGGTGTTTGTAGAACCAATCAACACCAGCAATGCACAGATTCCTTTGTGGTGGGGTCGAAGCTCCAGGTTATCATTCAGCCACATCACTTCATGCCTGGGGAAACTGAGGCCCAGCAAGAAGAGGCCATGGATTTCTCAAGACCATCTTGCCCTGTTAGTGTTGGGCAGGATTCCCTCGACACTGATATTGAGGTAATACATCTTTTTCAAAACTAGGGCCATGCCAGGTGAACGCACCTGTAATCCCAGCAGTCAGAATGCTGAGGCAGGAGGATCCCAGATTTAAGGCCATCCTGTCTACATCAGCAAGCCTATGATGCACCCCACCCCACCCCCAGGGCTGAGTCTTCTAAAAGTGAGTGTGCCCTACTTGGTTAGTTTAGTTATAATACACAGAGGCCAGAAGACAACACACACAGGATAGGAAGAAGTGTGGTGAACACTGGTACAGTTGAGTAATTGTTTTTGTCTGATTGTTTTAGGTTGTTCTTTATAAGGAAAAAAATCTTATTTAGCTATACACATATACATATATACAAATAAACACATATACATATATACACATACACATACACACTATATATACACATATATACAATATATATACATATATATGTGTGTGTGTGTGTGTGTATGTGTGTGTGTGTATGTATGCATTGGCTTCTTGAGACAAGGTTTTTCTGTATAGCCCTGGCTGTCCTGGAACTCACCCTATAGATAAGGCTGTCCTTGAACTCAGAGATCTTCCGGCTTCTGCCTCATGAGTGCTGAGAGTAAAGGTGTGCAACACCCCCCCAACCGGGGCACATCTAACTCTTACTACAAAATGGAGTTTAGGGCTGGAGAGATGGCTCAGTGGTTAAGAGCACTGACTGCTCTTCCGAAGGTCCTGAGTTCAAATCCCAGCAACCACATGGTGGCTCACTACCATCTGTAACAAGATCAGACACCCTTTTCTGGAGTGTCTGAAGACAGCTACAGTGTACTTACATATAATAAATAAATAAATCTTTTTTAAAAATGGAATTTAAAACGAGTAAGGACATTTTATCATGGTACTGGCTGGTTTCCTGTGCCAACTTGACACAAGCTAGAGTCATCAGAGAGAAAGGAACCTCCTTTGAGGAAATCCCTCCATGAGATCCAGCTGTAAGGCATTTTCCCAATTAGTGATTGATGGGGGAGGGCCCAGCCCACTGTGGGTGGGGCCATCCCTGGGCTGGTGGTCCTGGGTTCTACTGGAAAGCAGGCTGAGCAAGCCATGGGTAAGCAAGCCAATGAGCAACGCCCCTCCACGACCTCTGCTTGAGGCCCCGCCTCCATGTTCCCCGCCCCGTTTGAGCGTCTGCCTTGACTTAAGTTTGGGGAAAGCTGAATAAACCCTTTCGTCCCCACCTGCTTTTTGGTCATGGGTCACAGCAATAGAAACCTCAGCGGAGACAGATGGTTTGTGGAGCCACTGACAGAGGAAGACAAATTCTGATGAACATACGCTGACCGTGGACCTAAGATGCTCTCAGATTGGCTTTGCCCTGGAAGAGGAAGAAGGAAGCTCCCGGTTCAGGGTTCAGCCCTTCCAACAGAGGCTAGCACACAGCAGCCGGCGCCCCAGCCCCAGCGCGGTGCAGGCATGCATGGCGGAGGGACGAGGGACGGTGCTACTTCCTGGTGATGGGCCAAAGGGAAAAGTGTTCTCGAGTGGGAGAGACACCAATGATTCTTCACCAGTTACACAGCTGTTATATGAAACTCCCATTCGTTCCGTCACTGGGCTCCTGTTGTGTCCCAGTTTTGTTTCTGTTGCTGTGATAAAAACCCCAGCAAAACTAACTTTGAGGGGAAAGGAGCTTATTTTGGTTTCAGTCTGTAATTGCAGGGAAGTCATGGCAGGAGCTTGAAGCAGCCACAGTCAAAGGAATGAATGCAGACTTGCTTACTCCTGCTCAGCCCTCTCTACATCCAGAGCCCAAACTTAGGGAATGCTACTGCCCATGATGGGCGGAGCATCACACATCCATTAATATAATCCCAGCGATCCCCCGTGGACACACCCACAAGCCAACTCTATCCAGACAATCCCTCATAAGGACTCACTTCCCAGCTGATTCTAGGCTCTGTCGAGTAGCCGTCGACACTAAGTCTCTCCTCGCTTCAGCGTCAGAGCTGTCGGCAGGAAGGGCTGGTGTGGGCTCAGGGGTGTGGAGGGTTTCGGTCCATCGTGGTGAGGGTGGGATGGCAGAACCGGCTGTTTGTGGCAGCCGGAGTTTGTTGTAGCTGTTTCCACGGACCAGGAATGAGAGAAGGTGGGGTTGGACCTCGGGCCAGGATGTAACTAACCATCATATAACCTGGAGACCTCCTCTGCTAGCCAGGGCCCTCCTCCTAAAGCTTTCACCAAATAACGCCTTTGGGAGAGAAACAAGTATTCAAAACATGAGCTGTGGGGAACATTTTCAGATGCCAACCATGATACCTAACAGGCTCTCTGTTGGAGGTGCCCGGGGCATCTACAGTCTTCACAGTCGGCAGAGGTCCCACCATGCGTTCCACCGTGAGCAGGGGAGGCAGTGGCTCCGCCGCAGCTGGTTCAGGGCAGGAGCCTTCTTCCCTCAGGTCCGAGCAGATGCCCACAGCCTGTCAGGCCACTGCAATGCCCATTCCATCCCCGGGTTCCCTTTGTGGCCCAGGGATGAGGCTCAGCGGTAGCAGCAGTGCTGGTTTTCAGCTGAGCCCTCTCCATCTCGCTCTGCACCGAGTCCATTAAATGTGGCCTCTCCCCAGCACAGCACCCGAAGGTTAAGCTCCTTGGAGGTAGATGTTTATTTTGAGATAGCCGCCGGGTAGGCTATTATCACACGCTGAAGCGCTTCCTTAAGACAAAGGTCACCAGAAGCTTCTGCGTGACTGCAAGCTTCCGCATAATGCCACTCACGGAGGACGTGTGGCGAGGGAGAAAGGAGCCTTTTATGGAGAGAAGGAGGAATTTACTGGAGGGGAGAGAAAACACCCTAGAAAGCAGGGGTTTTCTTTTTGCTGTTGTTGTTGAAAGCAGCAGACAAGCACCTTCCCCATTCAATGGAAACAGATTCCATCAAGCCCATTTCTCTGGGGGGTTTCGGATGACAATGGCGTGCCTATGGGGCACAGCAGACAGGCCTTGAACACGGGACTCTGCAGACCAAGGTGACACTTGCTTTGCAGGGCTCCACCTATGTGTTTGTTTCATTGAGTGCGTGGGGGGAGAGAAAAGGGGGAGATGGAGGATCTTGTGCCTATTCAAGAATGGCGTTGGAAGGAGGCTGTAGGGCCTTTTGTGGTCTGGACACTGGAGGTTTAGTGAGAGGCATGAGGATACAAATGGCTTCTGTCCCTTCCCAAATGGTGCTTTGTCTGTCTGTCTGTCTGTTCTTCCTTTCCTCCCCCTGCTCTCTTTCTCTCTGTGTTTGTGTGCATGTGCACAGGCATGGACACACACACTCACACACACTCACACTCACACACACACACACACACACATCATGCACACACACACAGAGGCCGATGTCAGGCCTTGTTCCTCGGGAGCCATTCGCCTTGATTTTAAGAGAGTGTCTCTCACTGGCCTCGAGTTCTCTATGCAGGTTGGGCTGGCTAGCCCACACGCCTTACAGTCCCACCGCTACCTCGGTACCCCTGGGATTACAAGTACACATTCCGCACATGCTATTAAGAAGGGAACAAAACGAAGCCGGGTGTGGTGGCGCACGCCTGTAATCCCAGCACTTGGGAGGCAGAGGCAGGCAGATTTCTGAGTTCAAGGCCAGCCTGGTCTACAGAGTGAGTTCCAGGACAGCCAGGGCTACACAGAGAAACCCTGTCTTGGAAAAAAAGCAAAACAAAACCAAAAAGCCAAACAAACAAACAAAAAGAAGTGAACAAAAGAGCAGCACGGTGTCTGGGGCTCCAACTCAGGCTTACGAGGCCAGCAGTTCTCTGAGGAACATCTCTCAGTCCTGTGGTCCTGTGGTTCCAGCCTCTCCTCCAGCCGCCTGTGTGCAGTTCCCCCTTGGAGTCTCAGGAGGTGCCGGAGTGTGCAAGCTGGAAAGCTAACTGAAGCCGATTCTCTGCAGCCCAGGGGGAGCCCTCACCCAGGCTGGGTACAGAGCGGTTGCTTTGGGGTCATCCCTGCTTCCGCCCACTGTCATCTCTGGAGTTAATTAAGGCCAGAATGAGCTGTGGCGGCATTTTAAGTTAGTATGTAGTAGGGATCGTATGAAGAGGGGGTGCGTAGCTGTGAATGAACCGTGGAAGACTCGGGCTTCCTCTTCTCACCATTCCATTAGATGCCAGCCCCACCCCACTCTGCTCCGCCCACATCCTTCATATCTGCATCCTTCTGGCCATTGACAGGCCTCTGTTAATGCTTCACCTTGTTCGAACCTCTGGGACCAGTGTGCAGCCCTCGCCTTCCTGAGTCACACCATCTTAGCCTTCCTTTGTCTTGAAAATCAAGCCTCAGCCCCTTTCCTGGCTCCACCCATCCTTTGGATATCTATATTTCCTGGCTCACATCTGGGTCCAGCAACATTCATACTCTAAATGCCCTTGGGCCCGTGTCTACCTCCAAAAGCCACCATTATGTAATTATGGATAAAATCATCTTCCTAGGGTTGGTGACAGAGTCAGTAAAGTGGTCACCTTGAAAACACGAGGACCAGAGTTTGATTCCTCCCATAAATAAATATAAATAAATAAATAAATAAATAAATAAATAAATGCCAGATGACATGGTACACACCTGTAGCCTGTAGACCCAGAACTAGAGAGTCAGAGACAGGAACTCTCTGGCCAACCAGCCTAGCCTATTTGGTGAACTGAAAACTAATGACCAGACTGTGTCTAGAAAACCTAATCTTATACCACTCTTGCAGGGGAGCAGAGTTTGGTCCCAAGCACCAACGTTGAGTGGCGCACAACAACTTTATTGCCAAGAGATTTGGTACCTCTGGTCTCCTAAGGCCCCTGCTCTCACATGTACATAACCACACATAAACATAATTTAGACAAACACTTTTGTGTGTATTTTGTTTTTTTGAAACGAGTTCTCACTGTGTAGTTCTGGCTTCCGTGGGACTCACTATGTAAACCAAACTGGTTTGGAACTTACAAAGATCCACCTGCTTCTGCCTCCTGAGTTCTGATACTAAAGGCTTGTACTGCTGTGCTTTACCAGATTAATCTTTATGTTTAAAAGGGGAAAAAAAAACTGGACAGTACCTGAGGAATGATAGCTAAGATTTACACATGCATGCTCACACACACACACACACACACTACAAACTATATGGACAAGGACTATAAGTGCCTATCCCAACTCTAAAAAAAATTATCTTTGAGCTTCCAAGTCCATTTCAAAATCTTTTTATTAATGAGACCAAGAACCTAAAAGAGGATAGAAACACACACACACACACACACACACCTACCTTCTCTTCAAATGAGAAGAGGGAAGTGGGCATGCTTAAGGCCACACCAAGTTAACTAGGAGAGCACAAAGTCGGCCTCACTCAAATCCCACCTGACAGTAGCAATGGTTGAAACCCCTTTGTCTGTGTATGCGTCCCTGGGTGTAGTTCCTGCAGAAGCCAGTAGAGGGCTTCAGATCATCACTAGATCTGCAGTTACAGACAGTTGTGGGCTGCCATATGGTTGCTGGGGATTGAACCAGGGTCCTCTGGAAGAGCAGCCAGTGCTCTTAATCACTGAGCCATGGCTCCAGTGTTCATTTTGTCTTTTGTTTTGTTTTTTACCTTTATTTTTTGACGGCGGAGGCATGAATACTGTTTAAAGGTCAGAGGACAATCTGTAGAGTTTGGTTCTCTCCATCTGAGTCCTGTGTATTGAACTCAGGTCTGAGGCTTGGTGACAAGTGCCGTAACCTGCTGAGCTCATAGACTGGCCCAGAAGTTTTAGATTTGTAGATTTAATTAGAAGTGTTTATAGCGGTCAGTAAGCCAGAAAGCACCCGTGATAGGGAAGACAGACCTCATTGGGGTAAACAATGTTAGAATGTGTGAGACAGGAAAAGTAGAGACAATAAAGGTTTGAGCAGGGATGGGGGCGGGGACGTGAGTAAGGTAGAAAAGGGACTGGAAATGGGTTAAAAGCTAAGATGTGGCCAGGCATAGTGGCGCATGCCTTTAATCCCAGCACTTGGGAAGTAGAGGCAGATGGATCTCCTAGTTAGAGGCCAGCCTGGTCTCAGGACAGCCAGGGCTACACAGAAAAAAACCCTGTCTCTAAAAACAAAAACAACCAAAAAAAAAAAAAAAACCCAAAAAAGCTATATATATGTTTTATGTACTAATTTATAAGCTAATTTTTTAAAAAAGATTTGTTTATTTCATTTATATGAGTACACTGTCGCTGTCTTCAGACACACCAGAAGAGGGCATCGGATCCCATTACAGACTGTTATAAGCCACCATGTGGTTGCTGGGAATTGAACTCAGCACCTCTGGAAGACACTATCAGTGCTGTTAACCACTGAGCCCTATATGCTAATTTTAAAATATAAATATATTTAAGTAAATAAAAATACAATTTTAAAGAAATTTGAACAGAGGTATCTTGCATAGATGGACATTGCTGGTCCTAGAAGACATGGGTTATTAACTGAAAATGTTAGTGCCGGGCACGTGATGCCTTCCTAGAAGTCCTTGGAAAGCCCTCTGAACAACATGGCCCATTACCATTGGTCCTAGTTTCACACCTTAACTATGTGGTGAGGCCCCTTTGCTGAAGGCAACACACACTTTAGTTACAGGACAAAGAAAATAACCTGACACTAACTTCGAAACATCTTCCCCGCAGGCTGGGGTTCATGGCGCAGAATGGGGCAAATGCAGGCTTCTGGGGGAGAAAACAACAGCCCTGGTCTCACCTAGTCCTGGACCCTGCAGGCTACAATCCCAGCCTTCCAGGACAGACGTGCCTATAGGTGCATAGTGTCACAGCGGTTATGGTGGCATCCAAGCCAATGTGATTGGATTTAGAGTCTGTTCCAGACGAAGGGATTTGTGCTTGGTATAAACAACCTCATCGAAAGCCCATGGCTGGGCAGATCAAAGACCCGGCACTCTACTATTTTGCTAAACAACCTAGATATTATGCTTACACCGATAGATTAGAGCTGCTCTCAACCTTGGTCAGAGAAGTTTCCTTTTGTAGTGGCAATGCAGAGATTCAGAAAGGGTTAAAGTGTTAAGGCTAAAGGACTACATGGCGGACCTGAGTTCGGATCCCTAGCGCTGTGTTAAAGACCAGGCCTGGTATCACACATTTCTAATGTCAACTCTGGAGAGACAGAGACAGGCAGATAGATCCCTGGAGCTCCAGCACTGAGGTTACAGGTGTATAATGCTATCTATGCCTCCATGTTCAGGGACAGAACTCATCTAAAAGAGAAAATAGCATGACAGTCATTGAAGAAGACGCTGGACCTCAATCTCTGACCTTTGAATACACACACGTGTGCACCTCTCCTGCATGTGCACCTGTGTTCAGACTTTTATACATGTAACTAACAAGTCCTTATTCCTCACACACGCATACAACCTTGACTTTGAGAGGGCTTGCTTGCATTGGTTACTTACTATTACATCTTTCTCCCAGTGGCCATTGCACAAAGCTCCTTCACTCCTGAGAGCGAGGCCCTGGCATCCTTTCCCTAATAGCCCCACTTCTATGCACAAGAATTTCTGCTCCAAATATCCCTACACTTCAGACCAATTGCTGGTAGGGTATGTCTCTCCTGAGCATTACATTACCAGAATGTTCTCCTAGGGAGAGAAAGCTGCGAGGCAGAGGCTTCTGAAGGAAGCCTTTGTTAGGAACAATGCCTTCAGAGAAGGTGCTCACATTCCTAAATCAGACACTTAGCACGCGCCTTGGCTGGGGACAGAGGTCTCCCCGAAGCTGCCCACTTCAGTTTCTTCATTGTCAAAAGAAGGAACATCCAAAGTGCCTCATGCGTACACCGAGCAGAGCATTGCTTACTGTGTACTTCATCTTCATTACGCAGCGCTCTCTGGATCACAGGAAGACCTTGACTCAGACACTGCACGGCCGCCTTCTACTTTGGGCTCCTCCGCTCTCGCAATGTGGCCATTGTTTGCCGATGTAACTGATGCCAGATGCAGAGAGGGGACCACTCCAGGTAAATGGACCAGAGTTCTGCTTCCTTTCAAGGCTTCGAGCCTTTCCCTCACCTCTGATGAAGCTGATGGATCGTCTCTGCTGAGGAGGTCAGCAAAGACTCAAAGGAAAATATTTTCCATGGGGACCCTCACTTGTCTTAGGAAATGGTGTGGGGCACCCCAGGAGGAGGGTGGTGGTGGCTGAAGTGTGTGCTCTGATAGGAGGAAGCTGAGCGGCAGGCGTGAAGGGGATACAAGGTAATTGATTTTATTTTTAAAATTTTACACAGTGTGTGTGCTGTGTGTGTGCATGAGTATGTGAGTGTGAGTCTGAATGCTTGAGTGTGTGTGCATGAGTGTGCATAAGTGTGTATGTGTGAATGTGTGTGCCTGAGTGTGAGTGTGTGCATGAGTGTATGTGTGTGTGCAAGTGTGTAAGTGTGTGCATGAGTGTAAATGTTGTTGAGTGTATACGTGTGTGAGACTGTGTGCGTGAGAGAGAAATAAAGTGTGTGTGTGAGAGAGAGAGAGAGAGAGAGACAGAGACAGAGAGACAGAGAGACAGACAGAGAGACAGAGAAGGGAATGTGTTTAAAAGCCACAACCTACATGTGGAAGCCAGAGGGCCACTTGGAGGAGAGCGTTCTCTCCCCAGTAAGTGCTCTCCTTCTGCCCTGAAAGTACCCGGGGAATGGCATAGGGCGTCAGGTTTGGCAGGAAGCACCTTTGTCTGCTTAGCCATCTCCCCGGCTGCTAACAGACTTTCCAAGGCATTCTTATGCCACACAGTTGCCTAATCCATCCCGGTTGATGATGAAGTAGTAGATGCCCACAAGTCCTGCTTGGTGGTCTGGGATGCATATTACCTGGGTACCTCAGAGACCATATAGATGGATCCTGTCCTTGTCCTCACTGAACAAGCTGTGACAACAGTCACTCAGCCTCTGCTCAGACCCCAAAGCAGCCACGTCCAATACAGTAACCACCATTTTACTGCCTGAGTTCGGCTGTGTGTGTGTGTGTGTGTGTGTATGTTTGTGCATGTTTGTGTATGTGTATGTTTGTGTTTGTGTGTTTGTGTATGTGTTTGCATGTGTGTGTGTCTGTGTATATGTCTGTGTGTATTTATGTGTATGTATTTGTGTGTATCTCTGTATATGTGTTTGTGTGTATGTTTGCATGTGTGTATGTCTGTGTATATGTCTGTATATATTTATGTGTGTATGTTTCTGTGTATGTCTGTATGTGTTTGTGTGTGCTGTGTGTATGTGTCTTTACGTGTGTATCTGTGTGTGTTTATGTTTATGTTTATTTGTGTGTGTGTGTTTGTGTGTATGTTTATATATTTTTATATGTGTGTATCTTTGTATGTGTGTTTATATGCATTTATATGTGTGTCTTTGTATGTGTATATCTCTGTGTGTGCATTTGTGTGTGTTTATGTGTGTGTATGTGTGAGTGTATGGTGTGTGTTTGTGTATGTATCTCTGTGTGTGTTTGTATGTGTTTATGTGTGTGTATATGTGTGAGTGTATGGTGTGTGTTTGTGTATGTATCTCTGTGCATGTTTGTATGTGTGTGCATGTTTGCACTGTGTGTTTGTGTGTGTTTATGTGTATGTGTGTGTTTGGTGTTTGTATGTGTATGCACATGTATGTTTGTGTGTGTTTATGTGTATGTGTGTGTGTGTTTGTGTGTGTTTATGGGGGGCCTGAGAGTGAGCTCAGGTTTTCAGGCTTGCATCTGATCCACAGATGCCCTTACCCCTGAGCCAACTCATCAGTGCCCTTTTGCCTTTCCTAAAAAATTAATTCCACATCTAAGTGAGTCCAGATATACGCTGTCCTTGTGTCTGGTTCTGTTTCTTAGCATAATCTGCTCAGATTTTATCCATGTTGCCAAAAATGGTGAGCTTGCTTCTTTTTGAAAGCCGTATACTAATCTTTTGCTGTGATTTAAACATGTCCCTGACTATAATCAATGCGATGGCATTCCACAATTATGCCATGACTCCCCTGCCCCATCACTGGGGTCAGATGTCCTTATAAAAGGGCAGAGAGAACCTTTCTTTTCTCCCCCTTCTGCCTATTGCCATGGGAGGACTCAGCAGTTTGAGACTATGTCTTAGTTACTGTTCTATTGCTAAATAAAACACCCTGACAAAGGCAACTTTTTTTAAAAAAAGACATCATTGAGTTAGGGTTGTGGCTGCAGAGCGTTAAGACTCCATCATGGTGGGCAGGGTGAAAGCCAGCATGTTGTCTGGAGCAGTAGCTGAGAACTCGCATCCTGGTCCACAAACGGTCCGCAGAGGATCCTCTCAGGAGTCTTCTGAAACCCCAAGCTTGTCCTCAGTGACACACCTCCTTCAACAAGGCCACACCTCCCCATCCTTCCTAAACAGTTCCACCACCTGGGGACCAGGCATTCAAACATTAGCCTTATGCGGGCCATTCTCAAACCAGCACATCCCACTTTCTGCCCCTCACAGCTTTTAGCCATATCATACTGCAAAATGCATTTAGTTCAACTTCAAAAGTCCCCATAGTCTATCATGGTCTCAACAATGTTTTAAAGCCCAGAATCTCTTCTCAACTCAGAGTATTGTCTTAATTGTAACCGTTGTAAAAGCAAAGGTCAAATTACACACAACAGTGCAGGATAAATGTTACCATTGCAAAGAGGAAAGGAGGCAAAGGAAGGAAACACAGGGCCAAAGCAAGTCTGAAAGCAACAGAGCAGACTCCAAATCCTGTTGCTCTGTGTCTCCTGTCAGAGGGCGGAAATGCCTCTCTAGCTTTGCTGACTGCAACACACTTCTCTCTCTGAAACTGGATCCCTCCTTTCCTTTGTGAGCCCACCCTGGCAGATAGCTCAAGCTCTACCCCACCCCCAACATCTTAGGGTCTCCAGTGTAATCCAGGCTCACCCCCACAGCTCCACACAGGGACTCCCTTGGCCTCATAGCTCGCCTTACCTCAAGCCAATGATTTTTTTCTTCAAGGTTTACTTTATTATTATATGTAAATACACTGTAGCTGTCTTCAGACAGGGTGTCAGATCTCATTACAGATTGTTGTGAGCCACCATGTGGTTTCTGGGATTTGAACTCAGGACCTTTGGAAGTGCAGTCAGTGCTCTTAACCACTGAGTCATTTCTCCAGCCCTCAGTCGATGATTCTACAAGCCCTTTCCCTGTGCGTTCTTCATGACTCTAAAGCCAGAACCACATGGAACTTGATATGCTCACATCTTGATCCACACAGACAGACCTGCCACATCTGCCCGCCTGCTCAGGATGGAGCCTGGTCCTTCAGCGTCACATTTGGAAGCAGCTTTTGTTTATTGTTTCTTTTCAGGAGCAGAAAATTCCTTAGGATTTTCTCTTTCACAGGTAGGGAGCTTAGCTGGCTGGGTGGGCTTTCCCTGAGGCCACTACTACCTCTCTCTCTCTGTTCCTCTCCTCAATCTCTTTGCCTCTTTTAGCGCAAGCCTTGGCTCCAATATTAAATTTCCTGGTTCTCCATTTCTCTACAAACTGTACACTTCTTTTCGTTGTTGTGGATTTTTTGTTTGTTTGTTTGTTCATTTGTTTGTCTCTGGGTTTTTGCCACATCTGCCCATTTTCATTGTAGACCTGCATAAGAAAGATTACTAATAACCACACAACACAGTCAATATTAGGCTATCTCGAAATCTCTATCAAATAAATCAACCCATTTCTCTTCAATTGAGCCTTGGGCAAGTTCTCAGCGTGAAGGCATAAGGCAGCCATGTTTTTTTGCCAAAGAATCACAAGAATGGTCTGTAGCCCCGTTGCAAGCGCTGTCACCTTCTGCAAGCTCTTGAGCTGACCTCTGGAGTCCACATGGCTCTCAGCACAACTGTCGTCCACTCCTCCTAGGAGAGTCCGCTAAGATCTGCTAACAGCATCCAACTGCGTCTGTTTTCCAAACCCCTAAACCTTTCCACTTCATCAAAAGAACCACAGTCAGACATGTCCAGAGATAGACCACTCCCTGGTACCAGCTTCTGTTCCAGTCACTTTTCCATCGCTGTGACAAAACACCATGACCAAAACAACTTATGGAAGGAAGCATTTAACTTGGCTTATGATGACAGAGGGTTAGTACGTGATGGCCAAGCAAAGGCATGGCAGCCATGACAGCTGAGAGCTCACATCCTGATCTACAAGCAGGAGACAGAGACAGACAGCTCTGGGAACAGTGCGAGTCTACTGAAACCTCACCCCAGGGATGGCTGAGCCCTGTGATCATTTCCTGAGGAGCCTCCACATGGTCAGCTACATACAGCAGGTCGCCCACCGTGAACATCCTTGGTACTCCCCCTACCCTCCGCCCCAATACCATGTCTTTCAGAGGACTCCTTCCCTGCTGTCTCTGGCCCTACCCACAGCTTCAGAGTGTAAGGCTGCTGCTACACTGGGGATTTTACACACAGGCTCATCTGATCCTCACAGTAACCCCTGGATTCTGCCAGGTCCCTATTTACACACAAGGAACTATAGACTTGGTGCAGTAGTGCAAAGTGCCCAAGACCACAGTCAAGAAGTGGGGTGCCAGGCTTATACAGGCAGCTCCCAGACTCAGACACAGACAGATGTAATTCATTCTATTAAAAAGGCCGAGGCTAAGAGCTGCAGAAGTTGAAGTTCTTCAGATGGCAGCCAGCAGCCACGGCCAGGGAACTTAACTACACCCACTCCTTCCTGTGCTGGATCTCCTGAAAGGCAGCTTCCCAAGGGTCACCATACCATCATCTTGCATGGAAGTTAGTCCTATCAGTGGCCTGTCAAGAAGGCTGTATCCTGGGATATGAAAGGGAAAGCAAGGGAGATCACTTCAGCTGCAGTCCCCGAGCCCCAGGTAAAATAAAAATGCAGAACACACATGTCCAACCTTCTGACACTGCAAAATGACACAGCCATTTACATGGTCCGTGCTTGCTAACCATGAAATCATGTTCTAAAACAATGCAGCAGCAGCAGCAGCAACAACAACAACAATAATAATAATTGCAATGCTTAAGCAGTTTACAATTACATTGAATCACACTCACAACCATTCCTGGTTAGGAACAACCATGTGTGCCTTATGAGCCGCAGGTTGGACGCACATGAAGACATTCATTCCAATTTCCAACCTGGCTCCATTGATGAGAAAGGACACATCATAGTCACCACAGTGACATCACCTGGGCTCTATCTCCCCTGGGCGATCTGTGAAGGAAAAGGAGATCCCTATTGGGCAGGAGCGAAAGAAGCTCTTCAGCCTCGGTAGCTGGTGACCATGAGCCTCTGGAAGAGAAGTGTTGCTTCCGGGCTTCCGGCTCACATGGGTGACCAGATAATTTGCCGGGAGATCCAGGTATAGTAAAGGATGGATGATGGGTTCTGTGTACAACTTTCTGGGCACGGGAGAGGATGTCTACTCAGTGACTCGGACAAGTGGGGGCATGTGTTTAAAGGTGACCTCCAGTAGGGAGACACATTTGGAAACCACAGAACAGGTTGCTCAGCGAGATGACCCAAGCACAGCCATGAGAAGAGATTGCTCAGAGGGTGCTGACAAGGACCAGGGAAGGAATAAGAGAGAGGCTGGAGAGCACCGGGGCTATTATAGCCAGAGGAGAGAAGGGGCGGGGCGAGAAGAAGGCTGCGCATGCTCTGTGGTGGAATGCCCTCGGCGCTGACTTCTAACAGCCGTGGGGAAATATTAACAGTGTTCCGGAGAGCAGAGGAGCAAAGGGGGAACTGTAATGCATGTGCTGGACTTTGGACATTCCACAGGAAAAGCCACGTGATGACTGTTCTCTCCCCTGCCCCAGCACCAAGCCTCACCCGACTCCACAGTCTTCACCCGTTTGCCCAAGGAACCCAGAACCGAAGATCCACGGAGTCCTAGAGTCCCCTGCCTCTCAGAAGGCCAGGTGACCTCCTGGCCCCACGATAGAAACAAACAGGAAGAGTGTCACACTGAGAACACATAGAATTCCCAACTCCATCATGAGCAGGACACGTGTCACACGAGCAAAGGCGCCAGGGCCCTCAATTCAGGAAGTCCCAGGACCAGGACAGAAGCCTCAATGGTCGGCTTTAATTTTTCAAAACCTACTTTTAATGGGTTCTCAAATGCTTTAACCTCTCTTCTAGCCCCCCACCCACCAAAGGGAGTGGTAAAGAAAGGGTATAAGGATAAGGGGAAGTGGAACTGTTTCCTATGGCCAATCTGGTTTCTACGACTTTTGGGAGAATATACTAACATCAGCTCCTGTAGCCACCAAACTTTCTTTGTCAACGCCATTCATTTGTAGCATTAATTGGGGTCTCTGATTCGTCGACCACTATTTGCCAGAACACACGTTTTCCAGTACTCCCAGAAGCCCCTGTCCTTTCTACTGGAGCAGCCATCAGTTGAGCAATTCTAACGACTGCCTCAATTTGTATCCCCTTTGTCACATCTGCCATAATTTTTATTTCTTCCCTGCTATCCTCATCTACTACACCTGGATGCACAATAAATCCTTTGGAAGTTAATCCACTTCTTTCAGAGATTATTCCCACTGTCCCCGAAGGTAACGGACCACACACACCAGTGGGTGACTTGTGACACTCGACACATTTGAGTGCTCGGGAGGGGACAGTCACAGTGACCTTCAGGTTCAGGCATCTTCTCCTCCTGCCCTGGGACACACTTCACAAAGCTGCTCTCACAGTTTGAGGAAAAAGAAACTTAGATATTTTTTTAAGAACGGTAAACTAAAGGCAATTAAAATGGGGGAGGGGGGAAGTGGCAATCAAATGTCATTAAACTTCAGAGGAAGCATTTCACTCGCTGACAAAAGAGAAATAGCAAAGCCGGTGTTCCCGTTATGTTTCCATAGGGACGGTGTATGGCGGCAAAGGAGGCGTCATCAAGATATGGAGAACTGTATGAACTGGGTAGCTGGGACAGGGGGATGCCTGTTCTTTGGGGGCAGGGAGAGCCACAGAAGAACACTTTAGAAGCCCTACTTAATTTTGAAAGAAAAGGGAAATTATTTGCGATTTCAATCTTAGCTGCGGCACAGGCCTGTACCACCACCAAGGCGAGGGAAATTAGTTGCCATGGCAACTTCAGGTTGCATCATTAAGAATTTTTAAAATGTTGAGAGTTGGGAGGCAGGGCTTAAACACTGAAGGAAGAGGGGGAGAAGAAAGGGGGGAAATCAGGGTGGAGGGGGAAGCTAAGAGGCAGAGAAATAAGCCAGGGACAAGTGACAAAAGAAGAAACTGAGGAGTGGGGGAGGGTGGCTCAGTGGCTAGGGGAGCTGGTTGTGGAAGCAAGGCCTGTGTTCAAATTCTTGGGTTCCATGTAAAAGCTGTGTAAGCCCTGAGTGGAACAGAGGCAGCTGGAGCCCCTCTGGCCAGAGGCCTGCTTCAAATTCAACAACAGACCCTACTTCAAAAGATATATGGTCACAGAGGAAGCTCCTAATGTTCTCTGACCCCCAAATGGAGGCTCACGGTCACTCACGCCTGCACACACATGTGTGTCATATGCCATACACACACACACACACACACACACACACACAGACATGCACGTGCGCACACACAGACCTGAAAAGGAAGGAGAGGAGGAGGAGGAACTAATTCTTCCGGGGTTGGGGAGCAGCAGGCAGCTCACCCCAACTTGGCTTCCTCTTTGTCCTAATCTGAGCATTTCTCCCTTCTTCTATAAAAGAAGGAAATCTTTAGAAAGATGAAGAGGGCCACAAGAAACAAACTTCACTTGTTTTGTTTTCTGAAAGCATTAAACTTATCTTTCCATTTCATGTTCTATTTACAGAATTTTTAACCCGAGATCTTAATTCTTAACCCACCAGACAAGAAATTTAAAAAAAATCAAACTTTGGGAGGGGGAAACCAGGAAAGGGGAAATCATTTGAAATGTAAATAAAGAATATTTCTAATAAAAAAAGATAAACAAAATCAAACTTTGTAATCAACATGCTACTTCTTGAAATTTTCCTGTGGGCCTTCATGTGTGGGAACAATAATGAGATGCTCTTAGAGATGGAGGTATGTGCACCCCAGAAGGCGTAGTCAAAGAACCATGATGAAGGAGCTAATACTCACTTCAGCATTATGAGTGTGCACATGTGTGTATGTGTGCATTTGTGCATATCCCATGAGTGTACAATACATGCCCACATGTATGCACATGTATGTGTGGGCATGTGTGTATATGTGTATGTGCATGTGTGTGCATGTGTGTATATACATGTGCAAATATGTATGTGTGTATATGTATGTGTGTCTGAAGTTTATATATTTGCACATGTGTGATGTATGTGCATGTGTGTGCATTATGTATATATGTATGTGCATGTGTGTGCATTATGTATATATGTAAGTGCATGTATATATGGTGCATGTATGTGCATTTCATATATATGTATGTGCATGTATATATATGTGTATGTGTATGCATGTGTGTATATATGTATGTGCATGTGTGTATAAGTATTTTTGTGTGTCTGAATGTGTATATATTTGTGCATGTGTATATATGTATGTGCACATGTGTGCATTGTGTATATATGTATGCGCATGTATATATTTGTGTATGTATGTGCGTGTGTGTATATATGTATGTGCATGTGTGTGCATATGTGTATATGTATTATGTGTGTCTGACTGTGTATATATTTGTGCATGTGTATATCTGTATGTGCATGTGTGTGCATGTGTATATATATGTATGTGTATGGGTATATGTGTTTGTGTGCATGTGTGCATATATATGTATGTGTGTCTGAATGTGTATATATTTGTGCATGTATGTACATGTGCATATGTGCCTGTGTGTTTGTGTGTGTATATATGTGTGTGCATGTGCTTGTATATGTATGTGTGTACATATGTGTGTGTACATGCCTTCATACAGGAGGAGAAGGGAACATAGATAACCAGCAAGATCATTATGCTTATCTGGGAAAGATCTAGAAACCTCTGCTCTCAACTTTGAAACATGCTAACAGTTCTCTGTCTGCCCCAGAAGTCCCCACTCTTCCTCATGTGAGTTCCTGCACAAGCCTCGCTTGCCCTTGTGGCTGATCTGGAAAGATGACTTCCCCACTCGTGAGCCTTTTCTAGAACTGAGAGGCTCCATTCTTCCCACAGAAAGTATTCGAATGCACCCCTACGTCATCATGATCAGGAGCTTGGGAGCCAAACGCATGGTGCCTACTTCTGTCAGCAGCATTTCTGGAGTCCCTAAAGCCCCAGGCAGGGCCCTGCTTTCTATTCTGCTTCCTCTCTAACAAGGAGACAGCACTTGTTGGCCCTGAGCAAACCCCATATAGTTCTCGGGGCCATTTCTTCTCAGGAAGGTGAAGACACTGTTACTGATTGGCACCCTCAGGAAGCTGGTAAGAAGATCAAACCAGTCAGGTGCAGCAAGTAACTCCCTGACTTGTACTTCAGATCCTCATGTGAGGCAGGCTGCCTCTGGTGGTGGAGGAATCGGAGAACATTCTGAGGCAGGTAACACACAAGGGTCTGAAGCTTGGGCTCTGTGTATGTATGGAAAGAAGTAGGGGGTGTCCTCAGGGGAAAGGACTTGGTACAAGCTGTGTACCCCACAGGCAGGAAATGTTTGCCTAGATACACAAAGGAGACATGCTAACAAGAGAAACAGCCGGGAAGGAGAAGAGGTTCCCACGGGGTCCTACAGGCCTTGAATGTCACTATCAGGAACTGGAGAGTTTTGTCTTCCAGACTCTCACAAGTTTTTTTGGGCTGGGGAATGAACACAGAGGCTGTATGCTCAGGAACCGTTAAGAAGGCAGCCTAGTATGTAGTATAGCTTAGAGATTGATATTTCCCTGAGAGATGCAAACTTAAGATTTATCCTCCCTAACCCAGTCAAATGAAGTCATCTGTAAGAAAGATCCCATCAGCTATAAAATGTATGGAATTATTATGGTTATTTATTATAACAATCATGCTCACGCAAGTAAGATTTAGACCTCTCTCTCAGATTCATTTCCGTGTTTCAATCACTTAGTAGCGCCCCTAGTCCCCAGGTTGTGTTTTGCCTTCCCTGGGCTGTGATCACAGCCAGCGTATGGTTGGTAGGACAGGATTGCACAGTAAAGTCCTGCTTCTCCCTTCCAGGGGAGTCAGTTCTGGGGTGACACACACGATGGCTTTATAATGTCACACATCAAAGGACCGAACTACATCCAAGAAAGGTCATTTCCTACCAATGCGAACAGTACGCAGCCTGCACATAGCTTTGGCCCAAAAGATGACTAACCATCCCCAGAGGCAACTAGTCCCAGCATAGCACGGTGCCAGCCTTTGTAATGAGGATGATCTATCTGGCCAGGGCGAAGTAAAGATGTCATAAGACCAGAGGAGGGGACAAAGGGGACATTAAAGGTAAGTCCACTGAGGTCAAGAGCCAACATCTCTTATAAACTGTAAAAAAGATGTCACCCACAGATGGACCCTAATTGAAACTAAAAGTTCTGATACTCAACGTTATGTTTTCTTATGGTCCACACAATCCAGTTTCTGATGACAGCTGTGTCTGGTCACAGGACATCCTCCAAGGCTCCCCGGAAGGTGATATGGTTTGGAGAGGAAGATGGAGGCATGCCAGGTAGATGGTGCCTCTGAGGTTAAGCTCTTTGTTTCTTGTGTGCTGCTGAGACCCCACTCCACAGACCAAGCTGCTGCCGCCACACAAAAACATTATCTTGGCCAATGCAGACTGGGCTGTGGAATCTTTATGGTGAAACCAAGATGTCAGATCATCAGCTTGAGTTCCCGCTCAGCACCTAGGTTCCCTCAAGCAACGAAGAATCTTTTTTTTAAGACTTATTTATTCAGTATATGTATATGTGTATGCGTATGCGTATGTGTATGTATATGTATATGTATATGTATATGTATTATATGAAGACACTGTAGATGTCTTCAGACACTCCAGAAGAGGGCATCAGATCTCATTATGGTTGGTTGTGAGCCACCATGTGGTTGCTGGGATTTGAATTCACACACACACACACACACACACACACACACACACACAAAGTCCTCAGAGACATCCTATCTGAAGCACGGAAGCCAACTTCAGCGGCTCAAAGCAAGAACTGAGAACATCTCAAGAAACTCCATGATGACCTCGCTGACTGACTGGAGACACATCCCTCCAAGGGCTCACCCCGTCAGACTGCCTCCTCCAGGCAGGCACACATCTCCCTCTCTATTTCTTACTCAAAGTGTTCTTTCCGGAACGCTATGCGAGCCTGTGTGTGGTGTCTCCGATATTAATAGCACCAAGTGTCAGAAGCTATGACAGCGGTAAAAGTAGGCATGGACTCAGGGCCCCCTCTTTTCTGGGAGGCAACGCTCCCCCATGCAAAGAGAAAATAAACACAGCCCTGGGAGAGCACAAACGCCAATAACTGTGAGATTTTGATTAAATAATAGATATGTGTTCAGAAGCACTTCTGTATAGTATGTGATTAAGAAAGATAAGTAGACATTCCTGCAGGCCTAATGATAATAATTACCGCCACGTATCAAGTGCAGAATATGACACCAGAAAGCCCGTCATTAACCTTTCCCAGGGTTATTTTTTGGGGTGTATTTTTGACACCGTGGACACGGGCATTCAGAAACTAAATACAACCAGAACTGAAGCAATTACCCTCAGAGAGCGCCCTGATTGTGCCTGGGATCAAGACAGGGGGTGAGAAGGGGAAGAGAGAGAGAGAGAGAAGGCAGTGGGGGACAGAAAGTCTTTCATATAAAACAGATGCGTGCTTAATATGGAACATCTGGCCGGTCTTATAACGATTTCTATTAACATTTCCGCAACTGTCAGTAACTCGGGAAACTGACAGAACTTCCTCGTTTAAATTTTTTTTGCCATAAATAACAACCTAAGACCCAGCTCTTTTTTTTTTCTTTCTTTCCTGCCTGTGCACAAATTTTGGTCCCCGACATCTGATACTAACTGTTCAGCATTTCCATACCTTCTGGGGGATCCAAGGCTGCTCTGGATTCTCACCTCCCAGTCATCTCCCCCATAGGGCTGGCTTTGAGACTGTTTAGACTCCTTTACTGTATGCCACATGTACCAGTCAGCCCCTGGTGCATAACAAAGTGTGCTCACCATAGACACACACAGTGGCTTCACAGGACAACCATTTGCTCTAGCGGTCTGGGATGGACTCCACTGTCTATTTCTTTTACTCTGCCCTGGATCATGCATGCAGTGGTTGGCCGGGGCTTGGCTGGTCTAATTGGATCTCCTAGGAGATCCCCGTTCTCCCTTATATCTTCGTGGCCAAGCCAGGTCCAAACAGAGCAAAGGGTAACATGCAGAGCCGTATCGGGCCAAGATGTGGACCCAGCCCAGTCACATCCATTGCTCTTATTGGTCAAAGCAGTTTCATGGGATCCAGAAATGGATCTAATTTGTTGAGACAAACAGCAGTGTCAGATTGCAGGATAGAAACTGAAGAGCGACTGTGATCATTTTCACAAGCAAGATCTCACCCCAGGGTCCCCATCAGGGAGGTGCCCTCATCACAGCTGCACAGGGAGTGTAGAGTCCAGGAAGTTCATCCAGGGACCCACGGCTGCTTAGAGTAGGGGGCTCCTCAATGGTGAGCTATCTCACCAGCTCCGTTTGCATGATTCTGCTTTACCGGTTTATGTTCTCTCTCTCTCTCTCTCTCTCTCTCTCTCTCTCTCTCTCTCTCTCTCTCTCTCTCTGTGTGTGTGTGTGTGTGTGTGTGTGTTATGCCCATAGAGTTCAGAAGATAACATTGGATCACACCTTACCTAGTGTTCTGTTCCTGTGAAGAGACAACAACCCTAATAAAGAAAGCATTTAACTGGGGCTGGCTTACAGTTTCAGAGGCGTGGTCCTTTGTCACCATGGCGGGAAGCTTAGTGACACACAGGCAGACATGGAGAGAAGGCTGAGTTCTACATCTGGATTCAAAGGCAGCAGGAAGAGAGAGGGTGTGTGTGGGCCTGCCTTGAGCTTCTGGGGCCTTGAACCCTATCCCCAGCGATACACTTCCTCTAAGAAGGCCACACCTCTTAGAGCCTATGGGAGCCATTTTTTTTTTCATTCAAACCACTACAGATCACCTGGCCTGGACCTGTAGGTTGTTATGAGCCAACTCTTGGGTGCTAATATGACAAGCACCTCCCATCACACAGGTATGTGAGGTGATGGGACTGGACCCCTGGACCCCTGGACCCCTGGACCCCTGGACCCCTGGACCCCTGGACCCCTGGACCCCTGGACCCCTGGACCCCTGGACCCCTGGACCCCTGGACCCAGGGCTTTAGACTCGCTAGCAAGCACTGGGCTGACTCAGCTCTATCCCCAGCCCCGCATGTGCGTTTGTCATTTGATCCACACGAATAGCATGCCATCCCCATTTTACAGACAAGGAAACTAAGGTGAAGGGGTGTCCATCCACTGATTGGCCCGGGGCCGGTTGGTGTGCGCGCTACAAGAAGAGTGAGAGAAGGAGGAAAGCAGAAAGGGTGAGTCTCCCGGCACTCAGCCCATCCATTCCTGGGCAGGGAGAGGGGAAGGAAGCCGGCAGAAAGGGCTTCAGACCACCATTAGTCTGCGTGAGCAGGAGGCCATCTTCTCCTCGGCAGCCTACAGTAAGAAGGTGGGTCGGGGTAGAAACACCTCCCGCCCATAGACACAGGCGGTAGACGCTGGGCTCTAACGCTAACCAACACAACTGGGAGGTCCACTGACAAATGCCACATTATAAAATTAGAAAGGGGTGGGCTCAGGGGCTCGGGTCCCACTGAGCATCTAACTCTCAGAAAATGAAGAACACAGGGGCCTCTGGAGCAGGAAGGCGTGGACAGGACAGCCCAGTGGGTGGGGCCGCGCAAGTCCCCAAGCTGGCGGAATGAAAAGAGGAAGGATGGAGACTCTGACCTGAAACATCACAAGGCCCTACTGTGTGTACTTGCCTTTCACCTACTGTGTGCACCTGCCTTTCAATCTGCAGGGGCCCAGCGGGATCTGTACTCAACAGCAGGTAGAAAGAAAGAGGCCGGTTCCACAACCGTTTAGGAAGGCTGGACCCAGTGCCTCCTTGTTTAAGGAGGAGCCAGGAGACAAGCCAGAGAAGGCTGTGGGGGCCCAGGGTGTCTGCCTCCCCGGGGTGACATTTCCTGGTAGCTGCAAAGAGCCTCCCACTGGTGTGTCCCATCGTGCCTGCCGCGTGATGCCCTGGCGTTAGAGATTCTATTAACAGGTCTTGGTGTCGCAGGGACAGGAAGACAGTGCGGCAGAGCCTGAGTCACCGTAGAGCCAGAGACAATTAGACAGCGGGTGCTGTTAGGGATCGTTGGCGTCATCGGCCCTGTGACACTCCACACCTGCAGTCTATACAGAGGAGGACACTGAGGTCAAGGGGGAACAGGACATGCTAGACAGGGGCTTGCTTTTCTTTTTGTCTTCCTTCCTTCCATCCTTTCTTTTTCTTTTTTTCCTTTTCTTTCTTTCTTTCTTTCTTTCTTTCTTTCTTTCTTTCTTTCTTTCTTTCTTTCTTTCTTTCTTTCTTTCTTTCTTTCTTTCTTTTTTTGAGACAGCATCTCACGTGACCCAGGCTAGCCTAGAACTCCGACGCTCCTGCCTCTACCTCTCAGGGTGGGGTTAAAGGTGGGGACCACTACACAATGCTGTGGCTCACACCCAGGGAAGCTGGGTAAGCAGTCTGCCCTCTGAGCTACAGCCCTAGGTCCTTGCACTGAGAGTCCCAGCTATGCACTCTCCACACCTGAGAATGGTTTAGGAGTAGAGAACAAGGGGTTTTGGGGGGGTGCTGGTCTGTGACCTCAGCAAGGCTCCTGGTTCTGCCCACTCTACACCAGGAACACCCTCCCCCCAGTACTATAACCACAAACAACTGCAGGCATTGCCTTAGTGTCCCGGTGACTGGGCCTTGGGTTCATAGCTGAAGTGACCCCTTGTCATCAGCTACAGCCCGTGTCCTTATCATCACAGCCACACCAGAGATGCTTCCCCGAGACACTAGGAACTTGAGAGGATTCTGAATGCCACCGAACGGTCCTGGCCACAGCCGAGGCTAGACAATGGGAATCTATATTTGAATGGCATATAATGGCAAAGAGCTGCATAAAGATAAAATCTTTAGGTTGAGATTGTTCCTTAGGCTTCATATCTACAGCACAAAAGGGGGACAGACAGACAGGAAGGAAGGGAGGAAGGAAGAAAGAAAGGTTTAAAAGGAGAAAATGATTGAACACCAATGGGTCTACATCTCTTTCCAGTGTGTTTCCATTCCCTAGGGCTCTATAAAGTGCTTTCAGGCCATGGGGTTCAAGAGTTGATTTGAGGAGAAAGTCTGTGGATGCCTTTCCTCCACCATCCCTCCATGATCTTTCTGGGACTTCCAAAGGCAGACGGACAGATTGACAGAGTATTTATTGCAGGGCTCTGAAAGGCTCAGCTGCTATGGCCAGCCTGGGCTCCTACGCTGGGACCTTTTCAAGTACCTCCCCTAATTTTGTCCTTATAGTTATCAAAACAGCCTATAACTTCTGGGAGAGCCACAGCCTCATTCCTTGGTTCAGAGACAAAGTCATTTTCTCAAAGTCACGGAGAGGCTCTAACAGCAGAAGAACTCAGGGCTCCTGACAGCCTGTCACAGGGCTGGACATGGCTTTGGGCAGAACTGCTCTGCTCCCCAGATACCAGGAGGCTCTAGAGGAGGACCTGTGCCTCTCCATAGAGATTGGAACGCCCCCCTGTGGTGGCATCTGTGAAATGGGTGCAATCTCACAGCCTTCAGAGTCTACATGATGCAATCATGAATTCAACAGTGTGGATGTGCAAGAGTGTGTAACACCAGGAGCATCAGGGACTTCCTGTCTGCAGAAGTCCTCATCCCACCACACAGCTATTCAGTCACGTCCATGGGGACAAGAACAACATGTCATGGGGCTGGGCCATGGGGTGGGAGACAAAAAAACACACTGCCTCTTGTTACCAGAAATCCCTCTGATCTGAGCATGCACAGTGACACTGGACCAGACTGTTGAGGCGCTGTGCTGAGTGAACCCTTCCCTGCTCTGTATCATTGACATTGACTTAAAAGGTATCTGCAAAGTCCATACTGCTACCTGCTCTCTCTGTGTGTGTGCATGTGTGCATGTGTGATCATGTGTGCTCTGTGTGTGCACATGTGTGCATGTGTGCATACACTCTGTGTGTGTATGTGCACATGTGTGCATGCACGCTGTGTGTATGTGCACATGTGTGCATGCACTCTGTGTGTATATGCACATGTGTGCATGCACTCTGTGTGTATGTGCACATGTGTGCATGCACTCTGTGTGTATGCATGTGTGTACTCAAGTATGCATGGACTCTGTATATGCATGTGTGTGCACATGTACATGTATCCATGTGTGCATATATACTATGTTTGTGCGAAGTGCATGCAGGAAAGGATCCACAGTTAGAGTCTGGTCAGCCTCGGCTGTTTTCCTCAAGTGCGATCCACCTTGTCTTTTGGGACAGGGTCTTCCACTGGCCAAACAGGCTGGGATAGCTGCCTGACCAGCCCCATGGATCGGGCCTGCTTGGTTTTGCCTCCCCAGTGCTGAGATTACAACTGTGTGCCACACACTGGGGGCTTGGGGACTCAGGCCCTGGTCTCTGCTTGGTGAGCCTTGCTGGTGACTGAACCAGCTTCCCAGCACGTCACCTGCTTTTGAAATGCCCATGCAGCTTGGAAAGGGGAGGCCCTCCCCATCCCCAAGAATCACCCTGGGGAAAGGTACGGGATCTGTCTGAAGTGCACAGGTCTTATCTTGGAGTCTCTACTGTAGAATTTCAGGGCCGCCATTTTGAAGTGTGCCCTGTACAGCTGCGCTGGTAGCTTACTGCAGGAACAGGAAACTGGAGACAGTAGGTGCGTCAATGGCGGGCTACTTCCTTTTCAGGACCCCGCCTCTATCCCTAAGGGCTCTGTCCTAAAGAATTAAAGACCCTTTTCTTTCCCCATTTGCTATTTATTTTTCTGTCTTTACCTTGAAGGGGAAAAAAATAAAAAAAGGTTTTTTTGTTTTATCTTCGAATGTCCAGGGAGTTGAAGGGCAGAGAGGGTGACTGTGGCTGAGCCGAGAGGTATCTGCAGGGCGGCTATCCGCGGAACCAGTTGAAGATGCTTGCGGTCACTCCTCGGGCTGGGCTCCCACGTGCGGAAGGTACAGGAAGGAGGGTTTGGGACTGGAGATAATTTCACACAATACATTTGCCCTGGTCTCCAGGGCTGCCCGGAGAAATGTTCAGCCCAGAAAATCATCCAGCACTAGGCACAATTTGGGCAGTCCCGAGGCACACTGTAGGAACTCATCAGGCTGCACGAAGTCACGCTGAAGCAGGAAATGTTGGATCCTGGACCTCGAGCCCAGCCCGGCTTCAGACGGCCATTTTCTTGAGGGACAGTATGCTCCAGTTACAGAGGGACTCTGGCCCCACGACAGGCGGAAGATACCAGAAAGGCCAAGTTGGTCAGGGCTGTCTCTTTGAAGAGCTGGATAGCTGGGGACCGAGGCCACAGTGATTTGGGTCAAACTTCAAACATTCCTGTCTGGAACATCTGCTCTGACCTGGACCTATCTTTAGAAATTTCTTTTCAGGTCAGTGTGGGAAGAAGCTATGGATTCAGCGGCATGAGTTCCTCTGGACACTCTCCACAGCATATTTAAAATGGGGCCACTGAGAAAAGCATCAGGGGACACTCAGCAGGGTTAGCTGGAGCCCTCCCGTGCTGTACTATTCCTGAGAATAACCACAAGCACAATGGCTTGACACAGAGCTGACAACCCTGCAGTTCTTGCAAACTGCCAGTTCTTGGGTCATCGGACTGGCACATTAGCACAGGTGCTTCAGATGCAGAAACCATGCCTACCTGGGAAATAACGGCTATCAGGGCCACAACGACAGGGACTGCGGTGGTTTGAATCCAACATGTCTCCCACTGGCTCTTTCTTCTTCATCATTTGACAGGCTTTTATGTATCCCAGGCTGACCTCAAACTCAATATGTGACTATGGCCTTGAACTCCTGATTGTCCTGCCCCAGCTTCCCAAGTCCTGGGGTCACAAACACATACCCCAACTCTCAAGTGACACGATGCTGAACTCCAGGGCTTTGTGTATGCAGTGACATTCTACCACTGAGCTCCAGCCCCAGCCACAGGCTCATATTTTGAATACTTTATCTCCAGCCGGTGGGAGATGAGGGGACAGAAGCACTATTTTGAAGGCTGATCAAAATACATCATTAGGGGCGGGCCTTTGAAGGTGGTATCAGGACTGTTTCATCTGTGGTCTCTGTTCCCTGCCTGTTGCCATGTGAACCAACTGTCACCACCAGTTCCCACTGCCATACACCAAGACCTCCAGTCTACCTTCTCCACCATGATGGACAGGAACTCTAAGAAACAGTGAAAATCCATCTTTCCTCTTGAGAGATGCAGAGAGGAAAGGCTACACAGCATCATCCCCCTTTTCCGGAAGCCACAGAGGGGGAAGGCAGTGTCAGCCTCTTCATTCTGCTTAAGAATCTCAAGAGAGGATCTGATTGGCTGAACTCTTTTGTAACTGGTCCTTGTTTAAGGGAGGGGCAGTATTTTGATTGATAGATCCTTTCTTCCTGTACATGTGTGTGCGTGTGCGTGCCCCCTCCTGCGCGCATGCACAAGCTCACACACACACCCACACACACTGAAGCTGCTGCCCGAGTGCAGGAGGGTGAACAGTTCCTGGAAGCAAAGGAAGCTTCTAGAAAGCACTCATTCCTTAAAGGCTTTTGGGGATTAGCATCCTAGTGGACATCCGGAGTGGGGTTGCCCTGCCTTTACACCCCCCCCCCGGGAAGTCTGTGTCAGGAAGGTCAGGTAATACCATGGCTGTGCACAGCTGGCCACGACTCAGCCATCAAAACCATGGCAGCAAATGTAGCTGCCGGGCTGGCAAGGGTCCAGTATAGCCAGGGCAGGGTTAAGTCCAGCGACTGTGGCAGTGCCGTGTTAACTGCTATAACAGCTTGGCTCCCTCATGGCATGCGCAAAGAGGCTAGCCTGCCTCGTGGCAAGCTTCGCTGCAGAGAGAAAGTTACAACGGTGTCATTCACCTCTTCTGATGCTGCACGCCCTTCCTGCCTCCTGCTGCCCCAGAGCCAGTGCTTTCTCCCTCCCCACTTACTCCGGAGAAATGAAACCTTCCCTGTGGGTTCCTCTGCCTGTCCCAACACTGCCCATACCATGCTGGACTCAGAGCTCTGGCTTCCTGCCCTCCCAGGGGCCTCTCTGTTTACTCTCCGTGCTCAATGGGATCCCCAGCTGGAGGTGTGTGCTGGAGCGCTGACGTGATAAAGCACTGACGGATGAGCTGAAGGACAGGACAGATCGCCAAAGTCCTATGGCTCTCCTATGCTCGCTCTAGCCGCCAATCTTCTCTGTCTGGAATAAGCCACGCCCAAATAAGCCAAACGGCCACTCCACGCCCATCTTTGTACTAAAGGCGGGCATTGCCCCTAAAACCGCACTCAGCTGCCCTGGCCATCAGGGGGCGCCACTGTGCTCTGAGCTGAAAGATGGGACCTAGGACCTTCAGACCTGCACTGAGTTCCTAAAACCAAGGATCCTAAAACCATGAGACTTCCAGGGCACTGATTCCGGGAAGGAAAGTGAAGCCTTGAAGTCCCAACCCAGCACAGCCTTCCATGTTCAGGGAAGCTACTCCTAAGCTTCCGCCGTTGTCAAGCAAGCAGCGGTGGCCAGAAGGACCTAGCTTTTAGTGCATTTTTCTGTGACAGAGGAAGAAAGAAAGAAAGAAAGAAAGAGAGAAAGAAAGAAAGAAAGAAAGAAAGAAAGAAAGAAAGAAAGAAAGAAAGAAAGAAAGAAAGAAAGAAAGGAAAGAAAAGAAAGAAAGAAAGAAAGAAAGAAAGAAAAGAAAGAAAGGAAAGAAAGAAAGGAAGAAAGAAAGAAAGAAAGAAAGAAAGAAAGAAAGAAAGAAAGAAAGAAAGAAAGAAAGAAAGAAAGAAAGAAAGAAAGAAAAAACAGATTCCCCTACCCTTCACTCAAAAAAGATTTGTTAGTGGCAACTCATTCTTGGAGTGAGGAGGGGGAAGGGGAGTGTTTTGTGTATATTCAACAAACTGTTTCTTCCTCTCGGTCTCTGTCTCTGTCAAAATAAATGTTGGCTATATGGAGCTGTGCACATGTCTGTCTCTGTGTGTCTTTTACAGAGCGAAGAGGAGTCAGAGCTTCTTGTCTTTGAGACACAGAGGTCCAGGATGGGATGGGCTTTCTCCTTCTCTCCTCTTCCAGTTCGGGATAGTTTGTTTCTTGCAAAAGAATCTCTATTCTTTTGAAAGCCCGCAGAGCTTCTCCAGATGTTTCCCGAGAAATAAGGGGTCAGTATGTGCACCGAAGTCCCTCAGAAGACTAATGAACCCATTTACCATCGATGAAATTAAAAAAAAAAAAAAACTCTCCTGCTTACACGACTGCACCCCTGTCACTTTTCCCACAGGCAGGCGTGGCGCACACAAATCAAATCAAAACAGAAATCATCACGCCCTGTTATGGATCCCAGACACAGTTTCTTTTAATAAAATATGCAAATACTTTGCAGTAAATTGATTTCCCAGTTTCATTCTCTTATCTCCATATTTATTATTCATGCTTCCTCCACTCTGGAAGCAGAGAAGTGGGGGTGGGGGGCAGATCTCGAAGGCTGAATCTCCTTGCTTCCTTACTTAGCTAAACTGGCACAAAATGTTTCGTTTCTGGTAATAAGAGATACCTGTAAAAATCACTTCCTGTCTCAAGTGGACTGAGGACAGAAAGGCAAGAACATTTTCCTTGATTTTATTCTGTGCACTGAATATCCTGGATGACACAGTGTGCTTTGTCTAAGGAAACTGATGAAGATTTAAGCTTGAGTTTCTTGCACTTTTTCCAGCTGTAACTCCTTTTTACACAAGATTTTTTTTTTTGCATAGGTATATAAAATATTCAAATAAAACTTGACTGGTAATAAATCATCACTACATTTATTTTAAAGAATTCTTTGATATGCACATAACATCGCATCTGTTGGAGATTCGAGGACATTTGTATATTGTTTCTTTTTCACAAAGAATTGATCTTGGGGCCAGTGAGATGGGTTGTCGTGTATAGCATCTGCTGTCAAACCTGATGACTGGCATGTGGTCCCTGGGACCCACACAGGGGAAAGGCAGGCCTCACTGTGGATGCATCTACCCTGCTGCTGCTGCTGCCGCCGCCGCCATCACTATCCTTGGTTGACACGGGAACTCCACTTCCTCAGTCTTCCACTACAGAAGACCAGTGGCTCTCAAGGAACCCACCATGGAGGCAGCCAGCCTCATGTACAGAACAACCAATGGTTCTCAGTTTCTCTGCTATGAAGATGGCCAATGTTGCTCTACTACATCATGGAAGCCAATCTAATAAACCCCCTCTTGATATATATATATATATATATATATATATATATATATATATATATGTATATATATATATTTTCATTCTATTACTTCTGTTGCTCTAGAGAGCCCCTCCTAATAGACAGAACAGATCTAGATATAAGGTCATCAGAGCAAGAGGCTCCCTCTGGGCACCTCCTCCAGGAAGCCTGGGAGAGGGAGGGAAGGAATAGAACAAGCAATGAAAAAATCCAGAAATACATGTGCCCTGAATCCTGCTGGGCCCTCTGATAAACCTCAGGCATGGCCAGTCCATGGAATTCTTGGGGGTGGGGGAGGGGGCCTGGAATGCTAACCCACCATTGGCTGGGAGATTTCCAAGATTATGGCATCAGTCTCAAGACAGAGAAGAAGAGGTCTGAAGAGGCTTGAGGTGAAAAGCTGCCAATGACTAGAAACAGTGGCCCAGTCACAAATGACGCAGCCAATTGAGAAAGGGTGAGCCCACTGCAGCGTCTGATGCCTATAGACAGGCAATGCCTTCCTGGATCAAATGTAGAGAATTCAGGGCTTTAACCAGAGTGCCAGTGGGTCAGAGCCAGAAGACCTGTCGGGGTAATGTGTAACTGTTCTGTGTGACCATCCTGGGTGTCTTGGTGGGGCAGGCCAATAAACCTCCAAGCCAATGAAAGGGTGTTGAAAGGAGACTTTGAGTCACCTCACTAGCCGGGACAAATAGAAGTCAGGGCCCAACTCTGGAAGCTAGTCTCCTTCTTGGAATGCTCCCTGCGGAAGGCACAAACTGCCCAGAACCCAGAGAGACTGAGCCTCTTGTTTGGTGGTAACAGAACAGGAAGTTGCTACAAAATGCTGTTGTAGCCATAATTGGTATACACAATCAATCAAGTTCACTGTGTGGGTGGGTGGCTAGGCCGCCTTGTCCTTCGACCTGACAAAACTCCCATTTCCACATGTTCTGCTCATGACGACAACGCCTGTCTTCTCCCAGGAAGCACCCTGCTCCCTCATGCTGGATAGAACATGGGTGCACGCTAGCATCCCGGACAGGATGAAGGGATTCCCTCAGAGTCCAGCCACGTTGGAACGGTCCCCACATCTGCTATTTAAAGGTCAGCATTAGGGACTTCAACCTTCGGTGGTAGAGATGAGATGCTAAGCCAGGTGGACAGCCCTTCCTTTCCCAATGAAGACCCGCCGGTCCTCGGGAGACTCAATAAGTCCGTAGCCTCCTTCTGGGCTTTGGCTGTAAACCGTCTGTTTCCGCGTTCCTCCCTCAGGCCGTTGTTTCATTATTCAAGAGATGAATTTTTCAAAGAAATTTCAGACCTATCAGAGCAGGTGCTGAGGAATCTAAAAAGATGGGGCCCAAGACGGTACTTTGAGGAGGGCAAGCAACTCCATTAAAATTGGGTTCCAAGGTGCTCGGTAGGAGCCCGGGATAATCCAGATTAAACCCAGCTGGAGCTTGCTCTCCTGTGGGGAGGGAGGCACAGCCGGGATGGAGAGGCAGTTTGTGCTCACGGAGATCCTGGCTATCTTTCTTACCTCTAAACACCTTGTTGTCATTCTTAGTTACCTTGTGTGATCTAAGATAGTTGTCAAGCCTCATCTGCAGCCCAGGCTGTAGGAGGGAAAGAAGGCTGAAGGTCAAACAGGTCCCTTTTCCATTGGCCTTTTACGAAGACTCCACAGCTTTGCCCGTCAACTTCTGCATGCACCTCATTGGCCAGAATGTCACATGACTCCATCTAGCTGCGAAGGAGGCTGGGAAGTGTAGTCTTGTAGCTGAGACCAGGTTACCTCCCATAGTGGAAAGACAGATAAGGGAGAAGCGGGAAGTGGGCACAGGAGAGGCAGTCAGCAGTCTAGGACACTTGCGATCTCCACAGGCTGAACAGGACAGATAGAGTTGCTGGAAGCCTAGCTTACCAGCCCGACTCCAACCAGCAGCCTAGAAGGTTGGTGGGAGGCTGCAGAGCTAGTCCCTGAGGCCCATGCCCAAGTGGGCCAGGAGAAGGTCCCAAGCCCAAAAAGTTCGAGTCTCCAGGAAGCTCTCTGCTCTTGTCTGGCCAGGCCTCAAATGCATCAGCAGTGGCAGAGCTGCCGAAGGATCCTTGGGCTTGCTTGTTAATGCACCTTGCAGGTGGGAGCCAGACTGGTTTGCGGTCACAGGTGGCATCTGATCCCTACCCACCCCCATGCCCCGCAGCTGCGCAGGAATCAGGGGGATGACAAAATACTCCTAAGAGAGGGAAAATTACCCAGAAAATGTGTCCCAAGAAAAGTGAGCTTTAAAAAGTTTGTCTCGCGCAAAGCATTATCTTTAAGTCCTCCAGCTAGGCTAAAAGCCAGTCCCGTTCCTCCCCGGGATTTCTAGTGAATTAATAATGCCACTGATGAATATTCAAAAGTAGGCAGCTATTGTGCCTCCAAGCACATAATTAATTATTCATTACACATTTTTACTCACTGAATTAAAAAACACAGGGTGCTGTGGGAAATGAAGTGTGCTTCGCGGCAGGGGCACAAAATTCCACACTGCCCCTTTAAGGACTATTATTCTCTATTTGTGGTTACCAAGCAACATAAATGCTGGGCAATTAGATCATGGGTTGTCCCTGAAGACTGATGGGATAATAAGCTGTAGTTAAGTATTAAGTTGACCCAGTGAAGGTCCCATCTGAATAAACCTGGCTAGGGCCACAGCTGGCGTCTTTTAAATGAAACTTTTACATTAAGACCCATACAAAAGGTGACTGTTCCAGGAGCATGCGCAAAATGTGCTTTCTGTAAGCCCCCGGCTAAAGTTCAGGGAGCCTTCACTCAGCGCCTCTGTCTTTGTGAAGCTGTGCAGACTTTGAGTGACCTGCTCTCCTGTTGGGCCAACTAGACCAGGACATGACTATTCAGGTGGTCACTGAGAGGCTTGCAAAGAGGGCACAGGAAGACCTGAGAACAGCCTCTAGCCCAGGGGAGCTAAAGGTCTGAGAGCAACCCTGCTGGAACCAGAACAGAACAGGAAGGGCCAAACAGCCCTGCCAGGAATTGGAAGAGTGGAAAAACCTTCCAGTCTCCTGTTAATAAGGACCCCTGGCTTCTACACTCCAGCAGAAAAACCTCCCTGGCCTGGGCCCCAAAACACAACCTGAGAGCCCAGACCGGAACTCGCTCCAGACGCATCCCTTAAACTTGAGGAGGCTGGGCTGATTCCATGACAGACTTCAAACTAGCAGTTAAGAACTGGCTTAAGAACTGGCCAAACTCCAGGCAAGCCAGAGCAAGTCAGTTACTAATAGAAAGAAACCCCAGGCTCCAGCCATCGCGCCCTGATAATGGTTCCGAAATGCCCAGAGACGGAGTAAGATAAAGCTCATCTACCTCAGAATTACTGCGTGCTTTAATACGAGTCTGTGAGCTCACTTGATTGTCTCTCCACCTTGGTAATGGGAGGCCCCAGCATGCTGGACCTCTGCAGAATAAAACTTCTTTCATTTATACTCTATTTGAGTCCAGGGTCTTATTTTTGAGCGAATCATGCACCCTTACATTTGGGGGCTCGTCTGGGATTCTCTGGAGACCCCCATCCCCACACCCCACACCTCTGCCAGCTGATCCAAATAGTGGAGCATTTTTTTCTGCTCCATAAGTCCAGGGACCAGTTATCTTTTGTCTTGTCCGTATCTGTGTTTCTGTTTCAGGTTTAATTCTGTTTCGGGTTTAATCTGGAGGCTGAGAGAGTCAAAGTGGACGCAAAGAAGGATGCTCCTGGCTCTCTACCAGAAGATGAAGAACTTGCTAGTTTTCATCTGGATTGTGAGCTGGCTGTGGGTCTATGGGCCTCCCATGCCCAGGGAGGAAGACCACCTAAGAAAAACCTCCCTGTCCTGGGCACCAAAACAAAACCTGAGAGCCCGGAACCAGAACTCACTCCAGACAAATCCCTTAAACTTGAGGAGGCTAGGCTGATTCCATGACAGACTTCGGTTTGTTATTTGTTTTCACGGGAACGTCCTTCTGTGTCTGTCTGTTTGTGCTTTATGTCCTCTTGCACAACTTTTTCTTTGATTCCTATGGTGAGAGAAGCATATTGCACCCCACTGGGCTTGGTCCTGAGCCATTTTAAAGACTTTTGCTCAGCCCTAGCACACGCCTTTAATCCAAAAGCTTTCTGGTTTTTGTTTACAGGATTAAATAAAGTCATCTATAGGTCAAGAGGCCAAGCAAACAATCAGGAAGTGGACAAAGGAAAAAAAACATAGAAAGTAAGAGGAAGTCAGGAGGATGGATAGAGAGATGCACAGGAAGTAGGGAGGCAGGACTTTTAGTTTGAAGGGTTTCTGAAACAGCATAGAAAAGAGCTTCTTTTTGTTTGAGGACATAGAGTGTGGAGGAAGGTCAGCTGGGTGCTTTCTCTGCTTCTTTGAGCTAGCAGGCTTTCACCTCAGCATCTGGCTCCTGATGCTTTATTGGCAAAATTGAACATTAGAGATTTTGTTTTAATTAAAAGAAAACAAACCATAGGTTTATATGTTTGAATACTCAGTGCCCCCCCAACCCCGCAACCCTCCTTCCACTGCACAGTGGAACTGTTTGGAAAGGATTAAGAGGTGTGGTCTTGTTGAAGAAGGTGTGGCCTTGTTGGGGGAGGTGGGTCAATGTGTATGTGTGTGTCTGTGGATTTTAGGCGGATAACAAAGGTGGAAATGCTCCATAATTCACAGGGAGCTGTGGGAATGCAGGAGAGTCATGAGCTCTCCCACCTCGTACAGTGCTTAGCTTTGGACTTGGCCCTCTACCAGCTGTGGGATGTGGGCGGGGTTACCGCTCATCTCTTCACCATGGTTTCCCTGGTGCTGAGATGCCCTGAAGTGAAGGTGGAGAAGCTCTGTGTAGTGCTATGTACACTTTTCATCCTGTTTTCCCAACCATTAGCTAATAATGACTGTGCTCTTATATTATGATCACTTACATATCACTATTATAACTGTCTTTTTAAAAAATCTGATAACTATGGCTTTGGAACATCCATGCCAGCCTTCTCCATCTGACACTTAAAAGGGACACTCCCCACACCCTTGGCCACCTCCATGCCTCTGTCCCTGGAGCTTTCCCTGAGACTCAGCTTCACATGGCCCCGGTAAGGGACACCCAGTCTGTGGCTCTTCCTTCTGTTTGTCTAGGGAACCTCTCCTGGCACTCCAGTACCTGTGACCCTGGCAAAAGACACTCTTCACCTATGGCTCTGTGCCGCCAGGACTCTATCCAAGGCCGCTAACCCAATGGAACCCCAGGTCAATAGGATAAAAACCCTTCATAAACAGCATAACAAACACCCTGACCCCATATGCCCAAGTCCCATGGAAAAAACACAAGTAATGAAAAAAATAGTTTTCTTCCTTGCAAATCAACAATACCACAGTAATTCTTCTTCCTCAAGAAGAAGAATTTAGATGAATTTCAAGACATAGAGTTCAAAAGAACAATTAGACATGTTAAACATGTTCAAAGAGATTAAAGACTTCAAAGAAGGCATGGTGGGAAAACCCCTGCATGAACTTAGAGAGGACAGGGACAAACTGATTAAAGGTCAAGAAGTCACCAACAACTGAAGACACCAAGCAATTTAGAATATGAAAAGAGACTTCAACAAACACAAATAATGAAGAAAACCCAAAGGAAAGGGTTGGAGATAAAATTTTCAACTGGTCAAATAAAGGTTCAGTGAAAAAGCTTACTAACATGTGAAAGAAGGCTATCAGGGCTTGAAGACAAGAAAAGAAGAACTAGATGGTTCTATCAATGAAAATGATTAACTAAACAAACAAACAAAAATCTTATGTAAGATCTTTGGAATACCATGAAAAAAATCGATGGTTTTTGAGCTGAGAAGAAGAAAAGGAATTCCAGGTGAATAAAAATGTTTTCTGGGGGCTGGAGAGATGGCTCAGCGGTTAAGAGCACTGACTGCTCTTCCAGAAGACCCGAGTTCAATTCCTAGCAACCGCATGGTGGCTTACAACTATCTGTAATGGGATCTGATGCCTACTTTTGGTGCGTGTCTGAAGACAACACCAGTGTATTCACATAAAATAAATGATTCTTTAAAAAAAATGTTTTCTGTAAAAATCATAAAAGAAAACTTCCCAAATCTTAAGAGATACCCATGCAGATACAAGAGGCCTACAGAACACCAAATAGACCAGATGGGGAAAGAAACTTCTCATGACATATTATAGTTTGTCTTAGGATTTTATTGCTGTGGGGCAACACCATGACCAAGGCAATTCTTATGAAGGACAACATTTAATCGGGGTTGACTTACAGGTTCAGAGCTTCAGTTCACTATCATCATGGTAGGAAGCATGGCGGCATCCAAGGACTCGATCTGAAGGAAGCCAGGAGAGGACTATATTCTGCAGGCAGCCAGGAGGAGGGACTCTCTTCTACACTGGAAAGAACTTAAGCAAAGGACTTCAAAGCCCCACACATACCCCACCTGCAACAGTGATGCACTTCCTCCAACAAGGCCACACCTACTAATAGTACCACTTTCCATGGGCCAAACATAGTCAAATCACCACATAGTTAAAACACTAAAAGTCTAGAATAAAAAAAGGTATTAAAAAGTATGATAAGAAAGGGCCAGGTCACGTGTCAATGCAGGGCCAAAAGAATAATATCTGGTTGTCCAACAGAAACTTCTAAATAAAGTCAGAAGGGTTTGGAGAGATATAGTCCAATCTTGCAAGATTATAGATTGCAAAACAAAGTATTATACCCATAAAAACTGTGTTTTATAAGTGAAGGAGACTAAAAGCTTTCCATGATGAAAACAGGCTTAAGGAATTTGTCACCAGTAAGCCAGCTCTACAGAGGGTACAGGTAAGAATTCCTCAGACCAAACAGAAGGTTAAACACATGTAGGAAGCCTCAGGGGCTGGGGGCGGGGGGGGGGGGGGGGTTGATACAAAAGAGGAAAATGAAACCAAACTGACAATGTGAGAGAAACTTATTTTCTTAGTTAGGGTTTTACTGCTGTGAAGAGACACCATGACCAAGGCAACTGTTTTGTTTTGTTTTTGTTTTTGTTTTTGCTTTTGTTTTTGTTTTTTGTTTTTTGTTTTTTGTTTGTTTGTTTTTTGGAGACAGGGTTTCTCTGTATAGCCCTGGCTGTCCTGGAACTCACTCTGTAGACCAGGCTGGCCTCAAACTCAGAAATCTGCCTGCCTCTGCCTCCCAGAGTGCTGGGATTACAGGCATATGCCACCACCGCCCAGCTCCAAGGCAACTCATATAAGGACAACATTTAATTGGAGCTGGCTTACAGGTTCAAAGGTTCAGTCCATTATCATCAAGATAGGAGAATGGCAGCATCCAAGTAGGCATGGTGCAGGAGGAGCTGAGAGTTCTACATCTTAATCTGAAGGCTGGAAGACTTACTTCCAGGCAGCCAGGACAGGGATATGGTTCAGTTGCAGGTGAGTTCAGGGGTCCTCAGAGGCCATACGAGGCCATAGGATCCCTTGAAGTTGAGTTATGTGTTTGCAAGTCACCTGATATGGATGTCGGAACCCAAACTCCAGTCATCTAGAAAAGACACAAACTAGTAGATGAGATTAGAAAACAATCTAATATATCTATCTAATGTAACAATTTAATCTATCTGTATGTTTTCTGCCTTCAAGAAACACATCTCATGGCCAAAGATAGATGCCACCTTGAGGTAAAAGGATAGAAAAGTATATTCTATGCATGTGAAATGAGTATACAAGCTGGCACAACAATTCAAATAGCTACCACAATAGACTTAAAACCAAAACTACTCAGAAGAGACAGGGTCATTGTGATAGTTTTTCTATGCTCAGCCCAGGGAGTAGCACTTTTAGAAGGTGTGGCTCTGTTGAAGTAGGTGTAGCCTCGTTGGAGTAGGTGTGTCACTGTGGGTATGGACTTTAAGACCCTCATCCTAGCTGCCTGGAAGCCAATATTCTGCTAGCAGCCTTCAGATGAAGATGTAGAACTCTCAGCTCCTCCTGCACTATGTCTGTCTGGGTGTTGCCATGCTCCCACCTTGATGATAATGGACTGAACCTATGAACCTGATAATTCTAAACATGCATACACCAAGCACAGCTGCACAGCTGCAGCCAGCTTCCTAAAACACCGCTGGATGTACAGCCACAGATTAACCCCAACACAGTAATGGGGGAACTCAGTACCCCACTCTCACCATCAGACAGGTCATCCAGACAAAATATAAATGGAGAGGAATTAGAGTTAATTAATACCAGAAATCAAATGGACCTGGCTGTTATCTATAGAGCATTCCATCTAAATACTAAAGACTACACATTCTTCTCAGTAGCTCTGGGAACTGTCTCCAAAAGATCACCTATTAGGACACAATGCAAGCCTCAGCAGATAGAGGACTGTGGAAATAACATCTGTACTCTTATCTGACCACAGGTGCATAATGTCAGAAATTAACAGCAAGAAAACTTACAGAATGCACATAAACTTGTGGGGACTGAACAAAGCACTATTGAGGGTGAACCAGTCACTATAGAAAGCAGATGGACCCACAGAATTGAATTTTTACTCAGTGGGCATGAAAATACAACACACCAATATCTATAGGCCGTATCAAGGGTAGTCTTAACAGGAAAGTTTATAGTGCTAAGTCCTTACATAAAAATGTCAGAGAGAATCCCAAATAAGTAATTTACTTGTATAACTTAAATGCCTTGGAAAAACAAAAGCAAAATAAACCCAAAATAGTAGATAGGGAGAAATAATATTATGGCAGAAACTGACAAAATGTAAATAGAAAAAAATGAATGGAATGTAGAGTTAGTTATCTGAGAAGACACACAAGATGGACAAGCTCTTAGTCAAATTAACCAAAAGGAAGAGAGAACCCAAATTACTAACATTAGAGAGATGAAAGGAAAGCATTACAATAGATACCAATGAAATTCAGAAAGACATACCTGAAAAGCCTATATTTGATTAAATTCTCAAGGTCTAAAAGAAATTAATAAATGTCTAGATGAGTACAATATACCAAACTTAAACCCCAAGATGGAATAAATAATTTAACTAGATCTATAACCAGCAAGTGAGATGGGAGTCATAATAAGAGTTCTCCCAACTAAAACAGCCTGAGACCAGCTGGATTCACAGTAGAATTCTGACACACCTTCAAAGACCCACCACCAATACTTATGAATTACTTCATAAAATAGAAAAGGAGCTGGCCACCCAGGCGGTGGTGGCGCACGCCTTTAATCCCAGCACTTAGGAGGCAGAGGCAGGCGGATTTCTAAGTTTAAGGTCATCCTGGTCTACAGAATGAGTTTCAGGACAGCTAGGGCTATAAAATGAGACCCTGTCTCGAAAAACCAACAAGTGAAAGGAAGGAAAGAAGGAGGGAAGGAGGGAGGGAGGGAGGGAGGGAGGGAGGGAGGGAGGGAGGGAGGGAAGGAAGAGGAGGGGAGGGGAGGGGAGGAAATGGTTGGTTTCATCAGCTTGACAGTGTAGAATTAACTGAGAAAGGTCTTTCAATGAGGGGCTGTCTAAATTAGGCTGGCCTGTGAGCACATGTGTGAGAAATTATCTTGATTAGCAGAGAGACATGCTCACTGTGGGCGGCCCCATTCCCTAGGCACGGGAGCCTGGGTTATATAAGAATGGAGAAAGCAAGCAGAGCACAATCATGCCTCCCCTTCCCTCTGTGTGTGTGTGTGTGTGTGTGTGTGTGTGTCCTTGATTGTCACTAGCTGCTTTATGTTCCTGCCACCTTGACTTCTCCACAGTGATGGACTAAACCTGGGTCTATGAACTGGAATAAACCCCCTGTCCCCTAAACTGAAACTCAGACTCTCGCTGCTTTTCTGTTTATCCCCTGCTCCCCCTCATGGGCCAACCCCAGGGCCTTTGTGCTGATCTTCTGCCTGCAGTGACCCTTCACCTTCTGACACCAGGCTCATACTCTGTCGTCCTCAACCCAGCTCAGATGGCATCGCCTGCTGTAAAGGCCCTGGGTTGACAGGTTCCTCCCCTCCCCTCTCCTCTCCTCTCCTCTCCTCTCCTCTCCTCTCCCTCTCCTCTCTTCTCCTCCCCTCCCCTCCCCTTCCCTCCCCTCCCCTCCCCTCCCCTCTCCTCTCCTCTCTTCTCCTCTCTTCTCTTCTCTCCTCCCTCCCTCCCCTCCCCTCCCCTCTCTTCTCCTCCCCTCCCCTCTCTTCCCCTCCCCTCCCCTCTCCTCTTTTCTCCTCTCTTCCCCTCCCCTCCCCTCTTTTCTCCTCCCCTCCCCGCTCTTCTCTTCCCCTCCCCTCCCCTCCCCTCTCTTCCCCTCCCCTCCCCTCTCCTCTTTTCTCCTCTCTTCCCCTCCCCTCCCCTCTCCTCTTTTCTCCTCTCTTTCCCTCCCCTCCCCTCTCTTCCCCTCCCCTCCCCTCCCCTCTCCTCTTTTCTCCTCCACTCCCCTCCCCTCCCCTCTCTTCTCTTCTCCTCTCCTCCACTCCCCTCCACTCTCCTCTCTTCTTTTCTCTCCTCCCTCCCTCCCCTCCCCTCCCCTCTCTTCTCCTCCCCTCCCCTCCCCTCTCTTCTCTCCTCTTCCATTATCTTCTGCCTCTTTCTGTCTCTCTGCTTTCTTTCATCTCTTCTTCAGTGTTTACTTCTTGTCTCTATTTCCCTGTTGGTGTTTGCCCTCCTCTCCCCCTCTCTCCTTAATACCCTCCTCTCTCTCTCTCTCTCTCTCTCTCTCTCTCTCTCTCTCTCTCTCTCCTCCCTCTACTCTCCCACTCTTCACCCCCCCACTCCCAGTCTCACACACACACACCCCACCCCACTGCCCATCAAACAGTTCCTCCTCCTTCTTCGGTCCACATGCTGTGCAAGGAATTTTCCCCCTGTTGCCTGCAGGCAAGTTGGTGAAGAATGAATTTTTAATTTGTTTTTCCCTTATTTGTCTCCTCCACCCAGGCAAGCAGACCTTATGTACCTCCACATGGGACCAGAGGTGACACACCTTGATCTCTGAGTTTGGTTTTGTCATTTCCCATTGAAATCAAACTCGTGCAGAAAGCCAAACATAAGGTCAGGGAGTGGGGGCAGCCAGCCCGGGACTCGCATGGCATGCTGGCAGTGCTGGGTACAAGAACCCTTCTTTGGGGTGCCGGCCCCAGCAGAGAACTTCAGAGAAAGCCTGTTGCCTGAGTGGCTGAGACAGGAGGGAGCTGCAGCCAGATCCCCAGCTGAGGAGTGGGGAGCAAGCGCCCCAGAGGGGATCTTGGCACTGTGTACCCACAGCCTCCCAAGAACATTCACCACAGCGGGTCTGGATTCACATCGGGCAAAGTGATCCTCTATCTGCGTGTGGGGAGACAGAACTTCCCTGGTGAGGTCCCACTTCCTTGTTTTAGCTGCAAAAGAGAAACCGAATCAGGATCAGTCCGCCTGAGTTTCTGCCATTCCACAATGTTCTCGGGTTGGTGACACAGAACCAGTGTCCCACAGGAGGGTCGCAGGGACACTCACTGTCCTGATCACACCCAGGGCCATTCATATCCTTTGGGTCTCAGCTCAAATGTCACATTGCTGCAAAGTCCCCTTGTCCCTTCCCAGGTCAGGGCATTCTGGCTCTTGCCACTCGTCCCCTGCAGACCCTCTGCTCCTCTGCAATTTCTTGATTAATTTGTGTCCCTTGTTGTCATGATACCTCCACATAAATGCAAGTCCCTTTAGCCAGGGCCTTGCTGTTCTCACTGTAGTATTCCCAGCACCTGGCACAGAGCCTGTTACATGATAGACAGGACATATTCATGGTGGGGGGAGGAATGAATGAGCAAATGGACGAATTAATGAATGAGATCGTCCTTTACGAGTGATGTGTTTATAAAAAGATAAGGAGAGGAAGAATATGTTCTGTGGGGGGTGTGGTGAGGTATGGGGGAAGGGGCTGTCTCAGCGGGCCCATGCCAAACCATCCCTTCCCCCAGAGGGACCAGCCACACGATGGTTTAGTATAGAATGGAGTTTATTCAGGGCATCGGGAGGGGAGTTAAGAGGAGAGGAGAGTCAGAGAGAGGGGGAGAGAGAGAGAGAGAGAGAGAGAGAGAGAGAGAGAGAGAGAGAGAGAGAGAGAGAGAGAGGAAGAGAAGGAGGAGGAGGAAGAGGAGGAGGAGGAGCCCGCCATGAGCATGGGGGGGGGGGATGAGGAAGGGGCGAGGGGACAGAGCGGGAGCAAAAAGGGAAGAACAAGAGGGCAAGAACCCAAGAGAGCAAGAAAGGAACGAGGAGAGAGGAGGGGCAAACAGCCCCTTTTATAGTGGGTCAGGCCTACCTGGCTGTTGGCAGGTAACTGTGTGTGTGTGAGGGGGTGGACTTTAGACAAAATGCTAACACCGAATGTTTGATGTCATCAGTGATGAGACTGGGAGGTCTCCTGCAGGACCAGTGCGTGCTTACCTAGGGTATAGGCTTCATCCTCTCAGCCCTTGCCTGGCCCTCACCACCCTAGCCCAAGTCCTTGCAGAGCGGAGTTTCTCCCGCGCTCGCCTGCCCGCCCGCCCGGGTCCCCACCACAACGGGAGCCTCACATCCACCAGCCCGCTATCCTCTTAAACCAGACCCCTATCTCCTTTGGAGTTGTAATTAAAATAACATATTCACCAGCTGTTTTTTTTTTTTTTCCTCTAGATGTAATCTGCCTGGGCTCTGATTTGCATATTAAAAGCACTAATTAGCCCCTCGGAGTGCTTGGGCACGGAGAGGGCAGGAACTGGTCACATCGTCCCTGCAGGCCCGTTCCCAGTGCTCCGGGCAAGGATCCGGTGGCGGCCAAGCCCTGGGCATGCGCGGGCAGCCTTTGTTTCCCAGTATTTGGGGACTGGGAGGTTACTGGGCTTCTTCCTCGTGGCTCGCCTTCTCTTTGAAGTGCCTTGTTTGATCTGTTTGCTTGTCTGTCAATTTTGTTTTAATTCCTTTGGAATGTGTATGGCTGAACCTTCCTGGCCACACCGGGGCTCAGAGTCCCAGAAAATGGAGCTAGCCTTCAACCTGTATGACACGCGTGAGCCATAAATCCCCAGTCCACAGGGCTGTGTCCCTTCCTGAGGCTGCCCGCAAGGAAGAGCAGGGAGGCAGTTCCAGCCTGTTGGTCCTTTTAAATTATATCTTTACTGGAACCATTCAAAGGAATAGCTAATTGCTCCTGTTATTATTTCCTTAAAAATAAATTGGGTACTGCGCGGAGGCGACCATAAAACCGCCAGCCTGTGAAGTGAGGTTCTAAACAGACCCAGAGGCAGGGTAGCAACCGCACCCGGCTGAAGGTAGCTGGGATTTTCTTCCAGACTGAGCCGTTAGCTGGGGATGTGCCTATCTAGCCTGTGGCTATGGTAGGGAAAGGGAGGCCTAACCTTGCAGGAGCTAGCGGTCCCAGAATCTCATAAACTCCAACCCAAGATCTGCCATCCTCCACTCCCAGACCTTGGGCTTTCCCAGGCAAACAGCAGGACCTGGGCCACAGTGAAAGGGCCAGGTAGGGACAGTGCTGGCCCCCGGGGACAGAGCCAAGCCTCAAGAGAAGGAAGCCAAGAGTTCAGCAATGATGGAACTAGGCTCCAGACTGGAATGCAGGAGCAGTCTGCAGAGCCTGAGCATGGGGTCCTCTCCGTGGGCGTGGTCACCTGGGACCCGTGCCAGCTCTCCTCCAGGCATCCCTCCCTCCACCCATCCCCTCCTGATGTGTCCAAGAGGACAAGGGTAACCTAGATTCTGCCTCCAGTGCCCTCCTGCCTGGAGGAACCTAACTAGCAGTGGGCTTTGAAAGGAGTGTTAGCCAGGCTGAAAGCTTCAAGGTCAAGCGTGTAGCACTGAGGTGTGGGCACAGGAGAGAAGGAGGCAGTGCCAGGATGGAAGGGGGACATTCTGGACTCTGTGGCAAATCACTCGAAACCCAAGGAAACCAGGTCAGCTAAAAACTTAGGTCATGTGGTCCAGACAGGAACAGCGCAAGAAAGGAAGAGCCAGCAGACAGCGGGTGTCCTGGATCAGGTGTCTGGGAGCACTGTGGGGCAGGAGGCAGGCGCTCAAGCCTAGCTGCTACTGCAATAAATGGTAGGGTGATGGTGGGGTGATGGTGAGGTGATGGTGAGGTGGTGAGGTGATGGTAAGGTGATGGTGAGGTGATGGTGAGGTGGTGAGGTGATGGTGAGGTGATGGTGGGTGATGGTGAGGTGGTGAGGTGATGGTGAGGTGATGGTGGGTGATGGTGAGGTGATGGTGAGGTGGTGAGGTGATGGTGGGTGATGATGAGGTGATGGTAAGGTGATGGTGGGTGATGGTGAGGTGATGGTGGGTGATGGTGAGGTGATGAGGTAATGGTGAAGTAATGATGAGGTGTTGGTGGTGTGATGGTGAGGTGATGAGGTAATGGTGAGGTGATGGTGAGCTGATGGTGAGGTGATGGTAAGTTGATGGTGAGGTGATGGTGGGGACATGGTGGGGTGATGGTGAGGTGCTGAGGTGATGGTGAGGTGGTGGTGAGGTGAGGTGAGGTGATGGTGAGGTGATGGTAAGGTGATGGTGAGGAGGTGAGGTAATGGTGAGGTGATGGTGAGGTGAGGTGAGGTGATGGTAAGGTGATGGTGAGGTAGTGAGGTAATGGTGAGGTGAGGTGAGGTGGGTTGATGGAGAGGTGAGGGTGGTCCTCGGCGAGTCTAGACTTCTGACTTCTGGAGAAGAGCCAGCACAGAAGGCCACCAGGAGAAGACATGGAGACAAGAAGTAGTGAGGAGAGCTGGGGGCTTGGTTTGCCTGGGCTGCTATGAGAAGAACACCTTGTTCCCACCAAGATCCATCTGGGATCTTTTCAGAACAGAAGATAAAGAAGAGATCCAGGGAAAGGCAGTGGTGTGAGCGAATCCTGCAGTGAGGAGAGAGGTTCGGGATCTCTGTTTACAAACACCTGGGCTGGGATGCAGCTCAGCAGTGCGGGCCCTGGTGGACCTCACAAAGCTAGAGTTCCAGTCTCGTTATTAATATTTCCCCCTAAGTCCTAAATTCCTCTAGGAGATTCCTGTGTTCTGGGATGTCCTTCTCATAACCACAGGGAGTACAATCCTCCCAATAAGGAAGCAGAAACCCCACAAGAATAATCTGCTGCTAGGCATTTCTCCCTGAAGGTATGGGAAGTCCATGGCAGAGGAGGTGCTACAGCCTCAGGACTTATTTGGCCCCGCTCAGATCCACACACTTTAGAAACCCATTCTCTTGAACAGCTCTGACCAGTGGGGTCACAGTGGGGTCCTGAAGCACTGCTTTGACCTAAGGACCACATTACTGGGGCACACCAGAGATGACCAACAGTTCCAGTGCAGAACCGGTGGGCTCTGGGATCTATTATCGGTACACAGCGGGGTGGGTGTTCAAAAGAGGCCTGAAGGCCCAGGGGATGTGCTTTGCTTTAGAGGACACAGGGTGACAGTGGTGTGTGGTGTTGCTCTTCCTTTGGGACTTGTGGGGAGAGAAAGCTAAGTAGAAGGGACAGGTCTTGGAGGCTAAGAAGATGGCTCCATGATTAAGAGCACTGGCTGCTCTTTCAGAGGTCCTGAGTTCAATTCCCAGCAACCACATGGTGGCTCACAACCATCTCTGATGATGTCCAATGCTCTCCTCTCACCACAGGAGAATGACAGTGTATTCACATGCAATCAATCAATCAATAAATAAATATTATGAAGGAAAGGAATGAAAGGAAGGAACCAGGCGTGGTGGTGTATGCCTATAATCCCAGCACTCTGGGAGGCAGAGGAAGGCAGATTTCTGAGGCCAGCCTGGTCTACAGAGTAAGTTCCAGGACAGCCAGGGTTATACAGAGAAACCCTGTCTTGAAAAAACCAAATCCAAAAGACCAAAAAAAAAAAAAAAAGGGGGGGGGGGAAGGAAGGAAGGACAGGAGGACAGGAGGACAGGTCTCTTATACCGTTCATCAGGACACCTGTCTAGGGAATGGTGCTGCCCACAGTGGTTTGGGTTTTCCTTTGTCAATTAACAATTAAAACAGGCCAGGCAGTGGTGGCGCACACCTTTAATCCCAGCACTTGGGAGGCAGAGGTAGGCATATTTCTGAGTTTGAGGCCAGCCTGGTCTACAGAGTGCGTTCCAGGACAGTCAGGGTTATACAGAGAAACCCTGTCTTGAAAAAACAAAACAACAAAAAAATACAACACCAATTAAAACAGCCCCTCACAAATATGCCCAGAGGCCAACCTGACCTAGTCAGATCCCCACTGAGTCTCTTCCCAGGTGATTCTAGAACTAATTGTCATACGGTATCAGGCTGACCCCAGGCCTTATGGGATTTTTTTGTGTGTCCCCCTCCTACCTCCAGCTCCTCAGGAAACACGCTAGGTCTTAAGGACTCATTTGTAGACAAAGCTAAAGACTCTCCCCCATACCAGAGAAGGAAGATCTGGAAAAGAAAAAGGTCCTGCTCCTTTCCCAAAACTTCCTCTTTTCACGGGGCCTAAGAGTAAGGCCTGGGGTCATGACAGGGCCTGAGAACATGCCTGCCTTTGCTCTCTCCTTCCTGCTGGTTGCTTGGTCTAGAGACAAACCCCGAGCCTGTCAGGTATTCTTCATAAAACCACCCATACCCTGGAGAGAAGCTGGGACGGAGCCAAGACAAGGGTAACACCAGCTGCTGGTGGTCAGGGGTGGGGGAGGCTAAGCAGGTAGTTTAGGCCGTCCCGAGTGAGTGTGGCTCCTGTTAACCACAGGCTGCGTGTTTCTAACAAGTCCCATGGGAGTACCAAGGCCTCCCAAAGGTCAGGCTCCCAAAGTCTTAATGACATTACATCTGCCTCATTGTGTGGGTCAAAGTGGCCATGGGCCTGACCAAGAAGCATGCAGTAGGGGTGTAGACTCCACCCTTCAATGAGAGCACCCTGGGGTTCCAGCCAGCACCCCACCTCCCAGCAGCTTGTACAAGCTGACAGATACAAGAATGTTCATCCCAGCGCGACGCTACAGTGAACTGCAAACAACAGAACCCTTCGCTGCTGCTGGGAGAATTCAGAGCTGGGGAAACCCTCCAGGCACCAGATAGCTCAGAAAGTCGTGCTGTTTGGGAAGACTCAGGTTGTAGGGCGTAAATATTGAGCAGGATGTGACTCTCAAGGAAATGTTCTGTGTTCGTTTATTTTCTGTGTGTCTGTACATGTGTGAGTTCGGGTGCCCGGGGACCACGGTGCGCTTGAGGAGACTTCAGGAGTTGGTCTTCGCCATCACTCTGCTTTAGAGGCAAGGTCAATCCTCTTTCTGCTGCTATGCTGCAAACGCCAGGCCAGCTGGCCTCAGAGCTGATTTCACCTGTTTCCACCTGCCTCTCAGTGAAGAACCTCTGAGATTATGATGTGTGCCACCAGATGTGTGCCACCAGATATGTGCCACCAGATATGTGCCACTGGATATGTGCCACTGGATATATGCCACCGGATATGTGCCACCAAATGTAAGCCACCAGATGTGTGCCACCTGATGTGTGCCACCAGATGTGTGCCACCAAATGCCACTGGTTCACTGGGGTTCCAGGATTAGGTCTCACGTCCTCAGGCTTGTGTAGTAAACACTTGTACCTGCTAAGCCATCCCACCCCTGGGCTCATTTGTTTGATATCTAACAGACAGACAACAATGGCACTCAGTCACAGGCTGGATACAAAAGTGCACTGGGGAAAGACCCAATCAAGGTAAGAAGTATCTCCATCACTTGTAACAACTGACATTTCTTTGTGGTGAAGACATTCGAAAACTTCCTCTCCTCTGACCATTATCAAACATACACTTTGATGGCTGTGCTCTGTGAGCCTTCGTGCACAGAGCATTCCAGAAGTCACTCTCCACCTCACTCATGCTCCTCTGCCAACTCGTCCCATCCCTCCTCGCCTCTCTGGGCCTCCCTCCCCAGCTCAGCTACACTCCCTACAAGATCCACAGTGTCCGATTCCGCGCGTGGTGACATGAGGTGCCTGGCTTATTTCACTGAGCATAACGACGTATGAGGTGCATGTGCTCACGCATGTAAATACTCGGAGGGGAAATACTCTGAGGGCTCCACGTTCGTGAGATGAGGTGCAGTGTTCTCCTTGAGAAGGAAGAGGGGGTGACATGGGCTACATCTGGGCAGATGATGGAACTGTGTTTCTAATGGAGAAGAAAACAGGGTGGGCTGTTCAGCCCAATGCAGGCGCCCCAGAGCCAACATGCAGAATGGCGGGAGATGAAGTTGAACCAGCCCAGATGGTCAGTGACACATTCCCTGGGAGAACCTGCTACCTCAGGTGCCAGCACCCAGAGCACTGTCCTTTCTTTTCTTTTCTTTCTTTCTTTCTTTCTTTCTTTCTTTCTTTCTTTCTTTCTTTCTTTCTTTCTTTCTTTTTCTTTTCTTTCTTTCTTTTTTTTTTTTTTTTTTTTTTTTTTTTTTTTTTGAGACAGGGTTTCTCTGTGTAGCCTTGGCTGTCCTAGAACTCACTTTGTAGATCAGGCTGGCCTTGAACTCATAAATCCGCTCGCCTCTGCCTCCCAGAGTGCTGGGATTACAGGCGCCACCACCACCTCTGCCTCCCAATTTAATCCCTTTAATCTGCTGGGATTAAAGGCGTGCTCCATCACTGCCCGGCTTTTTAAATTTTTTTAAAGATTTATTTATTTATTGCATGTAAGTATGCTATAGCTTCAGACATCCCAGAAGAGGGCATCAGATCTCATTACAGAGATTGTTGTACAGAGGTGGTTGTGAACCACCATGTGGTTGCTGAGATTTGAACTCAGGACCTCTGGAAGAGAAATCAGTGCTCTTAACCGCTGAGCCATCTCTCCAGCCCAGCTCGGTCCTTTCAATGTCACCTCTTTCTGTGAGGTCTTCCTCTGAACTTTTCCTGTCAGAAAGGTGAGGCCACTACCATTGTATAGCTGGATTAAGCAGGAACCGGGCATCCTTTAGAGCCCAGGGTGTCCGGCTTTTTGACATCCCAGGACAGTCATTTGCTCCGGTGTTTGACCTTGTTCCTAGATATCCTGGGACCCATGTGGCCCGCAGACCTTAGGTCCGACATCCCTGGTTTACACTTAAGGCAGCTGAAGCTACTCCTCAAGTGGGGAACTAGGGAGACGCTGCTGAACACGGCCATTCACTAAGTGCTTTCTGGGGGTGCTGCTACCTTAGCCTGGAACCACGTGATCCAATGACCACTGCTTCTGCCGTCGTGGAGTCCACGCAGGGACCACTCAAGCCAGCAGAAAGATGCCCTGGGCACATGTGCACCTCTCCTGAATGACCCTACCTGCTATGGCTTCACAGCTGAACAGGGCTGGTATCCAGGGGGCAGGATCCAACCCCCAACAGCCGGGGAAAGAAAGAGAGGAAAACCTTCCTTGGCTTTAGCCAGGCCTTCCTTGATGGTCTCCTGATCCCTCCTTCTGAGCCCTGGATTGCAACCCCCCTCTTTCTGAGCCCCCAACCCCTGCCACGATAGCTTCTTATTTAGACCCCAAGGCTTTTTCTGGGGCCTCCATTTTCTGTCATTTTTCTAGATCTTTCTATATCCCCACTAGAACAGACTCGGAGGAGAGCATGACGTTATCACTATCTTAATTGACAGTAATCTAGATTTTCCTTTGCTGGGGACTCTGAATATGGCCTTTGCTCTTGGCTTCAAGGGTAGAGGGCATTCGAGCAGAATAAAGGATCAATACATAACAGATAATAAGTATAGAGGCCAGAGGTCACGGCCATCTTCCCTGGCTGCTTTCCTTGCCCTCAGTGTTTCCGCTTACGCATCAGGGGAGAACCACCCCCACCTGGGAAACATGAGGCTCAGTCAGAGATGTCACCTCCTCCAGAGAGACTCCCCAGGCCATGTGGAGATCAGAGGACAACTTGTCTCCTTCTACCTTGTGGGTCCCAGGTCTGAACCAGGGTCACCACACTTGTCAGCAAGCACCGTTACCTGTGTGGTGGTTTGCTCAGGCCAGGGAGTGGCACTATTAGAAGGTGTGGCCCTGTTGGAGTGGGTGTGTCATTGTAGGCGTGGCCTTTAAGACCCTCAGCCTAGCTGCCTGGAAGTCAGTCTTCTGCTAGCAGCCTTCAGATGAAGATGCAGAACTCTCATCTCTGCCTGCACCATGCCTGCCTGGATGCTGTCACATTCCTGCCTTGATGATAATGGACTGAACCTCTGAACCTGTAAGCCAGCCCCAATGAAATGTTGTCCTGATAAGACTTGCCTTGGTCATGGTGTCTGTTCACAGCAGTTAAACCCTAATGAAGACAAGCTAGCTCTATAGCTCCTTTGATCTTTGAAAAGATGTTTTTCAACACACGTAGTGTGTGTGTGTGTGTGTGTGTGTGTGTGTGTGTGTGTGTGTGTGTGTGTCTGTGAGATGCCAGGGATGGAACCCAAGACCTTGCATATGCTAGCCAAGCACTCTTCCCATGAATGACACCCCAGGCTAACCTTCAGTTTCCCAATAATAGTGGCTGACCACACAAATACTGTGTGTCTGCTCTATGCTGTGTGTTGGGGGGTTGTGGGTAGAGATGATAATACATGGTTCTCCCAAAGAGATTCATGGGAGCCAGCAGTTAAGAGATGATTGCCAGACTACAAACCTAAAGTACACAAGGAAAGGTGTAGTGGAAACACACGAGGCCCCTTGACTAACTTGGGGGGCATGAAAGGTTTGGGGGAGGTACTAGTGATAAAGATGAGGTCACACCCCTTTGGCACAGGACTGCAGTTAAACTCCAAGACCTCATGTGAGCTGACCCTTGGGTGCCCCAGCCAGATTCTACTCCATCCCCCAACACAGAGCTTGCTCCCAAGATGTTCCATCATCACAGCAGAGGGCAGGGGGCAGAGGACAGGGGGCAGAGGGCAGAGGGCAGAGGCCATGACCCTCAAATTCAGCTCCAGAACTGCATCTTGCATTGAGAATTGCACCAATTTATGAGTCTGCAAATAGGTGCTTAGATTGCATGCCAAAGTCCACAGTGCTAAGTTTCAGTGGCAGAAAGATATTGCTGAAAATAATTGTGCCTGGCAGCGCTGGGGCCAGTTCCAAAAGCTGTCCGGTGATCCGGCGCCCGCCGAGTCTTCCATCGCTCTATGCAACAGCCAGCTGCCTCTATATCCTGCCCAATTAATCTGGAATGAGCTGGAGTGCGATGCCATACATCCTCAACAACCTGCTTCTCAAAGAAGGATCACAAAGCCACTTCCTGGTCCCTTCCCCTATTCCCAGCCTCTCTCCTCTCCCATCTCTCATCCCCAGGGCCCTGCTGCTGCCAGCCCCTATAGGTAGATGGTACCAGCTTGGAGCAGGAAGCAGCAAAGCACCGAAGAGCTGGCAGCAGAGGCCTCTGCACTGCCAGCCATTAGCCGCTGACTAGAGTCCCGCTGGCTTGGACAGCAAGCCCCACAGATTCCTACCCATTGCCTCCCTCCAGCAGGAATGCGGCACCAAGCCTTGCCTGGAATGTGCCTTTGGTCCAGCTCACACTACTGAAACTCCAGAGGCATTCTCCTGCAGGCGGGGACCTGTTTCTTTCCTCTCCTGGTGCTCACCAAAGCAGTGGAGAAGAGAGAACCACGAGGTGCACAGAAGGAGGAGGGGGAAAGGTGGCCGAGTGCCATCTGTCCTTGAGTGGCTCTCTCTCTCTCTCTCTTTCTCTGTCTCTCTGTCTATCTCTGTCCCTCTCTCAATCTCTCTCTGTGTCTGTCTGTGTGTGTGTCTGTGTGTCTGTGTGTCTCTGTGTCTCTGTCTCTCTCTGTGTGCCTCTCTCTGTTTGTCTCTCTCTGTGTCTCTGTCTCTCTGTCTCTGTCTGTCTGTCTGTCTGTCTGTCTGTCTCTCTCCTGCCTGCCATAGCAGCCCGATGCCATGCGCCCCACCCTGGTTCACGAAGGCATGCATGCCATGACTGTGGTGCTCAAGGACCCCAGATCTGGGCGAAGCCTCCTGACTCCATCACTCCCCAAGGCAGGGGGCCTGCCTCCTGGACCGTCTTCCTCAGGAGCACAAGCATCACACTACCCTTCTGTCAGAGTGGAGGGGCGGAGGTGAGGACATACACTACACACACTGGGCGACTCTGCAGCGGTTGGAGGCTACTCTTTTCTTGTCCGATTACCCCCTTTCTTGGTCCCCTTTTTCCAATCCCCATGTATATCAGAGACCTTGAAGGTTCCTTTTGCAGGACTGTCCCCAGGCCTGCTATCCTTCTTATCCTATTCTGGGCTATTTTTAGCTCCAGAAAGGCCTTCTGAACCCGGAGGTTGGCTGCAACCATCCTGTAGCTTGCAAGGAGCTGTTGTTGGGAAGTAAATGACCCTTGCAAAAAACATCAACCCTGGCTTCCTTTTGAGAGTAGCCGTGAACTCTGCGTTCCCGTCTCTGGAGCTCCTCTGAGTTGGACTGTGTCTTTGGAGTGTTTGATTTCTTCATTCACCTGGATCCCCTCCCGCCCCCCAGCACACACACAGCCTAAGTCCCAGCCTCAACTAGCAGGAGCTCCTCTCCACAGCTCCCACAGTTCCCTGAGCTGCAGACTTCTCCACTGCGCCTTCTTCTTTCTCCCCAGTGTGTTCCTCAGCTTCACGTCCACCCTGCCCCTAAGAGGGAACAGGAACCTCCCAAAAGAGGGTGCTCTGGAGAACCCACCTTGACTGACCTAGAGAAATGCTTCCCGCCAGCACCTACATTTGCAGGGGGTTCTGGGTAAGGAGTGGAGTTGAGAATAAGGAAGACTGCTATAGGAGGAAGAAGGAATGGGACAGTTAATTGTCCCCCAAGATAAACACCATCAAAGTCAAGCAAGGTTTCCAAGTAGGGACTGGCTATCAGCTGGGTTCCTGGCAGCCATGACAGCACACGAGGATGGGAGGGGCTGGCTGGTACCGGCCGAGCTGGCACAGGGTCTCCACTGGTGCAGAAAGTGACTCTGACAATTAAGCTCGGTCCTTTGTTTCCTCCCCCACCCCTCTCTCTCTCCCCCCACCCCTCCTCGCAAACCCCCGTGTCCCACTGTGCAGGGTACCGCAGTCGGCCTCCCTGTCAGGCCGTTTCGCAGTGGTACTGCGGCTCCATGGAGAGGGGCTAATTGGATTTGTTGTCACCTCCTGAAGCTGCCAGGAGCTCACGTCTGCTCTGGTTACAGATGAAGACATCACGGTGACAGGCTCAGAGACAGCTCAGCTGGCATCCCAAGGCCACTAATAGAGCCATGTTGATTTAATGTCCGAGTGGAGAGGTGCAGACAAGCTGTTCAAGTCTTCCCGTCCAAAAGAAGCAGGGATCCACCATCCGTCATCTGTGGATCAGTAAATAAGCGCCTGCGTGCCTCCAGGACCTCGCCACCAGTGCCACAGAAGAATGGCGGACTATTTTAAACAGGGAGTGGGGACTTTGCAATTGAGCGTCTCTCTGGTTTGCGCCACCCTTGGGGAGTCCAGTTAATTCCGCCGAGCATAAATTTTACTTAACTGTGTAATTATAAATGAATCCTGTTAGCTTTGGAGAGGCTGCTGAGGCTGGTGAGCGAAAGGTGTGCCCCACGCGTGTGCCCTGAGGCATGTGGACACGTGGAGAGATGCCATTGAAGATGAGGAGACCTCTTTCTTCTCAGTGGTCCATTTATCCATTTGATGCATTTTATTGAGAACCTACTGTGTGCTGGACATGGCAAGATGGAACTTGCCTTTCAAAAGCTCCTTGGTAGGACATAGAAGGACGAATATAACCTTGAATGATAAAGGTAACAGATAGTGTAACAGAGGAAAGATGGAAGGGGGAAGCTGTTAGCTCTGTAGATACACAAGTCTGTGTCCCTGAGAACTGGGAATGCTGTACCCAGAGAGGCCAGAAGAGGGCGTCAGATCCTCTACTACTGGAATTACAGACAACTATGAGTAGCCATGTGAGTGATGGGACTTGAACCCAGGTCCTTTGCAAGAGCAACCTCCTTTCTAGCCATGATAGCTTTCTACAAAAAAAAAAAAAAAAAAAAAAAAAAAAGTCTGACTATGCGACTCTGCCACCCAGACTACTTGAATCTCTTGCCTCTGCCTCCTGGGACTGAATTACAAATCCATCCATGTCACCACTGAGTGGATAACCATATATATATATATATCTATATATATCCATGTATACAGTTCTCTAGAAAAACATAGTTCCTAGCCATTGTTGTGAGAATTCCTTCCCTGGGAGACACAGATGACATCTACCCCCTCATTATAAGGCCCCAATGATGAACTGAAATACAACTTTACCCTGGGAAACTAATATATTCCTTGGGTTTGCTTACAGACCATGCGGGTGGAGGGTTACTGGCAGGAAGTGGGTGACCCAAATCCAGTTGCACTGGAAAGTCTTTAACCAGCATGGATGGTGGCTTCCTAGCAGAAGAGATGGTGTCCCCCTTTCAATTAACTCCCCCTAGCACCTCCCGAGACCCAAGGCCACATGCAATTAGGGTAGAATTGCATACAGATGGCTGAGAGGAGCTGACAGGTTCTCAGGTGAGCGTTCAGTGACCCTCCCCACCCCCTCCTCCTATGAGCAAGGCCAACAGTCAACAAGCCAGATGTGGTGGACGCTTGCAAACAGACACAACTGGTCCAGTGAAGAGGCGGCTGTCTGGCTTGGGAGACCATATTCCATGACAACCATGAACTTTAAACCATTGTCTGCTTCTGGCACAGAGTGTTAAGGACAAAATGAGCTCCTCCTAAGATGGAGATAGAAAAGGCTGGTTGCCCACAAGAAGAAAGCCTGCAGATGCCTCCACAGAAAACTCAGCACCGAGAAGCAGTGGGGTAGCCACTGTGAGGACTCACAGTAAGGAAAGAGAGACCAGGGGAGCCAGAGCTCTCAAGCTGGCACTCAACCACTCAAACATAAGAGAGCTAGGAAGATAGCCCCAAGCCCACAGAAGCACCGTGCACTGTACACAGTCATTCCCCCTTAAGACACAGGATAGGGCCAGGCAGTGGTGGTGCATGCCTTTCACCCCAGTGCAGAGGCAGGAGGCCAGCCTGGGCTACAGAGCAAGTTCTAAGACAGCCAGAGCTACATGGAGATACCGTGTCTCAATTAAAAAAAAAAAAAAGATATAGGAAAGGAAGTAAGGAAAAGTACACAGGGCAGAGGTTTGGTCCACTCAAAAATAAAACTGAATGCCAACAGTTTCGGGATGATGGTAACAGAGCCACAGTTACCAACCCAGGAGGCAAACACAGAAAAGGAAGCAGCAGTGCAAGGTGGGAAAAAGAGTCTGGCAGAGAAATGATGGCGGGAAGTCAGTGCGAGAGAGGAAACTTAGCTGATTTAAAGGTGAGAAGGAAGGTGGGCAAGATGAAACAAGTGTGCCTCCACTATACACCACACACACACACCACACATGCTCACACTCACAGACACACAGACACACACAAACATGAACAGACAGACACACAGACACCCCTATACATACACATATATACGTTCATGCACACACATATATACATACACAGATATACACACACAGAGACATGCAGACACCCCCATACACACATGTACTCACACATACATGCACACACAGACACACACAAACACATAGACATGCACAAACAGACACATAGAAACATATAGACATACAGAGACACACAGACATACATGCATGTACACACATGCACACGTGGACACACACAGACATACACACATAGGCACATGCACACAGAAACACATAGACCCAATAGACACATATGCACACACATGTATACATACACATGCACACACACATAGACACACACATACACACACACACACACAGGCAAGACATGGGAGTCATCAAGGCCATTAGAGAGCTAAGAACAGGTGAGGTGGAGACCCGCGAGCTGGTTGAAAGCTGGTGTTGGTGAGAGCGAAACAGTCCGACTGGGTGCTAGCTGGCTTTCTGGAGAGGCAGGACTCTAGGAACCATGGCAGGTACAGTCCCAGGAGGACAGGTTATCACACTCTCATCAATTACCCTCCCAACCCCCCAGAGCCCCTCCAATTCAGTGTAAGACTGCACTCCCCACCACAGTAGAATAAGACCCAGTGGGGTTTGCTTTGCAGTGAAAACTAAGTCTAGTAGCTGGTCAGCAACCTAGCACGGAGACCCTGCTTAAAAAATGAGTCTTGTAAGAGAGGGAGTCTGGGGCTAGCCAGATGGCTCAGCGGTTAAGGGCACCGACTGCTCTTCTGAAGGTCCTGAGTTCGAATCCCAGCAACTACACGGCAGCTCACAACCATCTGTAATGAGACCTGATACCTTCCTCTGGAGTGTCTGAAGACAACGACAGTGTACATACATATAACAATAAGTAAATCTTGAGAGAGAGAGAGAGAGAGAGAGAGAGAGAGAGAGAGAGGGAGAGAAAGGGAGAGAGAGAGAGAGAGAGTGCACGGGGAGCTAGGGTGTCCGCTCCTTGGTGGACCAGTTGGTCCTCTTTGCAGGGGACTGTCCAGGATAAACAATGACAGGTTCTGATCTTTTGGTGTCCCAAGACAATGACCAGATGGCCACCAAGCCGTCTTACAGAGAAAAGCATCCATCTGCACACCCTTCCTGAGAACAGAAAGGTTTCTCTCATCACAGGAGGGAACCCAGGGACCAGCAGACTTGACAGCCAGAGCTGAAAACAAGCCCTTCAAAAAGAAGTAGGAACTAGAGAGGTCATAGCATCCTCAGAGTGGCCTTTGGGTCTGGTAAACAGCAGGAACCTCATAGGGAGCTCATGGGGGCTGGAGCCGGGTTTGGTTGATACAGTGTTTGCCTAGCATGCATGAAGCCCTGTGTATTTGCCAGGGTTCTCTAGAGGAACAGAACCAATGTGATGAACACACACATATTAAAATAATATATTGAATCAGTTTAAGTGGAAATAGTAACAATGGCTGGATCACACGGAGGAGGCTGAAAACCTGGTCCTTGAGGATTAGCGCCCCACCAAGTCCCAGCAGGGCACCGAACCCCTGGAAGGTTCCTGCAGGGCCGCTGGTCCTCAGTCGATGATGGAAGCCTGGTTATGATGGGTCTGATAGCAGCGGAGGGATACACAGCAACAGGGTAAATAATTTACCAACCAGAGGGAAGGCCAGGCAGGCATGAGGCGCCCTCCATGGGAAAGGCTGCTTGACATTAACTCCAACTATCTCACCCTGGGTTTAATCCCCAGCACCACACAAACCGGGTGTGGGGGTACCCATCACTCAGGCGGCGGAGGGAGGAGAATTGGAGATTCAATCCTCATCTGCATAGCAAGTCTGAAGCTAGCATAGCATACATGAGACCGTGGGGGTGGAGGATGGGGGGGGGGGGACAGGAAGGTGTAGGCAGCAAAAAGCAGGCTTTAGCCACAACAGTAGAGAGATGGGGGGGGGGGGGTCAAGCCTCGGAACTCAGAGAACCAAAGAGATATGTTGATAAGTTATTCTCCGCTGGTGGGATGAGCCAATTCAAGGCAGATTAAAATATATAACAGCAGGTTTATTGGGGAAGACTGGTCCCAAGGAACAAGGCCAGGGAAGTCGCCATGCAGAGGGAGACAGAGGGAAGAGGAAGAAAGAGTGTGCATTCACATGGAGAGAGAAAATGCAGAGGGAAGGCAGGACTGAAATGTCTAGGTTATACAGGGCGGAGCTTCTGAGAGAGGGGAAGCCCAGCCCCCCTAGACTGGAGAGTTCAGGGCAAGAGGGTAGGGTTGCCAGCCTTGCCCTGTGACAGGGAGGGACTGAGGGATGCTGGGAGAACCTGGGGGCCAGGTCCACTTTGGAATGCTAAATAGGCACCTCAGCCCATTTTCCTGGTCTGGAACCCAACATACACAAAGCACAACTCCGACAGAACAGGGTCCGTAGCTACCTGCTATTTGCTTGTCAATCTGTAAACTTTCTGACTCAAGGACTCTGACTCATTCTGTAGTCAGAAGAAAAAAAAAACATATAATAATGTTATAGTTGAAAGCCTGTGTAAGAACAAGAGATGGCCTGTTGGGAGCTGGGGGAACATGGAAGCTGTCTGCAAAGTCTCTCTTCCCCCATGGGCAGTAGGGGAATGAGGCTTCAAGAACTCTCCTAAGTCAGCCTCTCAGTGGCTCTGGGCCAAGCTAGGATAGGAACTTAGAGAGCAGGCCAGAGCCTGGGTGGTCTGTCCCACCATTTCCAGAAGAGACCAGAGCCAGTCAACTCCTGGGAGCTGCAGGGATGAGGGGATCTGGGGTGGATAGTTCCTCCACAGCTCACAGGGCGCTGGAACACTTCTTTCCAGATGAGGAGTCCTCAGGCCAGGCCACAGGGCAGTCAAATCCATTCAATGTGCCTGAAAGCCCCGTGACAGAGGCTTTCCGCTCAACAATGTTCCTTAAGTAAGAGAAGGTTCAGCCAGGCGGTGGTGGCACACACCTTTAATCCCAGCACTTGAGAGGCAGAGGCAGGCGGATTTCTGAGTTCGAGGCCAGCCTGGTTTACAGGGTGAGTTCCAGGACAGCCAGGGCTACACAGAGAAACCCTGTCTTGGAAAACCAAAAGACACACACACACACACACACACACACACAGAGAGAGAGAGAGAGAGAGAGAGAGAGAGAGAGAGAGAGAGAGAGAGAGAGAGAGAGAGAGAGAAGGTTCTGGAAAAGCCAAGAAAGTCCTTCCATAGGAGATGATGCATCTAGTCTTACTGCAACTTGATATGTCAGGGCTGGCATATCTTGATAGTTATGGGAGGCCTCTCCTTTTCTGAAGAGAACAGGAGGAGTGGATGTTAGGGGGACAGGGGAGGGCCTGGGTGGAAAAGAGAAAGGGGAAACCAATTGAGATGTAAAATAAATAGATAGATAGATAGATAGATAGATAGATAGATAGATAGATAGATAGATAGATAGACAGACAGACAGACAGACAGACAGACAGATAGATAGATAGATAGATAGATAGATAGATAGATAGATAGATAGATAGATAGATAGATAAAATTGGCCAAGGTCACCCTGAGCACAATGAAGTCTTGAATGCATGGTGAAGCTGGGGACAGCTAACCTGCTCCCTGACCAGTGTCCCCACCCACAGGCCCCAGCTCATCACACAGAGTGTCCTCTTCCTCAAGGCCCACCTAGCATAACACCCAGGATGAAAGAATGTGTGAGCCCAGGAGTAGAAGGTTGGCCAGTGGTCTTCCTCACTGACAAGACAGTGCAGGGCCCACTGGCCTCGTGGCTATGAAGGAAGGAAGAGAGGGTAGGTCTCTTTCTGCCCCATCTGTGAGCATCTTTCTGATGTCTCTGGTAGTTACTGTACTAGCTGTGTGGCCACAGATAAAAGACGTGTCTTGTTTGTTATCAGAGCTTTGGTTTCTCTCATCAGAGGAGCGTCTTGTGGTCAAGCTGCTAAGCACACAGTGAGTACATAGGTGATGTCATTGTCCCATGCCACCCCCTCCCCTTCTCTCTCCCTCCTGCAGGCCCCTTTGGCTATGAGCTGCTCACTCATCAGCCCACCATCGCTTCAGCTGGGCACTTGGCCCAGAATGGAGGGTTTCCTTCCAAGAAGGCTGGCTCCTACGGCTCGCTTTGGCTGTGGCCAGAGCCCTGTGGTCTACTTCACTGGTGGTTTAAGCTGTTACAGGCCAGTGACCAGTTCCAAGAGTGTCCCAAGAAAGCCAAGTAGAAGCTATGTCACCTGTCAGAATGTAGCCTCAGAAGGAATCTCTTTTCCGTCATGGTCACAAGCCCACTGTGGTGGTTTGATTGAAAACGGCTCCCACAGGCTCATAGGGAACGGCACTATTGGAAAGAATTAGGGTACATGGCTTTGTTGGAGTAAGATGTGGCCTTGTTAGATGAAGTGTGTCACTAGGGTGGGCTTTGACGTTTCAGAAGCTCAAGGTAGGCCCTGTGACTCACTCTTTCCTGCTTCCTGCCAATCTAGATGTAGAACCCTCTGCTCCTTCTCCAACACCATGTCTGCTTGTGTACACCCAGGACAATAATGGTGGGGCTTCCCACCGTGACTAAACCTCCTAACCTGTAAGCCATCCCGAATGAGATATTTTCCTTTGTAAGAGTTGCCTTGGGCTGGAGAGATGGCTTAGCGGTTAAGAGCACTGACTGCTCTTCCGAAGGTCCTAAGTTCAAATCCCAGCAACCACATGGTGGCTAACAACCATCTGTAATGAGATCAGATGCCCTCCCTCCTCTGGGGTGTCTGAAGACAGCTACAGTGTACTTACATATAATAAATAAATAAATCTTAAAAAAAAAAAAAAAGAGTTGCCTTGGTCATGGTGCCTCTTTACCGCAGAACTTTTTTACCGCAGAACTCCCACCTTCACAGGGAGTGAGAGGACGCAGAACCCTTCCATGGTCCTGCTGTAAGAAGGACTCGAGGCATGGATGTGGCGAATGCACGCTAACTACCTGACCTGGTAAGGCAGCTGGATCTCATTGCACGTGGGGCAGTACTGCCTCACAGGCGGTGTGAGTTGACCGTGTTTGAGTGGACGCCTTGAGTACTGAGTGGAGAGTGGGTGGGTGGTAGAGGAGGCAAGGGAAGCATTCAGACTACAGAACAGCTTTGGACGATGGTGGGCTCACCCAAGAGCCAAGGTGAGATGGAGTCTGAGAAACACTCACCAGATGAACAATACTCACATAACCCAACTCAGACAAGTTACCTCAGTCCCTGAGGTGGTTTGAACTGAGAGTGGCCCAATAGGCTCGTGTGTTTGGATGCTTGGTCATCAGCTGGTGGAACTGTTTGGGAAGGATTAGGAGGTGTGGCCTTGTTAGGGGAGGTGTGTCACTAGGGTTGGGTTTTGAAGTTTCAAAAGCCCACACCAGGCCCTGTCTCTTCTTCTCTCTTCTCCTCACTCTTCTCTCCCCCCCCCCACTCTCTCCCCTTTCTCCCTCCCCTCTTTCTGCCTGGCACCTCTGGATCCTAATGTAAAGCTCTCAGCTACTGCTCCAGGCCTCTGGTCTGCCCCCACAATCCCCACCATGATGATGATGATGGGCCTGCCCTCTGACACTGTAAGCAAGGCCCCAATTAAATGCTTTCCTTAATAAGAGTTAGTTGGCCATGGTGTCTCTACCCGGCAAGAAACACTGACTAAGACAAGTACTGGGAGGACACACTCAGAGTCCGGGATCTCATCCTGGGGCTATGGAGACTAAGAGGGCTTCCAAGCAAGAAAGTCACAGGACAAGGGCTGTGTTGTTGTTGTTGTTGTTGTTGTTACTGCTATAAGGAAATCCTCAAAAGGCACTGCATCCCATGACTCCATCTACTTTCTTGGATGCCGTGACTGCGGCAGGGACCCCAGACAGGAGCCTGGCATAATCATCACCAGAGAGGCTTCAGCTAGCAACTGACAGAAACAGAAACCCACAGCCAAACATTAGGTGAAACTTGGGGGGTCTGACAGAAGACGGGGAAAAGGGATTGTAAGACCCAGAGGGGTCAAGGACACCACAAGAAAACCCATAGAATCAACTAACCTGGGCCCATAAGGGCTCACAGAGGCTGACCAACAAGACAGCATGCACGGGACTGCCCCAGGCCCTCTGCTCATATGTAGCAGATGAGCAGCTTGGTCGTCATGTGAGGCCCTAACAGCAGGAGCACGAGATGTCTCTGACTCCATTGCCTCCCTTTGGGACCCTTTCCCCTAACTGGGCTGCCTTGTCTAGCCTCAATAGGAGATGATGCCCCTAGTCTTCCCGAAGCTTGCTACGCCAAGGCTGGTTGACATCCATGGGAAGCCTCCCCTGTTCTGAAGAGAGAGGAGATGGGAGGGGGAGGGGAGGTTGGAGGAATATAGGAGCAAAGAAGGAAGGGGAAACTGGGCAGGGATGTTGATTGATTGATTGATTGATTGATTTACAAAGACACTAAATCTAGGACAAGATCCCAGATCTGACCTGGGTGGTCCAGGCCTGGGCAACTGTGTTGCTTTGGCTGGTTCAGTAAATCCACCAGCAACCCTTGGGCCACCCACTTTGTCCAAGCCCTAAACCAGGCCAGGGCTTTCCTGGGATTCACAGAGCTTTGGAAATCCACTCTTCGTCTGCCTGTCTAGGGGCAGAGAAGCTGCTGCTGCCTGCACAGGTCTGGCCTGTCTTTGTGTTGGTCAGTTCATACTGATGGTGTGTGACAAATGATCACCAATGACTTTTAAGCAAGCACCCTTCACATTGACTTTGAGTAAGCAAAGAGAATTGAGGACACAAGAGAACCCACAGAATCAACTAACCTGGGCCCATAGGGACTCACAGAGGCTGACCAACAAGACAGCATGCATGGGACTGACCTAGGCCACAGGCAAAGAGAATGAGGATAACGACATGTCCAACACCCACCTCAGGGGGCAGCCTCTGTGTCACAGACTCAAGCCAGGCCAATGGAGCTAATGAGAGTCATCTTCAGTCTCGCATGCAGGCTGAATTGGGACAGGGCGTTTATTCCCTTTGGTGGGCCTGGGAAGGTGGGTGTGAGCCTGGAGCTACTGGCAGCTGTCTTGGTACCATGAGGAGACAGAACCCTCCCAGATCCTTGTAGCATCCTTTAGACTCCTGCCACCAAGCGGAGCAGGAGCTGTTTGGTTGTAACGACTTGCTCAAGCTATGAGTTGGGCTCTGTCAACTGTCACTCAGGTAGTCCTGATGACTGTAAGGTGACTGGAGGCTTGACTTGTCTGTGACTGCCAGGCTTCCCACAGGTGGGCTCTGCATCACCGCCACACAGAGGCTCCTACTGCATAGAGACCTGAGTGCGTGTGTCTGATCCCTGTCTTAATCCCTGTTGCTCTGACAAAAAAAAAAAAAAAAAAAAAAAAACAGGACCCCAAGAGCAAATTGGGGAGGAAAGGACTGATTCAGCTTACACTTCCAGATCCTTGGAGGAAGTCAGGACAGGAACTTGAGCAGGGCAGGAACCTGGAGGCAGGAGCTGAAGCAGAGGCCATGAAGGGATGTTTCTTACTGGCTTGTTTCCCATGGCTTGCTTAGCCTGCTTTCTTACAGAACCCAAGACTAGCAGCCCAGGGATGGCACCACCCACAATGGGCTGGGCTCTAACCTATCAATCACTAGTTGGGAAAATGCCTTACAGCTAGATCTTATGGAAGCATTTCCTCAACTGAGGCTCCTTCATCTCTGATGACTCTAGCTTGTGTCAAGTTGACACACAAAACCAGTCCGTACCGTCACCTAGAGAGCCAAACACATTTGAGGGGAAGGTGTTCAGGAAGCACCTACTGTGTGAACCCGCTGTGCCAGCGTTCCACACACTTATCATTCTAGCCTTGAAAACCTCTGTGGGGTGAACTCCACTGCTGAGACTCCAAAAGGTAGATCTGTCCACAGCTACTTGAGTTAGAACCAGCTGGGACCGGAGCCTGTGCCTGCCCGTGTTGTTGACAGGATTGTCTCCTACTGTGTCAGTTCAAGTTCTGATTGTCTTAATTGGCGTCTTAGTTAGGGTTTTACTGCTGAGAACAGACACCATGACCAAGGCAACATTTAACTGGGGCTGGCTTACAGGCTCAGAGGTTCAGGCCATTATCATCAAGGTGGGAGCATGGCAGCATCCAGGCAAGCATGGTGCAGGAGGAGCTGAGAGTTCTACATCTTCATCTGAAGGCTGCTAGTGGAAGACTGATTTCCAGGCAGCTAGGATGAGGGTCTTAAAGGCCATACCCACAGTAACACACCTACTCCAACAAGGCCACACCTACTCTAATAAGGCCACACCTTCTAATAGTGTGGGCCAAGCATATACAAACCATCACATAGGGAATCATAGTGGGAACACAGCACTGCCTTTGACCTGACCTACTTGTGACTGGGGCTGGCCTGTGAAGACAGAAGGAAGGCGGAGACAGGAGGATCACTTTATCCAAGTGCCTCCCCCTTCCCCCACGCTACTTACTTAGACCTTGGGAAACCCATGCTACACCAACCGTGTTCAGACCCCTCTCAAGTCACTTGCATCTTGTGTTGCTGTCCGCCTCTTCCCATAGCTCTCAGACTGGAGGCTCACACCTACCACCTAAGCACAGGTCAAGACCCAAAACCTCTGGGCCCTGCTCCTGAATCCTCTGCCTGCCTCGTACTTCTAATCCCAGGCTTCCAACCTTCTTACACAGAGATTATTAAATATATCCCCCATCTGCAGGAAATATGCAAAAACTGTTTATGTTTGGAAACTGAAATACATAAAACTGAGTCATCAGGCGGTTCTCTGCTTCGGCGAGCAATCCACGCTCAGGCCAGCGGCCCGAAATAGCTCAGGAAAGCCTTTTCCCTGCCCGGCATTCTGCCTACCCGGCACTTTTGAGCAGAGTGCGGGCCTGGCTGTATGAAGCTAGAACCTTCCAAGCCTTCTTCAGACAGAGCCAGGCTCTGGGCAGAGGAGGCCAAGGAAGGACCCTTATTCTAGCCCACCATTGGCTTGAGGGAGTGAGGGTGGGCACCAGCCCAGCCACCAAGCTGCTTTCTGTGTTTAGCCTTGTTGCTCTTGTGGGTGACGCAGCGATCTTCCCGTCCCTCCCACTCCAGAGCTGGGAGGAGGACTGAGTTGCACAGGCCCTGCCTGGGACCTGTGCAGCTTCCCTTGGGAATGGAGTTAGTGTCTCACAAATGCATCAAGTCTTCCTCCACAGGCAGACTAGGTTGGGGTGCTTCAAGCTGTGAGAAAGGGAATAAGTGTGGAGAGTGCCCTTAAGTTTTATCCCCTGCACCCCAGGAGGCCAGAGGGTGGGGGCCTTAGAACAACCAGTACTGACTCTCTGGAGCCCCAGCAGCTGGATGAAGAAGGATCTGAAGATGTCAGAGGATGCCCCAGCGAGGGGATCCCCCCTCTGTGTGTACCTGTGTCACACTTGTGCGACATGCTCACAAAGTCAACCTAGATCTTCACAAGGATGCTAAGAACAATGGAGCAGCGATTGGGGAAGATGTTGGTGCTGACCTAGGACTTCACTTGAGTCTGTGGCTAGTGCCATACTGACAGCAGCAACCCTTCAGGCTCACAGCCTATTAACTCTTCATAACCCTGGGCCTGGCAAAGGGTTTGCCCTACAAGATGCCAAGGAGAGTCCCTTTCCTCCATCTCCAAGCCAGGATTACACCTGCACCCAAAAATGTGGGTAGTGGGGGAGCCCCAACTTTGGAGAGAGTAGGCCTCCAAGCTGCTCAAGGATACCCCCTCCCAACACACACACACACACACACACACACACACACACACACACAAAAACTCTTACTGCAAGTGCCCAGGAGGTCATATGGCTGCTAAGTGTGTCCAAACCAAGATCAGCAGCCCAAGAAAACCCAGACTTCCTGGATTTGCTGCCCATCCTCTCTGACAAGCCCATCAATAGTTCCAAATCAACGTGTGGGACTCTACCCTTCGACAGCCCCGTGCTCCAGCTGGGGACGGAAAGGACACCAAGATCCTTAGGTGCCTAGGACAAATGTGGGGAGAGATGAAGACCTCTGGACACACACACGTGCACACACATACGTTTTCTCTCGATGCACCCAGTCTGGGAAGCTCATGCGTGCCCCATGTCGACATCCCGATACACAAGGGAAGCAGTCCCTAAACAGTGCGAGGGGTGGGGGGGAGGGGGAACAGGGGAGGGGCGGGGAGCAGAGACTGATCTCTGTGCTCTCTGCAGCCGGGCTGGAGGTGTGTTCTGCGCGCGGCAGAACATAAACTCTTGGCAAAGTTGGCTTTCCATGGTTTGCTGAACTCCGGAACACAGATGTCCCATTTGTGTTTCATTAGCGCCTCGGCCGCTCTGCGGCTCGCGACCTCTGCACCAGGCAATAATGGCCTGGCGCAGGCCCATCCGCACCAGCTGGCCGGGGACCTGCTCTGCCGACCAAGGCTGTGTCTGCTGTCAGCCCTTTCCAGGCGACTGGATGGCTCCTCAGCACCAGAATGTCTCAGCGGGCCTGCGTGAGCGTGGGGGCACTTCGCGAGCTTAGGAGGGTGGTCTGTTTAAGTCAGGGTGGGTGGGAGGGGGTGCTACCTGATTCTGGTGGATGGCGTGCTGAGTGAGCACGAGGGGGTCTTTGTTAGCCTGGGAGTGGACCGGAAGCTAGGAGATACCCTCAGAGGAAGAAGAGGCATCCGGCTACCATGAGGGAGGCTAAGAGAAAAAGAGGGGGATGAATGGAGGAGAAAGAAGAGTCGGTGGAAAGGAGGGCAGGAAGTGTGCAGTGGGGAGGGGAGGGAGAGAGGAAGTAGGGGAAGAAGGCAGAGAGGACTGTGGGATGCCTGGCACTTGGAGGTTGAGGCAGCCCAAGAGCTGGCCTCTCCAGGATCTGGGCGTACTCAGTTGGGCCTGGCAGTCCACACCCTGGAGCAAATGACCAGGCAGCCTCTGAGTCACACAGCAGAGGCCACCTAGAGAGACTCTGGGAGCAGACTTCAGCTCACAAGGGCCTGGGCACAGGTGCTGTGTTTCTGGAACACTTCCTCCACCCTCTGACCTTGCCCGATCTGTGTTCTTGGGGAGGGCTTCAGAAGGAGCAGACTGTGTTGAGGTGCACAAACACAGAGACCCTGGGCCCGGAGGTGCCAGGTGACCTTCTAACCCGCAGTTCAGTCAAGTCCTGTCGGAAGCTGGCACCTCCCAAGCTCCCCGCCTCGAAGCCGGGGCCTCTTGTGAGGCCCAAAGTGGGACTGGCTGCTGATAGGTTTGTATGATGGACGATGTTCCGGGTTGTCTGTGCTCTGTGAATTCACATTCGCCTGTCGTCGTCGTCATCTGCATTGAAGTTCGAGATGGATATATTGCAATTAGGAGCCTTGCCGTAGTGAGATTTGAGAGGACATGTTCCAGTCAAAAAGGGGACCGTGTTGGGGATGGAGGGCCCACAAAGAGAGAGCGCTGTAGAAGGGAAGGCGGGAAGGCCATTTTTATTGCTACTGTGCTAAGCACTTCACACAATGAGGAAAGCAGTCACACAATCCACAGCGAGACAGGGACAGAGAAGGTACCAGTCCACAAGTGAAATACGTGCAACTCACACTCAGGCACACAGACTTCTTGGGCAATCCGCCTGCTCAGGATAGACACCAACGGGCCCAAGAGATAGGGCCTGGCACTGACCGTACAGGCAGGGACCCTCTACCATGACTCAGCTTGGAACCTTTTCTACTCCGTCCTGGTGCAAAGTGATTCTGGCCCCCCAGGAGAAAGCTTGCTTGTAGCTTTGGGTTTGGATATTGCTTGATGCTTAGACCACAAGCCACTCCAATCAGCAGGAAGAATGACCCACCCTCTTCCTGGTCTGCCTTCAGTACTCCTTGGCTGGCTGTGGTCCAGGCTACCATGCTTACTGTGGGGACCCCACCCCAGGGCAAGTGGAGGAGCAGCTGTCCAAGGGTCTGGCTGAATTGTGTCGAACATTCCCAAGTGTCAAGGACATGGGTCTGAGCATGCTTCTCACTGCTTGCTCGCAATGTGTGAATGGATTACAGATGTCTCTTTAGCTCATTTCTAGCTATTGAGGTGGTTTCTAGAAGTATAATGATACCAACAAACCATTTGCGTGTGTAATCTTGTGGGCTTTCTGTTACAGTTAGTATTAGTTTGTCAACTTGACAGAATTTAGGATCACCCGGGAGATGGGCCTCTGGGCAAACCTGGGGGTGATCACTTTGAAGGTATTGAGGTATGAGGCTGGCCCACTGTGGGCGGCGCCACTCCCTAGTTGGGATCCTGGGCTGTGTAAGTGGACGGGTGGGGGGAGGAGCTGATCAGCAGCAGGTGTTCATCCTTCTCTGATCCTGACTGAGGCTCTTTCAAGTTCCTGCTCCTGTGACTTCCCGGCTGTGATGGACAGCAGCCTAGAACTGTGAGTCAGGATAAAGCCTTCCTCCCTCAGGCTGTTTTTGTTGGATTATTTATCACAGAAGTAGGGAAAGAAATTAAGACACCTTCATCTTGCAGTTTTTTCAACCATTGGTTTTTTTTTTTTAGATTTATCAGCAGGGCTGTGGTGGCGCATGCCTGTAATCCCAGCACTTGGGAGGCAGAGGCAGGCAGATTTCTGAGTTTGAGGCTAGCCTGGTCTACAGAGTGAGTTCCAGGACAGCCAGGCCTACACAGAGAAACCATGTCTTGAAAAGAGAGAGAGAGAGAGAGAGAGAGAGAGAGAGAGGTTTATCTTTGTGTGTGTGTGTGTGTGTGTGTTTGAGTGTGTTTATGTGTGTGCAGAGAAGGCCACCAGAGCCCCAGGAATTGGAGTTATAGGCAGTTGGGAGAAGCCCAATATGGGTGCCGAGAACTGAACTCAGATTCTCAACAAAAGAAGTGTGTGTGCCCTCTTAGCCACTGAGCCATCTCTCCAGTCCCCAGCTATTCTCTCTTCATGGACTTCCAGAACCAACCACCACAACTGGACTGACTGGAGAGAGCATGGCAGCCCAGGAGTGACTTCCTCAAGTCTTTAGAGAAGGGGCCTCTGGCTGGGCGCAGAGCAGCTGTGGCCAGCGGAAGGGTTGGATCTGTCTTGGCAAATAAAAGTGCAAGGCTGGGGTTATAACAGGACGCACAGCCCTCAGCGGCACAAGAGTATGGCTTCTCTCACCCCAGAGTGGTAGAGTATCTTGAGGGCTAGGGCAAACAAGGCTGTGGATGGCCAGCACCCAGGGAGACATGATTCCTCCCTGCTAAGGAGCTAGCCTCAGCACCCTGCCCTAGTTAAGGTGGCCTTAGCCCAGGCCCTGCCCCAGGCATTCTGCTTGGGAATGAGTAACAGCCCTGGGTTCATCAGACGATCCTGTCTCCTTTCAGTAAATGGTTAAACTTTCCACAATAACAATCATATGTCATGTGTCCTTAAGATGTCCCACTCTTGCTCTTGGGAAAATACAATCAGGAGAAACGACTTTCTGGTGAATGTAGGGAATGAGACCCCAGTGGCAGGGGCAGGGAACTGAAGGCTAGTGGAAGGCCCACCTCCAACCTGTGGCTGGGGAGGAGGAAGGGTCAGATGTCACTCTTCCAAAAGAGCTGAGGTGGGCAGCGGGGTGCGGGTAGTTGCCACCAAATCCGAGTGGTAGAAGGACAGAGCTGACAGGAGCTGTCCTCTGGCGTCCCTGTGAATGACCTCACGTACCCACGTCTGGTCTGCATGCCTGCACACGTTTGAAAAGTAAATAAAACATAAAAGTTGTTTAAAGAAGAAGAAAGGCTGAGGTGTGTCTTCTCAGGCAGAGGCCACTCAGGTTTTCATACCTGGCCATGAACTCCAATGTAACTGTGGTCCAGTTACCTGGACATGGCCAACTGGTGCCCTGAAGCCCCAGCTCCCTGTCCCCTCTCTCTTCCTCCCTGGAGATGGGCAGACAGAGTCCAGAGTGTAAGAGGAAATCTCAAAGGCCTCATGCTGAGCCAGACTAGCTCCTATCACTGAACTGGTGCCCCCCGTCCTGGCCCTGACCTTCATCGGCAAAGGCCCATGGCTGAGGAGCTGGGGATGACTCAGTAGTTCCCAGCACCCACACCAAGTGACTCACAACTGCTTTAACTGACTCCGGAAGTGGTGCCCTCCTCTGGCCTCCACAGGCACCTCCATATATGTGGCATACATTCTCACAGACATACACGCGCGCACACACACACACACAAATAAAAATTCAAATTAAAATAAACCACCCTCGAAGAGGAGACACAGGGTGGGGGTCCTTCAGTTCCCAGGCCCATGGTTCTTAAGCAGTGTCCCTGGAAATGGGGCTGGTCAGAAACTACTAGCTGCCCGGCTCCAGAGCTACGCACAGTAAAGGCAGGCACAGGAGGACAGTCCCGGGAACAGACCCAGTGTGTCAGAGGACTTGGCTGTGGAGGACAGGGCCAGTGTTAATGACCACAGGATCCTGGTTTGGACGAGCAGGTTGTGACACTCTGGTCAGGATCTGCAGTTCCCACAGAAACCTGCTTCTGAATGTGTCAAAGGAACTAGGTTTGCTGATATGATGGCTGTGGTGACTGTCGGAATCTAGAGTCACCTGGGAGGTGGGCCTCTGAGCACACCTGTGGGAGTATTGCATTGATTAGAGCGAGGCGGGAAGATCTGCCCACAGTGGATGGCACCACTCTCTAGTTGAGATCCTGGAGTCATTCCGCTCTGCTTCCTGGTGCCTCAACTACCCCACCACGGTGGGGAACATCCTTGAACCGTGAGCCAGAATAAACCCCTTCTCCTCTGAGTTGCGTGCGTCGGATTGTTTTAATGACAGCAACAGGAGAAGACGCCGTCCATAAATGATCGTGTTGAGTGTTGACTGCTTCAGGCATGGCTGGATCCAGGAATCAGGGCCCATGTGTGTTAGCTTCATTCTCAGACAGGTTCTCCCTTGTGACAGCGAGAGGGCGACCATTGCAATAGTTCTCCGAGCCCCCAACAAGATCAGCTCCAACCGGACCAGCTCTGGACTGCTTGCCTGTCTCCATAGTGACTACTCAGGGGCGGAGACTCTGAGTGCTGGTATATGGAAGCCCATCATTGCACGTCATTGGGTCCAAATGAGCTACCCCTTCAGGAAGGCTCTCAATAAGAAAGTCTGTGTCCTGGTCATACAAAGCTGGGCTGGGGTAGAGAGGAAGCAGAGGAGGAGGCATGGGGTAGGGACAAGGAGGAGACATCTGAGATCCAGCCAATCAGGGTCATCTCCGTGCTCCCAGTGCTCTCCAAGAACTCAAGCAGACCCGGGTGTCCCCCGGAGCTGACAGCTCTAGGGCCAGGTGGCGGCCTGCTCACTTCACTTTGGTCTGCTAAAAGCTGCAGCTTAGAGAGGCCACTGCCCTCAGCCCAAGAGGGCCCAGGGCTCAGGGGCTCAGGGTTCTAGGGTGGAAGGGCAAGAAGGCCTCTCCCATGCACTTGGTATTTCTCTGGGTCTCAGCCTTGGGGGGGAAAGGGAGCTGTTCCCCTAGCCAGTGGCTGAGTTAGAGAGGACATGTAGCCTAGCTCTAGCCAACAACGGGCTGGGAGCCAAGGGAGAAGAAGCCTGGAGTGCTGGGAAAGGCTGCTTTGCTGATATGGGGAATGGAGACGGGGAGGAGCGGGAGGGGGAGGAGTGGGGGAGGAGGAAGGGGAGGAGGAAGAGGAGGAAACCAAACAAACCCATCCTTTCTACCTTAGCAGCTCATGGTATCTGAATGGTTTGACTGGTGCAGCCACCCCTGCCACCACAAGGAGAAACCTCCTAGAGATTCATGTGCTGAGGGTGGCTAGGGAGCGTCGACGCCACAGAGCCCTGAGATGCCGAGAGACTCTGAGCCAGCCAGCCGCCCTGGGCAGCTTGTGTCAGGCAGCATATGTGGACCTCTGAGGTCTCCCTTCTCTCATCCGGAAGCCGCCTGCAGGATGTCTCAGGGGAGGGCCAGAGCTGCAAAGCCCGGTTGCTGCATGTGGTTTCCAGAGCCATAACTTTTCTCCAGTGCACGTCAAGTGCATCACCCCGGGACACAGAAGGAAATCTTTTCTCTAGAGAACTCTCGGTCTGGTTTAAATGAGCCTAACGTTCACGTGGCCAGAAACCCATGTTTCCTTTTACACACTCAGCCAAGAGCAGCCCCACCTAGCTTCAGGAGCGGAGAGGGTGAGTTCACGGCGTGGATGCTGAAACCATTCTGCTGAAGAGTGCCCAAGGGTCAGAGAGAGTTTATGTGCTTATGTGTGTGCTGAGACCTGATGGCTTACAAACCAGAGGAATGGGATCCCAATCCCTGCCCACCACGTGCGCGCGCGCGCGTGTGTGTGTGTGTGTGTGTGTGTGTGTGTAATACAATAATGTAAATAGCATAAGAATGAACAATATAAGCTTAATATTTATTTTCAACTTTATACTTACTACATTCTTTGAATTTTCTACAGACAAAAAAAAAAATATCATCACCTCCAAACTAGAATGATGGCCCCAAAGAAATCCTTAGCAGGCATCATGAAGAACAGAAGCAGGGCCGGGAAGCTGGCAGTCGGGTGCCCAGCACCAGGGGGGTGGCCCAGCCATCAGTGCCTGCCCGCTGGAGGGTCTCGGGCCCATGCAGAAGTCCGAGAGGCCACACTCCAGGCTCGGGGTCAGTAGAAGCCTCTGCCCCCTCCTTTGTTCCCTGCTCAAGTCCACTTTCCTTTCAGATCTCTGGGGTTTTGTCACTGAGCCCAAGACACAGCAAAGCCTCCTGAAGCTGCCGGGTGCCACAGTCAACCCTCACAGGCCAGCTCCTAGGGAGCCTGGGGAGTTCGGCACGTGGGAGGTTAATTCTCTTATCAAAACGGTACAAAATCCTAATTTTGCAGAGTGGCAATTTGGGGGGAAAAAAACCCTCAGCAATGGGAAAATGTTGGTTATGCAGCACAGACATTCAGTTCTCAGGGGATCAATTATAAAAACACTCATTCAGCTATTTCTATTCAAATGAACACCTGAAGAGGAGGCCTCGATGGTTTTAAAAGTGTGTGGATATTACTGGATAAACGTTAGTCCAATAAAAGAGATCATCATCCGTTGCTTGTGTACATTTAAGTTGACACTAAGAAGATCTTTGTGGAGGAGTGTGCGCCTGCTGTGCCTCCTGTATCTCTGTATCTCTCCAGTCTTTAACACTTTAGCAACTGAAGGGAACGAACCAAGCCCAGGCAGTTCTCTCAGCCCCACCATGAATCCAACATGGGTGCTGGGAAGACCACGTCCAGGTCGGCAGCCATGGTCCTGCCCTTGTGACAACCGAGCATCCTGTCCTGAGGCTCCCCACCAGCTCCTAATAAGAACACGAAGCCCCTGCTTGAAAACAGCCAGGGATCTGCATTTGTCCTGTGGACACAGCTCATAAACCGTTCTTACTCAGAAATTTGTTTTCTTTCTGCTTAAGGTTTGGAAATATTTCCTGCCTCCGCTCGCTTGCAACCATTTACATGCACATGTGGGCTAAATGTGTACACATGCCGTGGCTGTGTCCATATGCTCACACACACAGACAGACATGCTCACACACAGAGACATGCTCACACACAGAGACATGCTCACACACAGACATGCTCACACACACAGACATGTTCACACACACAGACATGCTCACACACACAGACATGCTCACACACAGACATGCTCACACACACAGACATGCTCACACACAGACATGCTCACACACACAGACATGCTCATACACACAGACATGCTCACACAGAGACATGCTCAGATACACAGACATGCTCACACACACAGACATGCTCACACACAGACATGCTCACACACAGAAACATGCTCACACACACAGATGTTCACACACACAGACATGCTCACACACACAGACATGCTCACATACACAGACATGTTCACACACACAGACATGCTCACATACACAGACATGTTCACACACACAGACATGCTCACACACACAGACATGCTCACACATATACACATGTATATGTGCCAGCCCAGTACTCACACATGAACATTCATGGATATATAGAGACATCCTCACACATGTGTACTGACAAACACATGGTTTTGCAGGAATGCTCACACATGTACAGACATGGATATGCACATGTGTTTCTCACACACATGAATATGTATATACATACTCATGTATGCACATGTATATGTACACAGGCATACACACACCCCATATATATGTATATATATATACACACACACATAAATATATATGCATATGTATATATACACGCACGCACACTCACACATATATATGTACATACATATCCATCTTTCTAACTCTCTTTAAATAGAAATTAAGTGAACCCATGATCCAGGCAGCCTCTCTCTCCGTCTGCAGCTTTGGGACATGGAACAGGTTTCTAGACAGAGAGCCCACCAAACTCTACTCTCAGCATTTTCTTTTCCCATCCAAGAGGCCTTAGTCCAGAATGAAATGCAGAATTAAAAGGAGGGAACGAGGCTAGTTGGTAGAGTGCTTGTCTAACACGCAGGAGCGAGCGCTGGCTTCAGTCTCTAGAATTACAAAAGCCAGGTGTGGTTGCACATCTGTAACCCCAGCACCCAGGAGGTAGAGGCAGGAGGATTAGAAGTTCGTTGTCATCCTTGGCTACAAGTTTTGAGATTAGCCTAGGAAAGTGAGACTGTATCTAATAATTAAATAGCAAGGACACTCACTGTCCAAGGTCTTTGTCTCCATCTGCGGGTTCAGGACAAGCTCAGGAGCTGCAGCTTTGGGGACTAAAAACAAGCATCCCACCCTGTAACCCCAATGCTGGAGAGACTGAGGCAGGAAGCTCCCACGCTGGAAGCCAGCCTGGGCTACCCAGGGAGCCCTCATATCAAAGGAAATGACTTCAGCCAGTTGGTTTTAAAACCTGGCTTTCATAAAAGGCACATGCTTCGCCCTCAGCTCTGGAGCCTCCGGTGGACACATAGGCCCCTGGGTACCTTGGCTTCTCACAAGTACCTTTGTCCATCCTTTGCCTAAGGCCTAAGGCAGGTGGACCCCTCTCCTACTATGGGGGTATGACCTACTATGGGGCCTCCCTCCAGATCGGGTCAGTACCCTCCTTCCCCAAAGAGGTGAGGAGAGACAAGAGGAGATACTCCAGGCATACCCTGGTGAGCAGTTCTTTCTTCAGAACAAGCGCGGTGGCTTGCTCTCATCTCTGTTTAGGCATGGGCCACATCTGCGTGTCCCTGGGCCCAGGAGGGGACAGTGGGGGGAGGTAAGGCACAGCGCCAGTTGCAGCCACCTGGCGAGAGGGGCAGATTCCTTTGTATGCTGCTCATTAGTTGAGCCCATGAAGTCCCCATTCCAGGGCTAACAGTGACACCTGCAGTTTAAGCAGCCACATGTCACACGGCAGGACAGTAGCCCAGGAGGTGATGGAGAAATCTCAAGCCGAAGACTGACTTCCTGGAGACAGATGGAACCTTCTCGCCATTAACCCCCAGGATGTGGCAAGAAGACTTAGATCCTAGGTCTGGTTGCAGGAGACAAAGAGGCAGCCACCAGGGCCCAGGCTATATCCAGAGTTTCAAAAGGGAGCGACCTGTACCTGTTGCTGTCCCCCATGCAGCCACCAAGCTGGGGCTGACTTGAAGAGCAGAAATCAGACTGCCAGTTTTCATGGCCGCTGCCTGGGGCAATTGTCCATTGTCCCTCCTTCATGGTCCCCTCTCACTCAGCAAACCGAGACCACCAAATCAGACACTTTTTACTGCCTGGGGGACTGAGGACCACAGAGGGGTAACAGTGTGGCCAAGGCTGTCCAGGGCCATGGTTCCTTGCCCTAGCCTCATAGAATAGTCTAGAAGTGGGTCACTCAGCTCTTGACCAGTTGTCTACCTTCCCTGCAAGGGCACCATAGAGGACTGCACATGGCTTCTCTACAGATTGTCTCCTTGAGGTACTCCTTTGCTTTGCCTGTACACACACACACACACACACACACGTACGCACGCACGCACGCACGCACGCATACGCACACGCCATACACACATGCGTGCCCCACACACCCCGGAAGGCAGCAGGTCAGAGGTGAATTACTTCCACCTCTCTGAACCCCCACAGCTCCTAAGGTCGGTGGCTTCAGCAGCACTGCCTCCATTTCCTCTCTCTGTTCACTGCTTGTGACTCCGAGAGCCAGAACAGACCCGAAAATGAAGTGAGTCAAAGATTTCTTTATAACTTTTCTCAATATTCTGCTGATTGCCAGCTCGGTAGCAGATGTGCTATGCTTAATGATGCATAGACAAGAAGCAGCCCCTAATCCCTAAATGAACTTCGTATCACTAAATATATAAAGGGGAAGCTATACAAACTCAATTTAGCTCTCTGCTCTTCTAGCTTTCCCATCGAGGAGTAAAAGGAGAGGATGGGTGTCTAGGAGACCCATGGACAACAGAGAAGATAGAGAAGGCCATAGGCTAGCCCACCACAGCACCCAACACCCACATACTAATAAGCACTCTACCCCACATCTCCACCATAGCACGGGAAGGAATGGTTCTATGCCCGCCCTGGCCACAGAAGCTCAAATTCATACCAGCTCCTTCCTGCTCTCCCCTCAAGGGCCCCAATGACCCCCTACACTGACCTTTCCTCCTAATCTCAGCTTCTGCATACCTGGAAGGGGTTCAGCAAGGCTTGAAAACTGATACTTATAATGCCAAAGGGTTTGCATTGGTGCGAGGCATTCCCAGTGGGCCATGGGTTGGGCCATGGGTTGGGCCACAACCACAGAGAAGCTTGGATTCAAGTGCTGAAACATGCCAGACATCAGGAGCAGAGGCGGGGGACTCCTCTTCGTTACCTGTCCAGGAGGACAACAGAGAAGGCAGAGGGAATAGCAGGCTCAATGCTCAGGTCAGGGGCCAGTCAGGAGCTAGAAGGCAAACTGAGGGCGGCCTGGAGAGGAGCTGACCTGCACCCCCAGCAAGAGAAGACCATCTGCATGCTAGCTCTGCAGACAGGCTGAGATGCTGACCAGGAGAGTTGGGGTTGGGTTCAGTATTCAGAGACACCCCTCCCCACCAGAGGCCAATCCAGGGCCTGACCAATTCCTTTTAAATAGCTGTGTAGCCCAGGTGGCTGCTAATCTCATCGGAAACTCAAGGAAGCAGCAAGAGGCACGATGGGTAAGTGTATGCACATCCTCTAACCACGGGAGCCAAGGGCCAGCTTATGCATATGCAACGTGGGCCCACTCCGAAGGCTTTTCCATTAGCAGAGTGGAGAAGCCGTGGCTAGGCTGGGAGAATCTGCATTTCACCTTACGCTGCACACAGCTGGGTTCAGATTGGCACCAGTGCAATATGCAAATGAGGCTGTATCTGTATTCATCAGGACTCCCCAAGAAGCCAGGAGGGACCAGGGTCCTTCTCTAACCAGCAAAGACAGGAATGGGTCATTTCAGGGAGGAGTTAGCTGGTAAGCTATAGAGGTGGGACAGGGGTCATTACTGTGGGGGTGGGGAGACACTAGTCTCCCTTAGAATGGTCTCCTAGGGGGGAAGAATTACCAATAGGACCCGTGGCTGAGTCAGAATTCCTCCAAGAAGCCCCACCTAAGGGCCTCATTAATGGGAAGACTGAGGCTCAGAGAGAAATGACGGGCTGGAAGCCGCTCATTCCAGCTCTAACTTGTTTGTTCCTATGTGAATATAGGTTGTCTAACTTTATTCATGTAGGCCAAGACCCAGAAGATCCTTAAAGGCCTCTCATATAGAGGCCAATCATGTTAGTTAAGTAAGCAGAAGACCTGCCTAGCCTACGGCATGCAATACTATCAAGGAAACCTGAAGACTGACGTTCACACTTGTAGGACACCTGGGTTGTGCTCAACATACTCCTCCAGTTGTGCTGGAAGAAGAGGCCAGTACCGTAAGTGTGGCAGCGCGTGGCTCCTGCCTTTTAGCTCCGAGCACTGCTCTTGCATCTCTTCTCCAGCTTTCCCTAGAGAATCCAGCGCAACCCGCTTGCTGTTCTGCAGAGCTGGAGCCTCCCCAGTGGTCCAAGGTGTGCACTCTTAAAGCTAGCAAGGGGCAGACTGGAGCTGCTCCCCCATCTGGGTTTGGTTCCCAGCACCCACACTGGGCTGCAAACACCCGCCTCTAACTTCTGCTTTGGGGAGATGCCATGTGCCTGACCTCCAAGGGCATCTACACTCATACACGCTTAGTCAAACATAAATCTTAAAAAGAAGTCAACAAGGGGGAATCATAGATGGCTCAGTGTGTAAGGCCACTTGCCACGGTTGGATGGCCACGGTTGGATGGCCACGGTTGGTCCCCAGAACCCACAGTGTGAGAAGAGAACTGACTCCTGAAGGTGTCCTCTGACCTCTAAATGTAGTGCAGCCCCCACATACACCCCCAATTATAACAAATTAAATTAAGCCATTTAATGGTCCAGGCAGGGTGATACACATTTTTAGTCCTAGTAAAGGACTTTACTAGGCAAAGGTAGGCCGATCTCTGAGAATTTAAGGCCATCCTGGTCTATACAGCATATTCTAGCTTAGCCAAGGCTTCATAGTGAGACCTTGTTGAAAGAAAAGGGAAGGCAGAAGGAAAGGAAGGAAAGGACGGAAGGAAGGAAGGAAGGAAGGAAGGAAGGAAGGGAGGGAGGGAGGGAGGGAGGGAGGGAGGGAGGGAGGGAGGGAGGGAGGGAGGGAGGGAGGGAGGGAGGAAGGGAGGAAGGACCTGGGGTGACAGAGTTTGAGACCTGTGTGCAGGACAGTGGTTGTGAGCATCAAGGTAGGAGGAACACAAGCTCACAGCCACCCTGCCCCGGTACTCAGGAGAGCTTAGCAGTCCCAGTACACCCAAAGAGAGCAAGCCCGACCTTGGTGGGCAGGTTTTGGGATTACCCACACCAGCCTAGACTCTTATTCCATTCCTGTTTGGTTCTGAGATCCAGGGCTGGGTTCTGAAGGACACAGACTCCTTGATAGCCAAGCTCCGGACAGATTAGCTTTAGACTGCAGCCTGTAGCCTGCCTGCCTGCCTGCCTGCAATCCTCCCCTTTGCCCTCTAGGGCAGGGACTTTTTTTGTTTTTGTTTGTTTGTTTTTTGAGGATCATGGCCATTACTCTGAAGTCCTTCTGTTCCTGGGAAGGATAAACTGTTAACACCAATGTGAATTTGGTACTGGTCTTCCTTGATGCTTTTAGCAACCAGATATGGCGGTATTAGGGCAGTGATAATGCATTGGGTTTTGATCAGATATGAGTTATGGGCCAACAACAGTTAGTTGAAACCCAGAAACCACTTTCTAGGGCCAGCTTACTGTGATTCCTTTGGCTGTGATTGCAAACCTGCTTTTCTCAGTCAGAACCAGCCCTAGCCAGGAGGTGATGGACTAGGAGATCGCGAGGAAGCAGTTACCAAGGTAAGAGGTTCACCCTTCAACCCTGTAGGAACCTTTCAGCTGCTGGGCTCCATCAGCTGAGTTTCCTGTCAGGGTCAGAACCTTTTCCCAGGAGCGAGGACTGGGACCACAGCAGGTGGTTTCTGCTTTGAGAACCTTTTGGTACTCAAACCTCAAGACCCAGAAACTGGGTCTTCATGGCTTGTTTAAGAAGTCATAAAGTTTGAATCCAGGCCTCCATGGCTCCCAGCTGATGCCCTTAGGTAAACCGTTGGCTTTCTCTGAATCCTTAGGTTCCATGTAGTGACCTGATCCCCACTGGGTTGTTGTGAGACGTGAAAGGGAATGTTGCAGAGAACTGGAACTGAGCCTGGCAGGGACAGGTGCCCTGTCTGTACCTGGCTCAAGACAGCAGGTACAGACCTTGGAAAGTATTATCCCCACACCCCTTTCTTCCTATCTACAATGGGGACTGTGTGGCAAAGGCTTCTTGGGAGAATCCCGGGAGACCATCCAAGTAGCACACCAGTGCGTCTGGGATATGACATCCTAGATGCTGGCACATTTCCTGGACACAGGAAGCTCTTTATGACAGGACTTGGTCCAGTTACCGCGTGGCCCCTACAGGCATGCCAGACATAGTTCCCAGGAATGACTCCCCACATACAGTTATCAAAACTCAGCCAGAACACTCTGAGACCAGAAAGGACACAACCCAGCCTGAGATATGTCAACCATCTCAGAAGAGGCAATGGTCTATCAGGTGAAGCTTGAAGGTCAGTGGTGGGCAGAGGAGTTGGGACAGAAGCTTCTGTGCACCCAGAAGGGAGCAGCCACTGAGCTGAGCAGGCCACACGTGGCCGGGGGTGCTGAGCCTACACTCTCCGCTCATGCCAGGCGCCTGAGCTTGGGTCTGGATGGGTGAACACAGAAGCCAGGCCCTGCTAACATCAGGCTCTCTCCTCCCTACCTACATGTTGGTCTTCCTGGTGCAGAAGCGGAGTGTAGTGAGCAGAAGCTCCAGGAAACCAATCTTACTGGGGGCACAGGCCAGGGCCCCACAACTGTTGAGTGGCATGGTTGCATGTGGACAGGGGAGAAGGCACATACATTCCTGCGCTATGGAGATGTGGGTATCTACAGTCCTTCCCTAGCAAAGGTTCTCAAGGGCCTGTCCTCATTTCTCCTCTTCCTGACAGGCCTGCTCCTGCCCCGCCCCCAGCCCACTGCTTCCCGACAGAGCTACATATTGTTCACCACGTCCCCTCCCCTTGAGCCTTCAGTAGAAGCTGTAATTAGAACCAGACAGACAAGCACCACCAGAAACCCCGTGCTTCCCCCACTCTGGCTGGGCGGAGGTCTAGTGTCTTCTGTTCAGGCTGTGAGCTGCCACACTCGGAGAGGGGATGGGCACTGTCACTGGTCAAGCTCCTGTGTGTGTGTGTGTGTGTGTGTGTGTGTGTGTGTGTGTGTGTGTGTGTGACATATCCAGTACAAAGATTTGGGGGTCGCTAAGATGAATTTGGACCTGCAAAAATGGAAATCCCTCAAGAGCAGGTCAGGAAAAATTAACAAGTAGCAGAGCCTGGGTAAGAAGAGACCGAGATGGTAGACACCATGGTGCCATTGGGTAGGGGTACAGGTCCCAGCATTCATCAATGATGGATGCCAAGGACTAAAAGGCTCCCCCATGGGCCAGGGAGATGGCTCAGCTTGAAGGCATTTGCCATCAAACCTAATGGCCTGAGTTCAATCCCCACATGGTGAAGAATTAACTCCCATGAGATGCTCTCTGATCTCCACACAGCAAAACATTTTTTAAAAACCGATACCCTGAGGGAGAACTCGGTAGGTGTGGGTCCTACCAAACAGGCTACTCAATCTCCACAGGTCCAACATACAGTTCTCTCATCTACCTTTGTGAGTCAGGACAGAGCTACAGACAGCACATCTCCAGAACAGGGTGTAGCCAAATGGCCCAGGCAGAGTGGCGGTGTGTCCAGTCTGCAGTCGGGCATGTGCTCCAGCCCACCCTCGCGACAGGACCTTGGCTGGAATCCTCTATCCATCCTTGGGCACCGCTGTGTGTGCCTTTCCTTTTCTTGTGGCTTCTAAGACACACAGAGCTTGAGCTAGGTCCCGGTTGGGCTGTCGTGACCACACCCCAGCTCCTAGTTACTGTTCTCAGAGTCTCCCAACAGGAACCCAGCGCTGTGTTCCCATCAACTCCTGCCCTGGATGGCCCTGCTATGGGAGGCTCAAAAACCTACTACTGAAATGGCCCAACTTCCTGCGGCGTCCCAAGGCCTGGAGCCAGGCGCTCGGGACCACTGCTACCACACCGCCACACTTATACATGAGACTCAAGCCCAGCCTCCAGACACTCTACATCCATGTCCCTCTACAGACCCAAGCTCCTGCCTCCCCCCACCCCCAGCAAATGCTGCCCCACCTCAGGATTTGCTAACTTCTCCAGAGGCACGGTGCTCTTTATCCGTGTGCAGTTCATTCTGACCAACCTTCTCCAAGAACTTGACTGTTAAGAGATGAAGGCCACAGCCAGTTTGGCTCACCGGGCAGAGCCAAAGCTTCTGCACGAGCGCAGCAGCCTCACCCAGATGAGAAGCCTGTTCTTTGGAACACCACCAACTCAATCTCGACCCACTGCTTCTGACCAGAGTTGTCATAGCTAATGTGGTATCATTTGGAGTAGTTCCCATGCCTGGGATCAGCAAGTTCTTTTCTTGCTGCAGAGATGCCAGCACGTGGATGGGAGCCACTGAGGGATGAAGGACTCCTCACAGGAAGCATGACTGTGCTCCCTGGAACTGCAGGCTTCAGCCCTGCCAGTCACTGCTGTTGAACTGCAGAACCTGTCACCTGCCTTCTCTGCATCCCCTGGGGTCCAGACAGCCCCACCATCTTTCTCCAAGGTCTAAAGCCAGTCTCCAGATGGTTATCCTAAACTAAGGAGGTTCACCCATGATATCCTCCAGTTGCTACTAGTCAACAGCTGATGATATCAGGAGAAACATGTTAACATACACAGTATGACCTCAATTATGTTTGGGAAAAAGTACAAAAAAACAAAACAAAACAAAACACGGAGAGCAGTGAGAAGCACCCGCCACGGGACTTCTCGTGTTTTGGGTATGCATGCCTTCTCTCCTTCTCATGGGGGCCCTGGCTTCTGGCTGTCGAGCTTGGAGGCAGGTGGAGCACCTGTATCACCTGGAGTACCACCTCCCTGACTAAGTTTGTTCTGTTTGGGATTTTTGAAACACTTTTACTATGTGACCCAGGCTGGCCTCAAAATTGACACCTACTGGCCTCTGCTGGGACCACAGGTGTGCACCATCACACCTGGGAAGTTCTTTGCAAATCTCCAAGTGAACTGGTGTATACTGGCTTACTCCAGACTGGACAAGCCCTCAAATTTCTAGAGCTAATATAGTAGTACTACTGAGGTCTCTCACAGCCAGAGACCTGCCCTCTCAATCCCTCACCCACCCACCCCATCCCCCACAATGTAACAGACTTAAGGGTATTCACACATCAGAAATGTATTTGAGACGATGTAAGGCTAGATGTGAAGTCAGCACCCCAGCCTTCCAAGAAAAAAAAGCCACAGCTCAAGACCAGGCATTTTTTTTTTTTTAATCCAGGCACAGCCAAGGTAAAATACAATCTGTGTAGTCTGTTCTCATCGCTAAGTGCGCACACGCCTAACATCACCATCTTCCCATCATGAGACCTATCTTGACACCTCATAGACTACAAATGCAGCTATGGGCATTTTGGAGGACTGTTCCCAGTGCCAGCCCTCAGCAGAGGCAGCAGGCAGGCTCAATGTCTCCTCACACGCTGCACACAGCATTTGTCTTGGCATTAAGGAGGGAACGTCTCGTGTTGGAGACTTCCATGCTCCCAGCCCACCATAATTAAAGAGGGCTTTGCCTGCCCCCAGATGTTTTCCTTACTCCGGTCCTATCCAAGTCTCACAGCAGGAAGGCAGCGTTGGAAACGGTGGGAAAAGCAGTTCTGCTGTCTGTAGCTTGCCTTCGTGCCTACCCTCTGATAAGTCCAAATCGGGTTTATACCCCAATTCTCCCCTCAAGAAGAAAAGTACCACGGTGATCCTTTAAACACATCCTGTTCACACGCCGCCATTCCACAGAAAGCTCAAAAACAAAGATCTAAAAGAACATGTCCGCTGTTACTCATGACCTAAGTAAGGCATTGAACATGTTGCTGTGGTCACTAGGCTCAGGGCAGGATGTTTCTTTCCTGGAAGGCCAGGACTCTTCAAACCAGTGGAAGCTTTAACAGCATGCAGCCCATTTTAGAGCTGAAAAAGTAACGGTTTACCAACACACTACTGAACAATCCCTGGGCTCTAGAGTGGCTGCTTAGGTCTGGCGAGATTTCCGTGCCATGCCCAGGCTGATACCCTTCCTTCCCAAGCTTTCTTCTCCCTGCTTTCCTGAGTTCTTGTCTAGGATCTGCAGGGAAGGAGCTTACCCCCACCTTTCCATTTCCCCCTCCGAGTATTACCTGGGAAGCCTTGAGTGGGATGCTCAGTAATACCAACTACACATTTACCTGAAACATCCAGGAATGCACATTTGGATGAAATATCACACAGCTCTTATCTTCAACAGAATCTCAAGCATTCCACCTTCCAAAGTTAACATTTCTAAATCTTACTTCCAACCAAGATGAAGTCACCACAGACCATTTAGCTACCCCAACAAAGAAATGGTAACAACTTCCAGCTGGTGAGGTCAATGAGCACTGGAGATAACCAGGGCAGGCACCACTAACACACAGCAACACTAACCACCTCCACTGGAAAGCAATCAGGAAACTCAGACCACACACCAAGCAAGTGCTAACACTCAACACATGCGCACTCTGGAGCTTGGAAATGGGCGTTCTTTCTACTCCAAAAGCAAGGCTGCAGGCTTACTTTAACTTGGGTAATGAATCAAACTAGCTTTTAGAGGCTCTGATGGCATTTTTTCTATCATGTCCCAAACCTGCCACAGATCATGCAGTCTCCTATGCAATTCATTTCTCACACATGCAAACAGGCACTCGGGCCTAAAGGGCAGTGGCATCTCAGGTCTTACATGCAACTAAGCCTACAGGCCTCTTCTATGAGGTGCCCATCTTTCCAGAGGCCTTGGTACCTTGTGATGCCTCGAACGCCAGGTTGGGGATCCTCCTTGACCCTATGATAGCTGTGTATGCAGCAGGTCCCTGGGCTCACAATTTTAGCAGCCCCAAATGCCCAATGTAGCACAAATCTGCTAGCGAAGAGAGTGGCTTTCTATCAAAATTTTGCTGCAAAGGCAAACTCCACAAAGCCTGGCTGTCACGTAGCCCTGGCTGTCCTGGAACTCTACAAAATCCACGATGGCATCAAAGTCACAGAGATCCTCCTGTCTCTGCTTCCCAGTACTAGAATTAAGATCACACTGCTGTAGCTAGCTCTTAGGCATTTTCAAGCTTCTCGTTAGGCAGAGTCCAAAGGCAGGGAGGGATTGCTCAGCGGGGCGGGGCTGTAATCCCTGCGCTCCAAAGGCTGACATAGGACCTTCTGAAGTTAAAGGCCAGCCTGGGTTACACATCGACAAGTCTTCGAGAAGCAAAAAAGAAAGCATTGGGTGGTGAATGGCTCACACCTTTAATATCAGCTGAGGCAGGTGGATCTTTGTGAGCTGGAGGCCAGCCTGGTCTACAGAATTCCAGGAAAGCTGGGGCTACAGAAAAACTGTCTGGAAAACCAACCAGTGACAAACCTGAGAAACGTTTCCCATTAGAGATGAGTCAGAACTTCTTGTGAAATCTGGGCTAACCTTGAAACATCCACTACTGCCCAGAGATGGCAATCACAAGATATGGGCGCCTGCCAGTGGCAGTGTCTGCGCAGCGTTGCATGGGCACTGACCTGGGTAGCTGACTAGGCCCTACTTCTCAAGTCACAACGACCGTGGGAGTTACATGGGGGTGAACATACAGTTACATACTGGGGAGATGGCTAGAAATTAAAACCAGGGTGGCTTCATATATGTCAGGCAAGTACTGAAAGGCTCTGTGACTGTACTTAAAAATTAAATTTGTGGCACATGAGTTTCAGGGGAGTTTTGTCTAGTGGAGTCATTTTAGAAAGAAAAAAAAATTTTTTTATTGAGAAAAACTGCTATCTAAATCATATAACAATATAAAAGCCACAATGATTTAAAAAGAAAAATCCAGTAAAGGGTTACATTCAACAAAACCAAAGCATATACATGTGGCAACTTATAAAATTACAGACAAGTCAGGCATGGCAGCAAAACTGAGGTTCTCCAACACTTGGAACCCAGAAGTCAGAACAGCTGGCTATCTGTGAGCTGCCCATCCTGGTCCAGGCTAGCTACAATGGGACCCTGACTCAAAGAAAACAAACAAGTAACAGAAAATAACTGTACCCTTAAAGTTTATATTAAGAGTCAAAAATTGTGTAAGTAGGGCTGGAGAGATGGCTCAGTAGTTAAGGTCCTGAGTTCAAATCCCAACAACTACATGGTGGCTGACGAAATGAGATACAAAATGAGATCTGACACCCTCTTCTGGGGTGTCTGAAGACAGCTACAGTGTACTTATAATAAATAAATAAATCTTAAAAAAAAAAAGTGAAGTATCCTGGCTGACTTTGAGACAATGTCTAGTGGGAACTGGACTCAAGACAAACAAAATAAGACAAAAAGTCCTCAGCCCCCAAATTCTAGAGCTAACCCCCTTTGCAGGCAGACAAGATGCCAGTCCTAAGCTTCCAACAGCATGGGAAGCCATGTCACACTGGCACGACTGTGCCTCTCAACACCCCTGTGTAGACAGCACTTACCCATCAGGACTTGAAGGACACAGTCTAGAAGAAATGCAGGGTTTTTCGTTTTTGGTAAAAAACTACAGCATTTGTTTTCAGATTAAAACCCAATTTTTGCCACATCAAATCGAGGTGACTCATGAGTGCTCATGAGACCTGACAATTATTCTGCAGAGGGAGGGCCATAGTGCCCATGTTTGTTCTGAGCGACTCCTGAACCTGGGGAGAGATGAGAATACGGGAAAAGCGAGAGAATGGCAGGAGCCTCCTCGTGCCGCGCCGCCAGTCTTGGCACAGTGTCCGGGCACGGTCGGCTCTCTGCTGGGGGCAGCGTTCTTGGCTGTGAAGGCAGAGCATGCCCTCTGTCACTCATGGGGAGCAGTTCTGCCCAACTGTCTCTTTTCGACAACTTTATCATCAATCTCTTTATTAACAGCTCCACTGCAGTTAGGAAACGCAAACAAGGCCTGATTCTCATGCCAGATTTCTGGAAATCACATAGCACCAGGCACCGCACAGTGTGAAAGTTTGTGAAGAGGGTGTTGTGCCAAGAAAGACAGCATCTACAAGGCAAGCACAAAGCCGGGACATCTACCTTGAAACGACAGACCAGCTTGTGTATGCCTAGAACCTGAAACCCCCAAATGTCCACATCATGTACAGACAAAGGAGAGCACAAGGGGCCAAGACTCAAGGTGGAGCCCACAAACACCTTGGCCACCTCATTCCAGGCATCCTTGAAAAAAAAAAAAACTACTAAATGCCCTTCCTAAGACTCTCAAAACCTAACCTGTCCCATGACTATACGACACCCACTGTAGAACACAGAGGCTGAGGTAGAAGTCGGCAGGAGTGTTAAGAGCCCTACAAAACAGGGATGCTTGAATTATTCAAGCTACTTATTTTCAGCATGAAATCTGTTAGATCAAAAATAACTATCTTATAAATTAATTAAGAGAAATGCTTCTAAGAGGGTTGTAAAATATTTTAAGAGAAAGACACACATATAAATAAATAAGTAAAAATCAGGTCACATTCACCCAACGATTTAATATGACAAATCTACCCCTGCGATGTCTTAAAATGGAACACTCTCTCTAAAAAGTTCCAAATGTCAGCTGACCTGTGGCCACATGCAGGATACAATCAGTTCCAAACTAAGACCTCCCTAAGAGCTGGGTGGTGGTAGTGCACACCTTTAATCCCAGCACTTTGGAGACAGAGGCAGGAGGATTTCTGAGTCTGGTCTACAGAGTGAATTCCAGGACAGCCAGGGCTACACAGAAAAACCCTGTCTGGGGCGGGGGAACCAAAACCATACAGATTCTAAGCTGGCAGAGTAAAAATATACTTTATGATGCATTGCTACTTTTGCCATTTTTAAAATACATTTCCACCCCACTAAGCCAGGGGTGGACGAAAATGGTAAAGTGTGCATCATGCAAGCCTGGTTACATCTGAGTTTGATCTCTGGCACCCGTGGTAGGAGAAAGGTGGTCCCCGAACACTGTTTTCTGACCTTTATAGATGCTGTGCCCATGTATATATGTTCTCATACACACACCATACATATTTAAGGTCATACACAAAATTTAAACAAAGAAGCAACAGTGAAGATCCAAGTTATGTGGGTAATGATGGCACATGTCTACAGTCCTTCCTAGTAATCATGAAACAGAGGCAAAACACCTGAGGCAATGTTGAAGCTGACCATGTCTACACAAAGAGGCCTTGTCTCAAAAAATAAATACCCCATGTCATAATTAATGTGAGCGATCTACCCTTCATAAAACAATTACTGTATGAGCCACGTGTGCTGGTGGACCACGGTCCCAGCATTTATTCTGGAGGCTAAAGCAAAAGACCAATGAAGGCTGCTGGAGCCTTTGTAGACAATCTCTCGCCTAGAAGAAAATAGCACATATAGGAGGATAAAATGAGGGATACAGTCACCACTGGACTTTGTCTAGTCCAAACGCAGCCACGGCTATAACAACCCTCCTTTCAGGAACAGGCCAGGGCCCGCCCCCACACCTGCTATCTCTTCTCAGGTGCCTCCTTTTCTTCATTCTGACGCCACCACCACACCATCCAGAGGAAGACCTGGAAATTCTGGACCCTTGTGAGCCAAGACATAGCCACACCAGATCAGCAATCACCATGAGCCCCCAGCAGGCCTCAGAATGCCGGAGGCATGCATAGTCACAGGATCAACTCGGACAAATATCACTGGGCTGAGTGTGGGGCATCCTCTGCCCAACTGTCAACACTGGTCAGGCCTGGAGCTCCCTGGAGTCGCTGCTGCGCAGTGGGCAGGATCCAGTTCTGTGGAAGGGAAAGCTCTCTCAGCAGTCTGTCACCATAAAGACCAAACCCTTCAGCACAAGAGCTTAAGACTGAAGGTATCAGGCATGCCTGTGTCCCGGTGATTAAAACATCCCAGGAAGGTTCATTAAATGCTAACATTAAAAAAAGAAGGAAAGAGGGCTGGAGAGATGGCTCAGAAATTAAGAGCACTGACTGCAATTCCAAAGGTCTGGGAGTTCAAATCCCAGCAACCACACGGTGGTTCACAACCATCTGTAATGAGAACTGATGCCCTCTTCTGGAGTATCTGAAGACAGCTACAGCGTACTTACATATAATTAATTAATTAATTAATTAATTAATCTTGAAGAGGAGGAGGAGGAGGAGGAGGAGGAGGAGGAGGAAGAAAAGAAAGGCCTAGAATTGAGACATGGAAAAGTGTTCCTTTCAACCAAGAGTGTTCTTTGCTCAGCAACTACGACATTACCAGATCAGGGGAGACACAGGCAGAGCTCCAAGGAAGAAAATCAGGCAGGCAGACATGAGCCACCCACTCATATGATGCCTCATCTGGAAAGGAATTTGTTCCCGACACCATGCCTTGGGTTACATGTACATCATTTGCAGGGAGCCAACAGAGTTGTAAGAACTGAACAGGATGTTTTTGAAAAGGGTTTTATAAAAGATTCAGCAAACACTGTTACTAGTCTCCATCACTGGTAATCATGTTCGATGGTGCTGTTTGTACCTTCTTTCAAACTCAAAGAACCCCGGATTGTGAATACAGTTGAGAAGTCCCGTGCTTGCCTGTCGTGAAGACCCAGGTCCTGCCCCCTGCGTGCCAAACAACATAATCCTTTACCTTTTTCTTTCCAAAGTTAATCCTAGGGAGATAGCAACAATTTTTAAATTGGTAGAGAGGGGGAAACTAGTTCTACGACCAAGAGAAACACCACATAGATGACCTGTGTGTGTACACCTGAAAGCCATGTTTAACACAGAAGACTGCCTTATTTACCAAGACAGCAACTATTTGTGGTTTGGGTATAAAGGAAGCTAACAGAAGTGTGAACTAAAAAAACAAAGCATACAACCCAGGCCACAGTGTTGTTGATTTTTATTAGAGTATGGGCAAGAGTTCTACATATGTACCCAGTGCCTTTAAAACCTCAGCCAGCGAGTGTGCTAGGGTTGTGTGGGTCGCCTACAATGTGTACAAGAGCGAGTGCTGCTTTCCTGTGTGAGCTATGACTGGGAGCTGCTGATCATGTGCTGCCACCTTGCATGCGGCCAGAACTAACATTATTCAGAGCTTTAAAATATTTTTCTGTGTAGAGAAAACAACAGAGGTGCTAATTAGAAATAAAAAACTTTTAGTCCAAAATGTACCTAAGACACACACACAAACTCAAATTTTCAATTATCTTTTTACCAATTCAGCAAGATGCAGGAAATACCTATGGGGTACAATGGGTGACCTCAGGAAGCCGGGTCCAGTCCCACAGCTAGTTGTCTACCAGGGTAGGAATAAGGCAAGCTCACTCCTGTGAGTGGTAGAGTCCTGAGAAATGTTTACCATATTTGCACTTTTGCTGGATAAGTCTCAAACCTACATTCTCCTTCAGGAAGAAGCTGCCCTGAAGCCATGAAGTTAATGAAGGTTCTAAGCATTTGGAGTTTCAGAGAAGGGATGAATGTAATGTGCATAGCTGCTAACCCTGAGGAAAATGACTTTTTTATCAAAAAGTCTCTCAAGACACTGAGATAATCATCCCTAAAAGTTGGCCATCACAAACTCAAAACAGTCCACTTCTCTTTTATGCAATGTGAGGGTTTAAGAAAAATGTCAGCATTTGATCCAGTAAAATAAACAAAATTCAAGCTCTGCATAAGACACAATTATAAACCTACTGAAAACACAACAGTGCCACCTGCTGCTGGCACAGAGAGAAACGTGAGCTCCGTTAAAGCCAGCAGCAGGAAAGAGCCTACTCATCAGCACCAGGGATGTCTGTACAGTGTGTAGTCTAGACAGAGCGCTGCTGCAGAAGATACCATTGCTCAAAGTGAATTAGTGGTGGTTATAATCACACTTTCCTCCCCAAGATCATTCCTGTGAACAATAAATGCCTGCTATCATGAGACATGTTAGCATGGATCACAAATAGGCTAACCAAAAACAAACCCGCCAAATATAGCACATTAAATTCCAATCTTCATTTTGGGCCACACTACATATTTATACATAGAACCAATTAGATTAGATTACTCAAAGGGGAGAAGGGATAGAGTCAAAAGAAACCAGCCAACTGTGGGATTTGTGCTGTTTTTTTTTTTATTGTGTTTTCAATGGAGAAATACATCATCTGTTTACAAAATAGCTCTTGAAAAATACAAGGAGTACAGATACTATAAAACAAAGCAAACTCCAGTCATGAGACACTACTTACATCATGCGAAAGCAACAGTCTGATCTCCAGGTTATGGAAACTAGAAGTAAAAAGTCACTGCACAGAAAAGACCCACGCCTCCAGCCTGGTGAAACTCGGATGCAGTTACATGGAACGTTTATTAAACTGAATTTTCCCCAATGTGTAAACAAAACGACAAGACTAAATCTGTGCCTGGTGATGTCAATCTAACTCCAAAGCTACACACACAGACACCGGTACATGTCACCTGTTAGCAGACCGTCTTCTTTACTCAAGTGGCGGAGGAAGGGCGAGGTGACTGGAGAGCAGAACACTGTGCATAAACACCGTGAGTGGTAAAGAGAGCCTTCATTAATGCATAGCTAAGGGGAAAGACTATACTCCAACTCTGGAAATTAATTTAGAAGGACAGGGGAGAGTTTAAGTAATTGCAGTGTAACATGAAAATGCACAAATGTGTGATAGAATGCAGCGAAATGAAGGATTCAAAAACCATGCTCATACAAAGATCTGTTGCTACAGGTCTGCTTTACCCAGATTAACATAGAGTAACTTTTATCAACATCTGGCATCTATCAGATGTCACAAGATGGACAAGAATTCTGCTACTTAATTATGGGAAATCATTGTCTTTAAAGGCGGTTTCTAATTTTTGATAGAACAAAAAAAATTCAAAAGTGGAGAGCTGACTAAATGTCAAGTGCTTACTAGAAATGATTTTTAAAATGTTTTTGTATGTAAAATTCACTGACAAATTTTGATAAACTGGTTAAAAATAAAAATTAGTTTAAAAATCTGGAAGAAAATGCCTTTTTGCCCACTTTTAAAATTAAAAATCAATTTGTCTAAGACAGGAACAGGAGTTCTGTGGAGTGTACAAAAGTCCTCTCAGAGATCAAACGGCCATCCTCCAGAGATGCTTCACAGGTATGGCTTTCAGTCATTCTCAAGTTCTAGCCATGGGACCAAAGTTAGTGTTCTGTGTCATGTAGCCACAGGGTCACGGTTACATGTCATGGCTTAGGAAAATACTGGCATTCTGGTTTCTGTGAAATAAGCCTTACCTTGTGCATACAAGCAAAAGGGAAAAAGAAAGGCAAAGAAAAAACAGGGGTGAAGGGGAGCACTGTCATTGTTTTGAAGACTAACAGACTGAAGGCAAAAGAACAGAGCTTGAGAAAGCTCGAAGACCACACTTGCTGGCCGACTGCTGATGTGTATGCACTATAAAACAACTCTATAAATAAAAGGAATATATACTTCTTAATCATAACCTCATCAAAACCAAGTATCGCCTAATTCTTCTTTCAGTGTCCAAAGTATGCCTTAGCAATGACAATCCACCCTAAGGGCTATGGCTGCCGGAAGGACTGAGCTGAGCTAGGTGACCTCCTGTCCTTTCTAAGGCAGAATGGTACACCACTGCACAAGGGATCCAATTTAAAGACTAATTGTAAAGAAAATTCTTTGGGAAAAAAAATTGAAAATCCATTAAGCTGAAAATCTAAAATTAGTTCTACTTTCTAATTTAAAAAAAAAATACATAAAAGTGCATCATCGGACTAAGGAGTTCTTCCACCAGTTTGTATTGCACTTTTCCAAACAATGCACCCCACATAAACCCAATCCGGATGTCAATCATGGATACAAACACAGCTTGAGGGTTTTGTTTTGTTTCCTTCTTAAAGGCAGTAATTCTTCTGAAATAGTTAATGCAACTGTTGCTAACACAATAATAATAGTACTCCTGGCTTCGCATACTAACCTGGACTTCTGATCAAGTGCTGATGAGCCCAAGTAAGGGAGGTCACCAAACAACCAAACCCTCTGTCAGTCAGGTCTAGTCTTGTCCCTCCAATCTCCTTTTTTCCTTCCTTCCTTCCTTTTGTTTGAGCATCTGAAGACAACAGCTTGAGTTGGCAGATACTGTTTATGGACCCTGAGGTGGTTTTACCGATTCAGTCTCAGTTTTATTGAATTCTTGATAACAGGAATAGGATTTGCAGGGAGAGCAGGGATATCAGAAAGGTCTGTACTGGATGTTTTCTGAGAATGAAAGCACAGAACACACTACAGTTTAAAGTGCTGTGACTTACAATGGGGTGTATCTCCCACCGCCTCACTCCTAGGAAAAGATGCAGTGTTATCATGAGGCAAGTATGAGACAAAGTTTTAAAGGAAGAAATTCTAAATGGAAAATATGCAGCGCAAATAAACATAACTAATACAACCATATATATTCTAGACATGTAGAAAATTTCAAAATAGCATGAATAATGTTTTCATGATTTATCAAAAATTCTATAACTTCAAATACACATCTTAGAAATATGTTTCACAAAATAAAGAACAAAAGAAAGATACTATTAATAAAATAACATTCAATTAATGTGGACTGAGTTTAGTCACGATGCTAACTGCTCTAACAAGAAGTGGTGTCGGAGTGCCCTCATGTGGAGGAAACGCTTAAGTTCACCTGATACATAGAACCAGCAGTTAGCAGTTATTTTCTGACACTATAAAAAATACTTTCAAAGACAACCCCAATGGGACCATGGCTGTGGGGACATGCTCAATGGACAAACTGCAGAAAGGGGCAGTGGCATGGGAAATGTGTCCTGTAGGAACACAATCACCCTCCTCCTAAGATTACCTCTTGTATACTGCAGCTGAATAAAAGCATATAAACAAAACCTTTCAGAAACTGAGCAGAACACTGGTGCCGGCAGATTACACAAGAGTGTTTCCTATGAGCACATGGACTCAGGCACCGCTGAGTACCACAGACGCAGCTGGTGAGGCAGAGCTCAGTCGACCTAGCAAGTAGGCACTATTAAGAAACAATGACTCTTGGGCCAACATTTGACCTAGACTTCAGGTTTTTTAAGTTTAAAAAGATTCAAGAAGAAAAACAAAGAAGGTGAAGGTGTGCAAATTAGTAAGATGAGCCTGCTTGTGTGCATAAGGAACTGTCTAGAAAAACTACCACTAGTCAATTACTCTAAGGAGTTAAGTACCATCTACTGAATAACTGGATAAAACCAGTACTAAAAGCTAAGGCAGTTCAGGGGCGCTTAAGCTACACAGTGAATGAATACATAGAATGAAAATCTCTCTGAGCCTTGCAAACAGGTCTGCAACCTTTGTTTAGTTTATTTGGTTTATTTAGTTTATTTGTTTGGTTTGTCCTTTGTTTTACTGTCAGCCTATAAATAAACAGTTACGTTATCACACACAACAGTGAGGATCTGAAAAGCTTGCAGTGTAAGGGAAGAGCTACAGCTGCCTCCTTTTCCCTTGCTGGTGTCTCAGCAGAGAGCTCAGGACAGTCTCGGCCCCAGCATCGGAGGCCAATGGATGCCCCAAGTCTGAGGTGGACAGAGCTTCTGAACAGCTCCAATCAAGTGCCTGTCTGCCTTGAACTTGAACTACAGAAAACTTACAGGCTTCAAATTAACTACTTCCACAAACAAAATTTTAATAGTCTAGCATGAACCTTCATTATGCCACTCTAATATCAAAACCACTGAGCAAACTCTCCATGCTTTTTTTACACATAGTACCTGAGAAGCCGACAGAGAAGCAGATGCCGGAACAGATTCTGATTGAACCGCACTTGTCTCCATATCAACTTGTTCCTGGGAGACAAAGGATGGGGAGAGGGGAAGAGACACTTTTTAAGAAAAGAAAAAAATAATAATCAAAGAGCATAAACAGGTGTGGTGGCTAATAAAGAAGACAAATTAGCAATAGGAAGGTGGAGAGAAATGTACCTACATTATATCACATCATGTCATCGAACCCTGTTATAGGTTATTTCTCCATTTCAGATACAAATTGTAGGCACAACCAAAGTATCTCACAGTTTCCAAATTGCTCGAACTTGGATATTTTAACAAGTACTAATAAAGGTATGCATAAAGGTGTGCATGGGTCCTTTAGGAAATGTTACCTAGACAATAATTAACAAAATATAAACCCAAAGAAAGTCCTTAACTATGTGGGGGAAATAAATAAAATTATTAAATTATTAGTAAATAAAATTATTCAGAGGCCCAGAAAAGGGGAAATCATTTTGAAATGTAAATAAAAAATATATCGAATAAAAAAAAATTATTCAGAGGCACAGAAACTGCCCCACATCTGTAATTAAAGTAGCAAGCAGCAGGAAACTGCCCATTCCTTACGGTCTCTCCTGCCCTCTTCTGCCCAACAATCAATGCCCCAGTTGCTAAGAGTGAGCAGGAACACAGGGTGAACTGTCACCCACAGCAGTTTCACTCGTATAAAGTAGGATATAAAACACGCAAACAAATGAAAATACAGATAAAAATATATTTCTAAACTATGAAAACAGGAACCATCACTGCTTTTCCTACAAAAATGCACAGGGTTAACAAGACATGATCAGTAATAATAGAAGTAGAGTCTATTTGGAATATGTATCAAGTTCTTAAAATTTTATTAAACAAGCAGAGCTTGGAAGGCAGTTATTTACAATACCGCAATGCAGCAGTCAGAAGGTGCAAACTTGTTTTTAATGGAAACAGTTGCTGACAGTAAGCAACTAGAAAGGTATGACTAAAAAAATACCTTCCAATGCAGTCATTATGCAGAATATAACAAACTTATTTTCTCCGTCTGCAAAGTACATTATAAATATAAAGTAAAGGCATTGGTGCATATGTATACATGCAGTTTAAAAGACATCAAAAGAATACTTATTAAAAATTTCTTCATGGGAATTTGGCTAAGTCAATTTCTAAAATTAAGTCCTTCTCAGTCTTTCAGTATCTTCCTCACTGCCCACCTCATTCAAACCAAAGCCTGCTGAAACAAATTTCTAAACCAGGCCTACTGCTAGACCCAACAGTGAGGTCAGTATCATGGCCTGCCCTGAACTCCCAAGTGTCAGGCCAGCACTGCTTCAGAGGTCATCCCACCTCTGTGAAGAGCAGCACCCTCCCACTCTGTCCCTTGTCTCCCAACCCCCACAGATGTACACTCTCACTACTGAGCATAAATCCTGTACACCACCATCTTACCTTTTCTCCTGATCTCTAAGTTCCTGTTTTACACACAGCTCTACTCCCAAAAGACTTAGGCATTAATTAACATTAAAAAGAACCCAACAGGTCTCTTAAAAACAGTGGTAAGAGAACCCCATACACTCCAGTCGGCCGAGCACTGCTGACAGGCATCTATCTCCACGTGCCTGCACGTCTGCCCGTGCACATTCTAAAGGCTAAATTAGTATACCTTTGTCTCTGTTTTATCATGTCCACTCAAAGCAAGACAGTTAGCATCTTCACTTGTTTCATCCTGTTTTTAAAAAAAAAAGCTTTATTCTCCAAAATGAATTTAGATTATCTGCCAATTAACGCTATAATTTATAAACTTTTTCAAAACTATAAAGAGGAAGTAAAATAGATCCCAGAGTCTCTTCTAGAGGGGCTTTTGAGATTAAATAATTGAATTTAGCTTTAATAAGCACCAAGAAATTTTTAAACATGATAAAATTGTTTTTGTAATCCCCATCACATAAAGTATAATCCCCAAACCAAAAACCTCATGAAGCCCTTTTTCCTAAGGAAAGGGGAGTTCCCTGATGAAACAACCCTATGACTGTGGACAGTGGAATCCCCAGTGAAGGAGGCTCATGTGCCCACTAGCACACCAAATGATTAGGACATTTTATAGAGCATTACTTTAACTTTCCCAGCATAACTACCCCAGATACACTCATGTACACAGACACGCATCGTTTTTCATGGCAAAGCATTAGCATCCTAAAAGAATTCAGGGCCTATGGTCTTCTTGGTCCTAAAAACCACACTAGCACTTATTTTCTCAGGTTTATTAACTTAAGAGAACTTAAAATTCATCTGTGGGTTTGTGCAGGTGGCAAGGGTATATATATGTGTACACACGGAAGCCAGAGGGTAACCTCGGAGGCAGTTCCTCATGAGATGTCAACCCTGTTGTTCCTCTCCATTAGGAACATCTACCTCCTGGCACTGGGAGCCCAAGCATGTGCCACCATGTCTGGTTTTTACTTTATTGCTCCTTATGCAAGCACTTCCAACAAGCCTATCTCCTTAGTCCTGAATATTTTAAATATGTTTTTAAAAAGCAAAGAAACTACAGGTAACTTTAAAAGTAAACAATTTATTAAAAAATAATTTTAAAAATGGCCTTGTTTCTCAGAAAGGAGTTAAAAACAAACGTTTGTTGTTAACTATGCAAATACTGACTAGATGTCACACTTAGGATCCCACTGTGACACGCCTATGACTGACACATGTCCTTATTTATCGACACACATTCAAATCTTCATGTACACCTGAAGTGAAGAAGGAAAGAGCAGGTGTATAAAGGCAACATGCTGCTCAGGTCTCTGCTGAGACTGGGTGACAGTCACATGACAGTGCACCTGTTACTTCTCCACATATTTAATTTTCCATATACAAAAGTTTTAGGGGCTTAGTATTTCATCTATGCAAATGACCCCAGGTTCAATCAGTACAAAATTAAAAAGAAAACTTTTAAAGTACATATGTAATTAATTTAGCCATATAATATGATTCAACAAATTTTCTATGTTTTCTCTACTAAGATACAATGTACACTAAGCTGAACTGAACCACTCCCAGCATCTAAAGCCCTCCTACATACATGTGATTGGAGTTTCTGTTTGTTCCTCACTATTAGGCACATGCTGGTCTCCTAGTTCCTTGCCCTCAGTTCTGGAAGTACAACATGTGTGGTCATGTGGTCATCAACAGAACAAATGACCCACACAAGGGGGTTATATACCAAAACGCACGTTATCTAAGTCAATACCACGAGAGGCCGGGTTTACTAAGTACCTTTGACTAGATTTTGTTTTGTAACTGCAGAGACACTAAACATGTGCAAGCAGCCCACAAAGGGAGCAATACCCTCCCTATACTTTAGAAAGTTCTATGATTGGACTAACTGGCGCCAAGAAGCCAGTGAAATTCTAAGAAAGAAAGGAGGAAGCCTGTATTTTAAAAGACATTTAAAAGACACCAAGTAATTTTAACAATAGCAACTTGTGTTTGTTTGGTCCCATGTTTAAACATGAGGATATTTTGAAAATAGTGCAAACAGGGATGGCACCTTATCAAATAGGCTAATCTGACTTTGTTCATACTCTCTAACAGATGTGATCTTAAAATTCTAGTGATACACAATTCCAGGAAATAACAGTAACACCAAGTGGATTTTGTTCTAAAAGCACTTAGAGAAGTACAAAGAAACAAGGACTGGATCCCATGTGCCTACCATCCCAGCACTCACAGGGCTCAGGCAGGTAGGTAGTAGGAAGGAGAGAGACCACAAGTTTGAAGCTGGTCTGGACCACATCATGAGTTCACCGTCAGTTCAGTTCTAGGCCAAACTTAAAAGACCTTACCTTACCAAACCAATGAAAAGGCTGAATTGAGGGGACAAAGGGTGACTGAGCTGTCACTATTGCACCTATGCTGTATAAACATGAAGGCATTAATGGGCTATTTCTGTTACCACAGCTGTGTTGTCTTCTACCCTGTTACTCTTTATACTCCCAGGACTGTTCTAGAGGCACAAGCACAAACATTACTAGCTACAGTGACAGTCATGTGCAGGGCACTCACTGCTAATTGCTCACCGAGCACCTTATCATAAGGAGATCAGATAGAGAAATCAAAGTCTAGCCTTAAGTCTTATAGATATGAAGGTAAAAAAGAATCTAACTTCTGTCAGACATAGTGGTTCACAATTGTAATTCTAGAACTAAGGAGGCAGAAGCAGCAAGAGGACTCCAGATTTAAAGCCAGCTTCAAGTATTGTTTTTGAGACTGTCTCAAAATCAAATTTCCAAATCCAGTTCCTAGAAGGGCTCAGATACAGAGTTATCAGGAGGAGTCTTTAATATAGCTGCCTTAAAAACAAGCAAAACAAAAACCAAAACAAACAAACAAACAAACAAAAACAAAACAAAAAACAAAACCCCAAAAGAAATAAATAACAAGATCCAGCACTTAGGAGCCTAAGGCAGGAGAATCAAATAAAAATTACCACAAAGGGATTAGGGAAGTAATTCAGTGGTCAAACACAAGGCTCTGGATTACATCCCTAGTACCATAAACAAAACAAGAACAAGAACAACAACAACAACAACAACAAAAGCAGTACACTACAAGCACATCAATTTTCAATTTTTATCTGGATGGGTGAAATGTGTTCTATTTTCATTGTAGGTTAGCACCATAAATTGTTATTATATTAACTGTAGATATTTCAATCTAAAACAAAGGTGTCTGATTAGAGATATCTCTCGAATACTGATCAAAGTGCAATGCAATGGATGTCCAAGAGAAACTTAGGCTCTTTTATCTGATGTAAAAGAAAGTCATTAAATAACAAATTTAGAGTAGAATTCATTGAAAAACAGGTGATCGGAGACTGGCAGCTCTGGGTAATGGTGACTATCCCACTGAAGCAAACACGAGATAACTCCAGAGCCAAGGCTCCGGAGCTAGACCGTGGGGCCTTGAGACTGACACTACAGGGACGGGAGGCAGCATAGCAGGAGTGCTTGTGTGGTATACCCAGTGACCATGAACCATCCAGAGACTCACACCTGCCACGCAATGCCCAGCATGTCCCTAACAATGCTTGCATCTCAATGCTGGGCTGACAGTGACTGTTAAACATACAGGAAGATTCCTGAAAGTTGGGGGTCCTAAACTAATTTGCCTTTGCATCATGTTCATCACAAGAGTGAAGCCTGAGGATTAGGGCTGCAGCTTGGAGGCAGAGCAAACTAAGTTCCCTCCCAGGAATTCCTAGCAGTCAAGCAAGCACTCAGTCACCCTCTGATAACAATTATAATATAAAACTGAGTCAAAGGCAAAACATTCAGCCAGGCGGTGGTGGCACATGCCTGTAATCCCAGCACTTGGGAGGCAGAGGCAGGCGGATTTCTGAGTTTGAGGCCAGCCTGGTCTACAGAGTGAGTTCCAGGATAGCCAGGGCCACACAGAGAAACCCTGTCTCGAAAAAACAAAAAACAAACAACAACAACAACAACAACAAAAAACCCAAGGTAAAACATTCTCCAAAGAGCCATGAAGAATTGGTACAAATAAGTCACTAAAGAATAGTAAGGGGGGCTGGAGAGATGGCTCAGCAGTTAAGAGAACTGGCTGCTTTTCCAGAGGTTCTGAGTACATATATATAAAATAAATAAATCTTGAGGGAGAGGGAGATGGGGAGGGAAAGAGAGAAGGGAAAAGAGAGGGGGAGGGAGAGGGAGAGAATATAGTAAGTTAGGATATTAACTGTGTTTTCCAGCTACCACTTGATGCAGAAGCTACCCAAAGTAGGAGAGGTAGAAGCACATCTGCAGTGAGGCACATCTGTAGAGAAGCACATCTGCACTGGAGCACTGCAGACAGCCAAGATCTTCCTGGGTCTTCCCTACTAGACTCAGGAGCAGGTAAGCTAGGCCACCAGGCCTGTATCTTTACATGTATGTATATATGTATGTAAGTATGTACGTATACCTCTTCTGTTTTGGTTTTCTTAGGACTTTCTTCTTTATGGGGTGAGGACGTTCTCTTGACTCCTACTATAGGATTAGGTACTTTTGTTGCTGCGTTTCCTGAAGGTCTAGGCGATGGGTTTACCAGTCGTGTTGAGGAGACAACTCTGGAGACTGTAGGCTTTGGTGGTGGAGAAATGGCTGGCTGTGTGGCAGTTTGAGGAATGCTTTCGCTTGATGGACCTAAATAGAAAGATATGAACACACAAATTAAAATCATTACAAACATCAAGTTACAAAGCAAGCTTATGCTTCCCCTACCTCACTTCAGGAATAACGTTACATGCACACACTGAAGTGCTATTAAATGACAAGCACCAAGTACAACCAGAACACAGGGGGAAGGGCAGCAATCCTCCTGAGGGGAGGATCAGGAGGTTCGAGCCTAAAACTACCTTAAAAACAAGGAGGTGGGGGGGGGGGGGGCTGGAGAGAGATGGCTCAGAGGTTAAGAACTGTCCCTAGCACCTACATTAGATCAGCAACCATCTGTGAAGTCTAATCCCTGGGGCTAAGGACCTCCTCCAACCTCTGAGAGCACAGCACATACACACGTAGAGCACATACAGACAAGAAGGGACACATACAAACAAATAAAACTCAGTAAAATAGTTTAAAAGGGCACTGTAAAACTGAAGCCACAACTTAACCAATAAACCCATTTTCTAAAATAAAGTATAAAACCAATGATCACACAAGGGCTCACAAGAGTAGCCAAGCCACCTTCTTACCCCCTGGGCTTTCACTGGAATTTGCTTGTGGTACAGAAACTTCAGAAGCCTGGATGCTGGTCACAGATGCTGCAGTCACAGCTGGAGCAGGACTGTTTCTGCTAAAACAGGAAACAGAAAGAGGAGGATAGAAAAAAGAAGGGGCAGGGTCAATTATAAGACAATCCGAACAACAATTAAATGTTAACAACATATGCTACAGATGTAAAGTAAAATGTTTCTTTGATTTTAAGTTCCCATGCTTCCATAACAATTAAAAAGTATATAGAATACATATAGCAACACAGACACAAACGGACCTATGATGTACACATCGTATAAAAACCATAGCTGACAATACTGATGCAACTCTTCTATGCTTTAAATACAGCCAGTAAGATGAATATTTGATCTGCCAGAGAGAATACACATATTTATTATTAAGCTATAATGGATCAAAGGGCCAGAGTTTTCATGTCAACTTACTCAGAGCAATCAGTGTAACCATCATAACTGCCAATAAGCCCCCCTGAAAATAAGGCTATGTGGTAAAACCTAACAGAAAGAAAGCACCAGACAGCACTAAGCTATAAATGCTGAATGCAAATGTTGCCAACATTTATATATTATATTCATATATATATATAATATGCATATATATTTATTTACATATATATATACATAAGTCATCACATATATATATATATTATATACATCATATCAAATGTATAACAGAACACATCTTACAAATGCAATAAGTGTGATAAGACATTTTAACAACACATTTCTATAAATATATAAAAGAACACATCATGTTCTAATTTTTATGGGTTATAGATGCTTTTTAGCAATTCTTAAAATGCTTGGCATGTTTTAAAACAGTAAATTCTTCAGAGATAAAAAAAAAAATGTTTCCGGGCTGGAGAGATGGCTCAGTGGTTAAGAGCACTGACTGCTCTTCTGAAGGTCCTGAGTTCAAATCCCAGCAACCACATGGTGGCTCAAAACCATCCCAAATGAGACCTTCTGGAATGTCTGAAGACAACTACAGTGTAGTTACATAATAAATAAATAAATAAGCCGGGCGGTGGTGGCACACACCTTTAATCCCAGCACTTAGGAGGCAGAGGCAAACGGATTTCTGAGTCTGATGCCAGGCTGGTCTACATAGTGAGTTCCAGGACATCCAGGGCTACAACATAGTGAGACCCTGTCTCAAAAAAAAAAAAAAAAAAAAAAAAAACCAAAAAACAAACAAACAAAAAAAAACACACAAAAACAAAACAAAAAACAACCAGCCAACCAAAACAAAACCAAATAAATAAATAAATACATGAATATTTTAATAACTAAAAAAGAAAGATGTTCCCTTTATCTAAAACCACCTAGTGTAAGCATTTAACCTTTCTCCCATCAGTAACAGTTCCCACAATCATGGAGATAAGCAGATGGAAGGTGTTCAGTCTTCCTGTCTGTCTCTTAAGTAAGCCTAGACAGATGAAAGCACCAACATCATTCATAAACTGAGGCATTCTGGTCCCCAAAATGAAATATCATAGACAAAAGGAACAAAACAAAAAATTACTGTCCATAAACTAAGAGTTAAAACTGGTACTAAAAAAAAGTCAGATTCAAAAGAGATGGACAAGGGGTGGAGACAGGACAGGACGGCCACTTCATACGCTCCAATGAAAATTTTCAGCTTGCATAACTAATGCTAATAAAAATAAATTTAGAAAATGATTAAGTTAAAATAAAATAAGAGTGTAAACAGAGAAGCCTCCCCTGTGTTTAGTCAACAAGCCCCCCTCTCCCCTACCTCCCTTCCTTACCCCTGAGAGCTGCCAGAACTGTTCACTGGACTGGTTTTCATAGCACTGGTGGGTGAAGGCACAGACATGCTGTTGTCACTGTCCATAGACAGGTCAAGGCTGCTGTCGTTCAGAGCTGTTAGCTTGACTCCCTCTGTTGAATGCTGTAACCAAGAAGAGTTTAATTTATATGACTTCTATTGAAAAGCATTCATAAAAGTTATAAAAATCCTCCATGCCACAAGAACTATAAAAAGCAAAGATTGAAGGGCCATGTACCTCTAGACTTAACTATGTATATGATATGAAAAATAACGAAAAGTGAACAGCACTTCTGATTTACACAGTATAAATTTAAAACTAAAGTATGAGCATACATGAAACTTCTATCAGATGACTATAAACACTGGTGCATCTGTACAACGTCTCAGTAGGCATAATAACGACAACCACCTTTGTCACGACCACAGAGTGTGTTTTTAGTATTCTTATTATAGAAAAGGTCACAAAGCTGGGTATAATAGAGCACACCTTTCATCCCATCCCAGCAGGGGCAGAGGCTGAGACAGAGGCAGGAGGATCTCTGTGTGGAAGGACAGCCTGGTTTACAGAACAAGTTCCAGGATAGTCAGGGCTACAGAGGAACCCTGCCTCTGCCTCAGAGAAAAAAGAAAAAAAAAAAAAAAAGACAAGGTCATATGTTGCCCACACCTGCCTTAATCCCTGGGCTCAAGCAATCCTCCTGCCTCAATCTCCCAATTTCCTCCCATGTAGTTGGAATTGCAGCTACACGCCATACCCAGTGTAATGTACAAACTTTTAGTTATCCCACAATGAGCATAGAAATTATATCAGTAAAAAGCATTACCACACATGGTGGCACACACATCTAATTCTGACATTCAGCAGGCTGAGACAGGAGGATTCTGAATTTGAGGCCCAACCACGGTTACATATTGACCTTTAGGCTAGCTTAGAATATAGACCTAGGCCACAGACAAACAAAAATCATTTATTACCAACCATTACTATTTGATCAGCAAAGATCTTTGAAAGCAAGAGATCTCTAATGGCCACTGCCCTTTGTCAGAGGGGGCACAGGACACATGGACATGATCAGTTCAGACTGGCCTCTACTTCCGGTTTCCTACTGTGGAGGCAGGTACAGATATAGCCTCCTACTAAGCTACCTCTCCAGTCCCTTGTACAATTAACTTTTATTTTTTAAATTGGTTAATAAGAAAAGGGGGGGAACACGGACACACACCCCTCCAGCAAGGCTATAGAGGACAGAGAAAAACTGCAGCGGTCACTTCTTCTATCCTATAGGTCTGAGGGATTGGACTCAGCTCACCAGTGGATTGCCTGCTGAATCATCTCAAGAGCCCACTCTTAATTTTTTAAAAATATACCTATTTATATTCCTTCTTAAAAGAACAATTTTAACATGTAATAACAACTTTGTTCTTTTAGAAATAGAGACACTTGTGTGAGACCTTAAAGGTGTTCTCCTTCTTGAGAGTGTCATATACAAACTCAGGGTGCTAAGTGTCATGTCAACCTCTTTCTAGTCATGAGACCAGTACACAAGCATAGTGCTGAGCACAAGCTCTCACAAACTGACAAGTCTGTCAACTGCTGTCCCCAGTTAAGAGCACCCGGGTTATGTTGGTGGCACCATCAACTTCCTTTCTGCCGTACCTTCTTCCTTTTCTGGAGCACATGACTGGGCAGCAGCTGATGGAGCTGCTTTCTCTTCACATGCATCGCTGCGATCTTCATGTCCAGCTCAAACATCTTGCTGTTTATTGCTTGCCTATAAACTACACAACCAGACATTGTTACAAAGAAAAGAAATGGCTTAATAAGGGCCGGTTTAAATTCCTCTAGAAGAAAACAGGGCAAGTGGGGAAGCTTTTGCCACCGCCTGTCCCGAGTCTGCTGTATTCCAACGGTAGGCAATCATGTATGTGACAAAGAGCAAATGCACATCCCATCCTTCAGCACACTGACTCTCTAGGTACTAATCAAAAGCAAGACTAACTGTTTAGGAAATACCAGAGTGCAAAGTACTCTGTACATCTGTACATCTCTCCATCATCCACCAAGTTTAAGACTTTACTTCTGGAAAACACCACCTGCTGCCCACAGTGAAGGTCAAACAGTGAGGAGCCACACCTGAAGATACCTCACAAGCCAAGAACGACTGGAGGCACTTGGCTGTTAGAAGAAAGTGCTGTTTGTGCAGAAGGCCTAAGTCTGGATCCCAGAAGCCAGGTAAATCAGTTCACAATTGTCTGTAATTCCAACTCCAGGATCTAGTTCTCCTGCCACAACCTTCCCAAGTCCTGGGATTATAGGCATGTGTACCTGTACCTACCTTTCCATGAACACCTGTACCCCCACAAACACGTTTCTACACATAGATACACATCATCTAATATATTATATCTGAAGATGAGTGTGGTGGCACACACCTTTAATCCCAGCACTATGGAGGCAGAAGCAGACAGATCCCTGTGAGTTCAAGGCCAGCCTGATCTACACAGTAAGTTCTAGGATAGGCAGAGCTGCATAATACATTAATATTAAAAAAATACCTCCAAAGTTATAAAAAAGAATCTTCCATGTAAAACTCTCAATATTCTTTCTATTCTATATTTTCTATTATGAAAAAATAACATTGTGGCTCAAAAAAAAAAAAAAAAAAGACGCTACCAGTTAAGTACAAATTATTTAGATCACAGTACCTCAAAAATGGGAATATTTAAGTGAAGTTCTGTGGTACAACACCTGTAAAAACCCAACAATTAGTCATGAAGACAGAGATTAAGTTTAAGGTAATCTTGACATTTGTAGTAAATCTAAAGGCATGCTGGGCTACATTTAAAAAACAAAAGTGGGGAGGGGGACTCAGTCTAGTCACAAAAAATACTGGTTGCACAATTATAAAATTGTTGCAGCAGATGGAAACAGAGCAGGAAAAAGCACAAGCAAGCTACAGAATCCAGTGGAGAGGAGAGAGTAAGACAGACCGTCAGGTAATCCTAAGGACTACAAAGACAGGACACTGAGCTGCCGTTCAACAGAACGTAAGCCACAGAGCCAGTCCTAGGACGATCTATGCTACAAGCAAAACCCTATGCCAAAACCCAAATGACTTCAGTGCAAAGTACTGGACAGTACCTGGGTCCAACAGTATTTCAAGAAGAAAAAAACCCAAACCACACACCCTGATCAAGAACCACAGAAGCCAGGGGAGAAGAGGTCGTGGTCAAGGTCAGACCCCCAGATCTCTATAAATTCCTTACACAGAGCTTTCCTAAGATTGCCATCAAGACTCAGCTAGAAAATACTCTGGCGCTAGAGAGATGGCTTGCCAGTTCCCAGTACCTACTCAGCATCAACCTATAACCACCCATGACTCCAGCTTCAGGGGCTCAGACACCCTCTTCAGGACTTTATAGGCATCAGGCACGCACACAGTGCGCATATACATGGTATGCAAAATACCCATACAGATAAAATAAATCCTCATAAAATATTTTTAGAAGAAAGCCCTAATCCTACGTAGCAATAGATATTTGGCTTGTATCCACTGTGTCTAAGTTACAAGTATTGCTTGCAAACTGCTATATAATTAAAACTATGCTCCAGAAGCCTGCTGGGAATAGCCCCTAACTTTATCACCTTTCCCAAATGCATAGACAATGAACAATAATCTTATAATGAAGCAAACAGATGATATACCATAAATTACAAGCAGAACTTGGCCTTTCCTTCTGCCTGAAGTGTACAGTCACGACGTAAGCATGGCCATTTGCCATTAGACCCATGGTGTCTCACAATCCTTAATGACCAGGGTGCCTTATACAGCCAATCTGAAAAACTTACATTGTAAAGTCTACTACGTAAGAAGAGGTCTGACCGTCTTCCAGATGGGCCTTGACAGGAGTCCCATGACAGAACCAAGTAACTTCCCCCTTAACAGTAATCAAAGGACATTGGCTTCTTCGTACCACAGTCCCGTCTGGGAACTTGCTCTCTGCTCTCTTACATTAAGTGCCATTGTCAACGCTGTCTGCCTGTGCCTTCCTTCATCAGCTTTCACACCCCCCAGCCAGTGGCCTCCACAACTATTTCAAGGAATGCAGACTACGATGACTGATGACTGCCATCGTGGAGAACGTGGCTGTGCTGGAACGAAGGATCATCACTTCCCAGGCAGGCAGGCGCAAGAGAGCACTGGGTTTGGTGGAGCCCAAACTCCAGAAAGCAAAACAGCAGAAAAAGAGATTACCTCTCTCCTCACTACAATTAATTGGTGTCAAAGTGACTTTGAAATAAATTGTCTCCATTACCCTTCTTTCTTTTTAGTTAAGTTGGTTAAATTTTAATAAAATGTTAGATCAATTTTCATAAAAGGAAAACTCAGTGAGAAAAGTAAAAATACTAATGAACATGTTTTAAAGTGTGATCTGGAAGATGTTTTCAAGAGAAGGAAGGGTTAGTGCTTTAGAACAATGGACCAGCATTCCTGTAAGTTCAAATTCCTTGAACTGCTGTGTGTACATCTACACACAATCACAAAGATTTTGACAACTCACTCTACCACTTTAAAGCTTTCAACTAAAACATTTCATTTTTATCTAAGATTCCAAGTTCATCCACCATACAGACATAACTGCCCTGCTCTCAATGTGAGCTAATAATACTCCCTTGGCCTATCTATACTGTAAGTTAAACGTCTTTAAGTTACCAAAATTTCAGCTTAGGTTGTTGCCTCAAAATATGAACAAATTGAATTACAAATGGTCCCATCTAACTTTAAGGTCTATGTCAATAAAGAAGTTATTTATATTAAACACTACCAAATGCAAAGCTTACTCTAATGACTGCTGCTCAGTACTTAAATTACTACAAAAAGCATTACTATGTACATCAAGGAACACCGACAAGTTCATTATTCAAGGAAAGACATACCTGTGTCTGTGAAAGACTGGATATCATAGGTGAGGTCGACACTGAGATTTTCAGAGTTTTCAGTTTTTTTAAACACTAACCCAATCACCCACATTGTGCGAAATTCTTCCCTGCAAAGAACATTACCACAGGCCATTAGGACTAGGGAAAGCATGGCTGTTGAGGGGTTGACAGCCTAGGCGAGCGACGTAGGAAATGTAACTCCAATGTCTAAGTGACTAAGTCCAAACCCCATCGAAGACGCCTGCCCTCCCACACTCGTCATCTAGGCCACGGCCATACAAACACACTTCCCAAACAACAGCCTTACATGTTCTGTGTTTGTATTGATGAGTCTAAAGTATTCATCGCACTAATATTTGTTAAATGTGCTCCAAATAGTAAGGGGTTGGGGAGAAGAATAATGCTTTCTGGAAAAGTGTTACATATATATAATTTCCATATATAAAGTCTATACTTTCCCTGGGCATAGTGGTGTACACCTTTAATCACAGCACTTGGGAAGCACAGGCAAGTGGATCTCAGTGAGCTTCAGGCCAGCCTGGTCTACATAGTGCACTTCAGGATAGCCAGAGCCATAAAGTATGACCCCGTCTCAAAAATACCAAATCTGTACTTTCTAAATAGCCCTATGTGGTTCAACAAAAATATCTGTAATCCCAGCACTTTCGAGGCTAAGGCAGGAGGATCACCAGTTTGAGGCCAGGCTGGACTATATACAATATCCTATCTCAAAAACCAAATTCAAGTAATTCCTTTAAATGATTCAAAGGAAAAAAATTAAATCTATTTCACTAAAATACTCAAACTCAAGTGACCCTTAACTTCTACTTTCTGATCAACCGTTCTTCAAAGTTTATCCCTCATATTGTTCTAAATTCCAAATGTAAGAGCAACAACAAAAGCATCAACTGACTTCTAAGACCCTAAACAAAAAAGGTGAGCCTACTTCCCATTTACCAGGCTCGGCAGTGGTCTGCATTCCATCCTCAACCAGGCACTGGCAAGTTTAAATCAAAATATACTCCCTTAAAATAAAGAATAAAGGTAGATGCTTCGTAGAATGGCCTACAACTATTATATAAAACTGAAGGAAAGGTAGAAACTCAAAACTGGAGTTGGACAGATCTACAGAATATCAATACCTAATCAGATTACAGAAAGTTCATTATCAAGGACTATTACCAAAGAAAACAAATCTACTTCAGGGCTAATTCTTCTCAAGAAAGTATTCAATGTTTCTGATAAGGGAAAGCACAGATATAAATGCTAAATAGGAAAAAAGATCTACTCAAAATTGGTAAACAAGGGAATACTGAGAAACTAAGGCATCCTACTCAACTTCCTGATGAAAGTTATATCCAGAAGAGAAAACTCAGCAAGTTAAAAAATCAAACAACTTCAGATACATAATCAAGAGCTTCTCCACCGATCCTCATACAGCAAATCAAAAATGAATAAAAAAATAAAAAGCAGTAAGCTGCAGATACATCAATGAGCAAAAATCAAATCCAGATATAATCTCCCTCCAGAAGGAAATGGTTGCATGTGCCTGTAAGCCCAGAAAAGTCCAGGCTGAGACATAAGGACCACAAGTTCCAGGCCACTCTGGGCTACAACCTGCCTCAAAAGTTAACCTCAAAGTGCCTATGAACACATCCACCCAGGAGGTGAGAGGGTAGGGCAGGACTCAATGGGAAACATGCTTACCTGTCAGGACTTTCTTTGGGGGCTGGAAATGACTGGGGATTCACATGAGCCAGTGTAATAAACTCATTCTTCTCCAAGCTTCCAACCAGGATGCGAATTTTTGATTCCACCAAGCCCACCCTAGATAAATGTCATTAATATTAATGAGACTACGAAAATTCATATGCAAATCAAGTTTTCATGTAAAAAAGGTAATATAAATATTATATATATAAAAAATACATATACCAAGGCTATTCCCCCAAAGGTAAAACTACGGGACTTAGTTATGATCTACCAAAAGATGACAAACTCCATGAAAAAAAGAAAACTAGGTAACTTTGTCCAAACAGAAAAATCATGAGAACTATGTCAGGCATAACTGTCAGCAGCTACGCTAGGCACCGGTAAGCACCACCAAGCAGCGCCACAGTCCCTCCAGCGCAGTAGTCAGCAGGCTCCTTGAGCAGTGGCTGCCCCCCACACCTGCGTGCTGAGCTGTCTATCTGAGTCATTTTGGGGAAAGCCTCCTCTGACTACTCACCATTCCAGACGCTGCTTTTCCGTGGGCGCACTTGCTAGAAGTACAATATAATGCCTTTGAAGATAAAGACAACATGCTATTTACTTTATTTATGTGCTTTGTGCTGGATCTTACAACCATAATGTAATAAGGTTCCTCACACTTATAGACCAACATTGATTCAACAAGGGGCTTTCCAATCAGTGTGCACATAAAATCATGTAAGCTAAAGTCCATGGTTTCACTATTTGCAAGTTGGATTTTCTGTGACAAACTATGAATAGTTACCAAAAGAGTAGCTGAATTTTTAAGGCTGAGAAAACATTACATGGTAATTTTGATCAAGATTCCAACAGTGTTCTACCTAGAAAATTAACAAGATGGTCGTAGAAAAATGTTTCCGTGGAAATAAAAAAACAGGGCTCCTGGTACAAAAATAATCATTAATATACATACTACAAAAGTTGACTTCAAAAATAATATCAAGCACATCAGGCTTCCAGTAATATCATATGGTATTTATCAACCACCTACTCAAACAAAAGGTACAAACCACTGCAACAGGCTACCTGCAGTTAAGACTGTCCTGAGAGTAAAATAAGTGATTTCATCTCAGAACTTAAATCACATTTAAAATGTAGAAATCCCAAGTTTACACTTGAAAAAACATCACCATGGGCAAGTATCTATTCTTATGACTTTTGAATAGGAATTACAACTAAATTACTAGACAATTCTTTTTTTCTTAAAATAATACTCTGTGTTTATCTTTTCTAAATACTGCAAGCTGAGTTTTACATGAGAAACTTTACCTCAAACTGACATTATTACCTAGTGGATACTAGACAGGAAGGTACCAGCAAAAGCTAGTCTGAAAAGTCTGAGAACCTTCTGCTGTTCTTCCCCATCTCCCAAGTACTGTTGCCAGTCAAAAGCAAACACGCTTGTGAGTCAGACACAACTACCAACCACAGTAAGCCCATCTATATAAACAGTGATTCAAACTTCTCACAACTTTGCAAGCTCTAGAAATTACATGCCACCTGGACGAGAATGGCATGAGTCTGTGGAAAAGTACTGTCAAAAATTAACTAACTTAACAGAAGTTTATAAACAAGCAGAAATGAGGTGGGGCTACAGAAATATTAAGTATGCCCAGCTATGGAGCCATGCTGTCCACAGCCCACGGGAATGAGTTCTTCCTTTCCCATTTGGTATTAGTTCAAACAAGCCAAATACAGTCAAGAGTCACATAAAAGCACTCAAAGTTCATGCATTTTGTGTACACAGAAACTCAAACTAGGAATCATATAAATCAAGCAAGATCCTGACATGCTTAATCACATTTCTGGGTTACTGAGGCATTAAGAGGTGATCTCACTATGGGAAGAGAGAGAGGAGATGCAAGCGCTCTCAAGGTGTAGCAGCTATCAGAGCAGACAGGCGCACAGAACCTCACAAGCGTCAGGTTGCCTAAGTTTCACACAGCACAGCTTCCCCAGTGCTATCTTAGTACAGTTAAAGTGGACTTATTCCTCAGGCTGACGGCACTTGATCTTCTGGCCTCCACGTCCCATGTGCTGGGATTACAGGCCAGCACCTCCATACCCAACAACAATAAAGCAGTTTTCTCCCTCACTCCCCTGAAAATTAATACTCTTATTGAACACCTGGATATTCAGCAAAAGATTAAATGATGCACCACAATACTTTGTTTACAAATATGAAAATATACAATCCATTTTAACATAATTCTGTTGGCCATTCAAGTTTTTGAAGGCTATAGACTATTCAGGACATCCCAATGGAGGGGGGGTAATGTTCCTTCTTCTCTGTATACTTAAACACACATACATATTTACCTATAAATATCTCATAACACCATTTATGGGATAAATCTATTTGTAGCTATGTTTTAATAAACTTGATATAAAATCAATTAGTTTAAAAGAAATAAGCTGCAAATATTTTAACACAATTTATTACAAAGCAGTGACTTCTCCAAGAAACCAAAAATCTCCAATCAGTTTTCTTAAAAAAAAAAAAATCTGCATTTTTATATATCTTAGTTTTCTATGTATGGGTATTTTGCCTGTGTATGTCTGTGTAACACAAAGGCCAGAAGAGGGTGACAGATCCCTTAGAACTAGTCAGCAGCCATGTGGGTCCTGGAAATTAACCTCAGATCTTCGGGAATAGCAGCCAGTGTTCCCAACTGCTAAGTATCCTTCTAGTCCCAAACTCTACATTTTAAAAACACCAGGTACCCAATTACCAAGAATCTCAAGAATCCTCCAGAGCAGATGCATTTCTAGACTGTTTTATAATCCCCCAAACTATGATACTCTTCATGCCTGCCAGACATCAACTAGCTCAAATGTCTCCAAGAAAAATCTAGGGTTAATGCCACTGTTACTACCTTTCCTCTAAGATTTTATATAGCTATAGGTATGAATTAAATGAATTAAAATGTAAAAATGTTCTCCAGCTAAGAAGAACATACCTCATCTAGTAGAGTATTTTCCTAATAAAAAGTTCTAAGAATACTTAAGTTGTTATAGTTATTTACCAAAAAAGCATTCTGTAAGTAGGTTTCTTGGCCATTTCATCTCAGTACTTTACCTGTGTAGATGACAGCTCAGATACCAAGCACTGAAAGAAAAACCTATCTCTTAGTCAAAATCCTTATAACGCTCTTTAAAATTCATAAAAAAGAATTACAGTTCACTAAAGGTGTGCTGCTGGTTTTTTATTAGGGCAGGGGATGCTCATATATTCCAAGCTGACTTTGAATTTGCTATGTGGCTCAGGCTGACCTTGAAATCTTGGTTCTACTGCCTTTGCCTCCCTCCTGGGTGTCCAGGCAAACTCAGATTTTATGAGCAATCGTGAGGCTAATTTTTACACAACCGTCATTACACTTGCTTTCCTTGCTTTTCCTCCCTGATTCTAGTAAAACATAATGTATAAGATGACCACTAGTCACATTTCCTAAAGCCCATGGTTTATTGTTACTTAACAAGCTACAATTATTAAAATACAAAGAGTATTTACTTAAAACTTTAGAAATTTACAATACAATACCATTCCCTTCTTCAGGCAAACTCCCATCGCACTGTTTGAAAATGAATGACGTTTATGGTGAATGAATTCTCTCCTATGGTTCCCCTCCTTTCTGAGAATAGAATTCTACACAATTTAAAATCCTAAGTAAAAAAGGCTTGCTTTACACAAAGCTGATCTGTGCGTCAGCAGCCTCAATTCTTCTGGATCTTGATTACCACTTCAGGCTATGCTACAGTGTAACTGATGCTTCACATGGGAAACACACTGTTTAAACTGCTCCAATCTACCCCCTTTGTGAGCCCAATGCAGTCCTCGCTGTTTTGATGGGCATGCGTGCAGAGTAGTTAGATCTTACATTCTCCGGGGTACTTAGGTTTAATTTTTAGTGAAAAAAAACCTGTTGCTATAGCCTCCTGTTCAGTTTTTTAAAGCATGACTGTCTTCAGGTGTCAAGAAAAGTATTATTAACCCTCTTGGCTGCCAAGACCTTCCAGATGGTGTGATGGAGACCCACCAGCGTGTGTGTCTCTCACAGTCCTAGCAGTGCTGCAGTGTAACAGCATGGTGCAGTCAACACTAGCATTCGCCTTCCCTCAAGCCCAAGCTCATGAAGTAGAAATCCATCTTTCTCCAGCTCTTGCAATTACAGATGTGAGACAGGAAAAGAAGAGCTCATGTTTGACACCGGCAACTGAGAAAAGCTGGTATCTACCTTTTAATGCCTTATTCTTTTTTAACTATGTCTCAAGTAAATTCTGGCACATATGACTGCTAATGGTCATCAGTTATCTCCTCAGCAGTAAGGAAAGAGAATGATGTGCCGATGATAGTGCCAGCCCAGAGATGGCGTGACCAGGAGCACCGTAGCACTACACTGCTCCGACTCTGACAACACAGTGCTCCCGAACACAACAGGCAAACTGACTCCATCACTGCATTTCATGCAAGATACAGAAACAAAACACGGAGACATCATGAAGGTCATCATTCTTACTTTTAATTTGGGAAAAGTATAAAATAGTTTTGCTTAAATTATTGTAACAAAACACAATCCAACATAAAAATGGTCAAGAAAGTCTCAAGCATTAAAGCAAAAATTTAAGTGGGACTTTGCTTAATTTTCAGCCCAGGGCAAATAAAGCGAGTCCATATTTAATTTTTGTTCTTTTTTAAAGATTTATTGTAACTTACATTTTTCAATACAACACAATTCACGAGGCTTTTAACCTCTAAGATAGTAAAGCATTAAAATTAAAAGACATTAATAAAAATTATACCCACTTAAATTATTAGAAAACTATTTGCAGACATATTTTTGAAGGGGGAAATGTTCTACCAATTATTGAAAACATGTAATCAGCCAAACACCGACATTTCATTAGGTCTGTGCATGTTCTAAACTATCCCAATAAGCTTTCCGAATTAAACGCAGAAATTTCTTGAGAAAGCGCTCACCCACCTGCTAAAGTGCACACTATCTTGTTCATAAGTGACAGACCTAGAAGAACTGAGGCTGCTGACACACAGTAGGACTGCTAGTCAATCAAGCAACAAAAGTGTGAAGCTAATATACTGTACCAACAAAGGAAAAAAAAAGTTTACTAAAAATGCTAAGTCCTTTTTGACAATAAGGAAAATTGTACAGACACTAATCTGGCAAGAGGAAATCCCACATATGCCACTGTGAAACCACTACATAAGAGCAACATGGCTGACATGCCTTAAAATACATACTTGTACTTTTGAAAGAAGTTTGGAGCTTCAAAAAGTTTGGACCACTCTGCCTTACTCAGCAAAATTTCATCTGTGATAGCAAGACCTAAATTAAAAACATATTAGAATATTTGTATGTTTCAACCTAGCAAGTTAGAATTTTAAATAATTTTAAACATACCACATGCATTCACTAGTCCTGAACATTAGCAAATGGAAGTTTTACTTTGCAACCTTAGAGTACATTCTTACACATATTTCACAAGCAGTGGAGAATTTTCTGAGAATCACATTTTGGGTAAAGTGCCATTATTACTCAACGTTGTGCTCACAGGAAGGCTCCAAGTGAAGCATAGTAGTTTCCTGATGAATTAAAGTTCCCCATATAATGTTTCTGCCTTTTAAAATCAAGTTACTGCTATCTCTAAAAGGCCAATTAGTCTTTCCCCTTGATTACTCTTGTGTGGAGCACAAGAATAGTCAACTTAAAGCCGAAGATGGTACACACACAGCCTTTTCTACCTGACACCTTCAGCCATCTTGGTCTTTGAGGAATTAAGACAACTAGTAATACCTTTAAATTTACAATAAATTGGGGCCCAAAGTCAAGGATCTTCTCAAAGGCAGAGTTTTGGCCACAACCACACTCCAGGTTCTTTTCCGAGGAGTGAAAAAGTCTGTATATCCCTTGCACAACCCAGGAAGACAAAATGGCATCAGCTCTGATGTTAGAAGGCTCTGACATAGCCTTGAACCAAGCCATAATATCCAAGTCTTTAAGTGCTGCTTTATTTTGCAACATACTGTTTGAGTAAACTGCTTAAACACTGTTGAGTTACTCTCCAATATATAATCAAAAATAAATGCACAAACCCAGTCTGGCAATTCAATTCAATCGCACAACTAGCTGACTGCTGGGTGGGCAACAGTAGGCAGACCCTTCGGTATGAAGTACAGCAGAAGCGGAAACACTTACCTTGTTTAAACTCCTCAACCATGACCATCCGTGTTGAAACGGACACATTGTACGTGGAGTTCTGTTGTGGGTATGCTGGTGTAATTATAGGCATAAGATGGTACCTATCACTGGGGTTTACCTACATACAACAACAGCCAATCAGTTTCTTCAAGTACATATACAACAGATACTTGGACTTTTACCCCTTGTTAAACTGAACCAATGATTACATTTTACTTCATTCATAGCTGGAGTTGAGAAATAAAACACGTCAAGAGACTGTCTTATAGAAATTTTTTAACAGAATGAGAGACCTAGTCAATAGTCTGTTCCCAAGATGGAGGTATGACTACCTTGCAACCCGACTATTGCATGTACCTGCTGGCAAGAGCAAAGTAAAATATAGGGAATGTAGCTGCAAATCTACTGCTTTTCTGCAGTTGGCAGCATAAATGAGTGCCTGCAAAATTACACTTTTAAGTGCTCTTAGAAAAGCCACATTAAATAGATGGGACTATCCTTGAAACCTTGAGCTCTCAGTGAAAGCTTATTAACAGAGGCAGAACAGCTCCGGGCTGGTCAGACAACAGGGTGACTTAGACAGCTCATCTGTACACTGCGTGGCTCATCCACAGGAAGGCAACTACAGCTTGCACTGTCCCTTACATGCCTTGAGGCATAGGAAGCTTGAGAGCACACAGCTTGGGGCACAGCCCGAAAGGACTTAAAAGATTTTTATATTGTGATAAATAAAAAATTTTCTACAAATTATGATCTCAAAAACCAGGAAAGTTTTGATTCCAATGAACCCCTTTTATCAATGAATAAAGCTAATGCTACTGATACCTAAAAAGTCTAAGCAGTAAATGCTATCTGTAACTTTTCAACAAGGTAGGTAGGTGATCTTCCTTAACACATTTTTGCATCTCTCAAACACCTAAACCAGACTTTACAATTGTAGCACAGTCACTGCCATCCTGCTTAGGAGCTATATGCTACAGACAAACACTATGCAAGAACTTTCTAAAACAAGCCAACTTAACAAAATACTTAGATCAAATAAAAAAATATACAGGGATTTTTAGTATCCTTTTATTTTTTTTAAAGCACAAACGCCCATACAACTTTGACTTACAAGATAGTGCTATACGGAATAAGTTGTTAGTGAAATCTATACCAACTGGATACAATTAACTGTGGTTTACAGGGTACAGCATTACACTTCTCACACCGGAGGACAGTTAGAGAGCAGGTCATCTATAACAACTGATATATGGGTGCATCCACTCGTATGTAAGAACTGGGCGGCCTCCTTGTTTATGCAGGTGACTTTTGTTATTGAACAGTGTGAATTTGTAGGGGAAAAAATAATACACTAACCCTTGGGTCCCACACAGGCAAATTAAGATTGCATTCTTCAGGCTGTTTCAATAGCACTGGATTTGGCCATTCCCTGTTCAAAAAGATTGTAGCACTTGATAAGACTATTGGACATAAGCATCTAAACGTTTCTGTTAAACATACAGCATTGTGAATGCCACCCTGCTTCACTCACTTGGCATATACACCACAGCCTCTCATTCCTTTCTGTTTACGTAATATTCCTCTATGAAATCATATCATGGTAGCTTCCTCAAACTCAGATATCTGTCAGATATCTGCTCTGCGGAAGAACTGATATAGCACTATTCAAATAACTTAAGTGACACCTCAAGACATCTAGTGTGTTCACCTGACATCTAACAAGGCTAATCCCATTTAAAGAAGAAACTCCTGTCTTCATACTAGTTCCATCCACGGGCATATGCGAAGTGACCTCTAGCTATAGTCAAGGGGCTAGGAGTAACTGTAAAGGTTATCAAGGTCAATGCTTCCCGTGATTATTATATATAATAGTCATGTTATAAAATGTATTAATGCTACTTCATTGGGCATAAAGATTGAAGATGAAAAATGTTTCTTTTGCTTAGTATAAATCAAGCTGGCCTACTAAAAATGTTCGTGGATCGCCTTAAGAGAAGTTCTGTGTCTAACCTTACCACACACCTCACTCTCCAAGACAAAGGCAGAACTATACTTGAAAGAGCAGTAGCTATCAATTAAATCCATGGAGTCTGTTACCAAATGACTACAAAGAACAATTCTTTCTTCACATGAAGAAAGGAAGGCGTTGGCAATATGAAAGACAAATCTCTTAAAGATAATTTGACTAAAACCCTGACTCCTGGTGTCAAAGTAACTACCACAAATTGGCAGTATCTGGTCTTTTCTTAAATCAAAACTCATCACCATGCCATACCTTGATTAGGAGACTTTAATGCATCTCTCCTGGGCTAACAAGTCTCAAAGATCCAGTGACTACATTTATTTTTCAGTCACTTAACATATTTTTTTTAAAAAAACTGTTATAAAAGTGACACCTTTAAGGTTTTGCCAAGTTAATGGCAGCTGAAGATAAAACAATCACTAAATAGCCTATGAACAGAAGCGATCAGAGTGAAAGCAGTGGTGTGTTTGAGTTCTACCCACCCTATTAACAGAGCAGATGGCAGAACACATTATGGTAGCTAAGTGCAGAGTTTATTTGAAGAGTAGGCTCACACAAGTAGCATAGATTTTATTTGCCTTAGGACACTGGCAGAACTAGGGAAAAGAAATGGAGTTTAGGTTTGCCTTTTCACATACAATGTCTCTTCCCAACACGGCAGCTGTATCTTGACCTAAAGCTGGTTAGGTGTTTGCCGGGACTGGTGACTAAACCCAAGGCCTTGTGCACGCCAGGCAAGCAGTCTACCACTGAACTACACCCTCGGCCCACCAACTAAAATTGGGATCTGAAACCAGCTGTAGAAATGTCACAGAAATAAGACTAAACTTCAGTGTCTACAATCAATTTTATTGTAATATAATCTAAAAACATACCATTTAGAAAATACCAAGAAAAATTTATGTACAAGAGTTGATGCTATTGCATTTGGATAAAGCTGGCAAGTTCTTGCTACTAGCATAGCCCAGGAAACACCACCGAGGAAACCTAATATATTGGAATAGATGTTGTGCCCTGTTGATAAGGGAAAAGCAAAAAGATTAAGTTAGTGTAGATGAAGAGCGTCAATGTTTTTAATAAGCTAGCCAACAAATTCTGAACTCACGTTTGGCCCACAGTTTGATGGCTCTCAGAGTTAACCTGAAGTTGTCAATGTTTGGTACTAGATGTAAAATCTCATCGGTTACCCTGCAACCTGATTAATGGGAGTGAGAGAAACACAACATTAAGTCTCAGGTGTCACGATAGTGTCATCATCAATTTTCTAAGATTATCCTCAAATTAAAACCTGATTTGGTGGAATGACTGTATGAATTCAGTGGAGTTAAAAGGCATGAAATCAAGTTCGTTCCTGTCCCAAGCATAATTCTAAACCATAGCTAACACACCTAGCAGTTTGCCTAATCTCAAACTTAACTCATGACTTTTTCCTCTCTATATATAATCCCTAAGGAGTTAGTACATCTAAGTTTCCAAGAGTTGTCCCAAAGCACTGGTAATGAGTTATATTAACTTTTTTTTTAAAAAAAGAAAACTCTTTTCACTTATCTGATAAGATTATAAAGCAACTATCAAATGTAAATGAGGGTTACACAGTAAAGCCTCAATCACTAGCAACATTATAAATGTCAGTCTTTTTAAGGATATAATATACCACTCACAACAGGGGGGAAGTGTAAGGTCATCAGTAAGCACATCAGCTACCAGACGAGGCTCTGTAATCTTCCAGGGTAAAGAATGTTTTAATCTATCATTATGCATATACACTGGTTAAAAAAACCTTCATTACAAAGCGTACATTTTAGAAACTGTTATTTAGTATTTGACAAAAAGCCCACCCCCACCTCACAAACGGAAGCAAGTCTTACATACCATTAAGGCTTCTTATGCACCTTATATCTAGGTTTTTAAGCAGACTGTCATCTCGTAGGTCCAAATCTTCTGGAATAGTCTGCAGTGCTAATCTTGCAAACAAAATATCAATCTAAAACAAAAATAAGATCTAACATTCCATATCTGTCAAACTACTTTTATGGCATTTTCTAATAAACAAAAAATTCTTAAAGCCCTCTCATCAACCATGAATCTTGCAATAGCTACAACAGCCTCACAAGAAGTCCATGCTGTATACACACAGTCATAGTATCAGAGGCTAAAGCATGGGAACAGTGATATGAAATAGAACCTAACAAGAGTACATGTCTTTCAACCATTAAGAAGTCTATAACTTTGCTAGATGCATACAGTGAAATCATGTCCTGCTAGGTATCTGTAGGAGCTGTAAGTATAAACTCATACATTCATTTATTTTCACATAAAAAGAAAGCAAAGACAATAGGTAAACAGTCACCTTATATTTTAATTATAGTTATCTTTATGTTTAAACACTGGCTATAACTCAAAACTATGCAAATTTAATTCTTAACCAAATTTAACAATTTTATCTACTTATTAAAACCAATAATTCAACCTTGCAAAATTTAGGTATCTTATATAGCAATTCTACAAACTGCCTCTGCAACTTGATTTTTAAAAGACAACAAGTTACCATTCTTTCAGTATCTCAAGTTTTATAATCAGCAACATTACCATCATGACACCATTACTTTTTACAATAAAAGTAAAGTAAGAATCAGTTCTGTGGCAACAACTCTCTGCTCCAAAAAAACTAGGTGGGGTGGGGCCTAACTCTATCAAACTACTTCAAGCTCTGTCACAGCTCATACTGCCCCTATCTTTTTTAAGTATTTATACGAATTAACCTAAATAAAAAGGCTATGTGCAAAACCAGACTGCACACTTATTGCCTGAACTAGAATAAGTGGGAAGAAAATACTACACAACTATTTTGTAGTAGCTTCCAGTCCTAAATCCTTTGCTTATACTTCCACTTAAGAATTAGAAAAGAACCTACCTAATACAATGCTCTACAAAAAAAGGACACCCATTTCTGAGACAAAAAAATTGTTGGTATTAACCAACTCACAAATTCTTACTGGCCATCAAGTTTTATCTAAATCAACCAAGGCCAGGACAGGCCACACCAAAAGCTGCCCACTCGGACTAGGCCTTACCTCTATTCCATCAAAGCAGAGTTTGATAACTGGAACAAATGCCTCTTCAACAGCCTGGGAGAAAGTGAACAAGTTCAGTCCCTGAAGCTCCACATACACAAGTCTAGGTTAAATGCTTCCACTACCTTTTACTTAGTCTGAGCCAGGGTCTCAATTAGACCAGGTTAGCCCCAAACTAACCACACAGCTGAGAGGCTCCTCCAGCCTCTAATTCCCAAGTACCAGGATTACAGGTAAACTCCGTGGCTACTATTGCTACTTTTAAAAATATTACACTTGAAACTCTTTCACCATAATTGAGCATAATTCCCAACTAAAATAAGCTCTTGGCTATTATGAACTTTATAACACTCCAAGCCTTGGGATTCAAAATCTTCCATTTCTATCATAGGAAATGTGGCTGTTCAGAGATTATTCATTGTGTTTGCTTTTGTTTCCCAATTTGTAAGGAGTTTACATGTTTATCATTCTAGTTTTATTGTAAAATTCAAAGACAAATGCATGCTGAGTGTTTGTCTGGCAAATATGACAGTTCAATTAAATGATTCCTCTACCTGTAAATATATTTCTCAACAGACTAAATGGCAATTGCCCTTATAAATACATACTCTTAAATCTTTCACTTCTTCTTGTAATTTCAATTTATCATAGAATGAGGTGAAAAAGTCACTTCGATCAACATGTCTTGGTGCAACACACAATGCATCAATATCAGCACCTTAAAAAAAGGAAATCAACCATCACACAGGAGTACAAGGAAACTCTCTTGTATCTTACCAATAACAGCATTAAGATTTATTTTGACAGGATATTGACAAGCTTTCTAGAACTCTGTCCGCCTGACAAACACAACCAGCCAGTAGGGAAAGGTAGTGCTAACTAATGAGGATGATTTTCTTTAGACATGCTGTATTTTCAATGGACTTTATACACAAGTCAAAACCAGGGCGAGCCAGGACCTTCCTGGAGAGCACTAATCCATGGTGTTGATTTCATCATTACATGTTTTCCTTCATGTTTTTCAATGGTGCTTGTTGCTTTTCTGCTCAAAGTATTAAAATTAAAAACTTGAATAGAGTTATTAGCACAATCAGGTCAGTGTAAAAGACTAGGGTCCTATTCAAAGAAGTGACCTGCAGCGAATGAGGCACACAGCACATATCAAAGGTGAACACACTACATAAGCAATGAGACAGAGGAGTGTCAAGGCCTACACAGTCCATCTGGAGACACCTCACAATGTACCGTTGGCCAAAGTCTGACCTCTTCTGCCTGAGCTGTACACACTGGTTCTGCCTGTCTCCTTTAAGACTATGAATCATATTTGTGAAAGGGAAATCAAGCCTTGTGGTGGTAATATACATCTTTGAAGCAGAGGCAGTGAATCTCTGAGTTCAAGGACAGCCAGTTTCTACACAGAGTAACCCTGTTTCAGAGAAAAAAGTTAAATATTTTTTAAGAAATATGAAAAATAATGAAGATTAAGAACTTAGTGACTAAGGGCTGGTGAGGTGGCTCACTAATTAAGAGCACTGGCTGCTCTTGCAAAGCACTCAAGGTTAGTTCCTAGCACCAACACTGGGCAGTTTGGACCAGTCCTCTAAATTTCATATCCAGCAAATTCAATGCCCTCTTCTGGCTTTTGCAGGTACCTGTCATTCATGTGGTATACATACATACATGCATGCATAGGAAAATCCATATATAGACAATAAAATACATATTTCTTTCAAAGAAGAAAAAGAATTAAGCTTTTTTAAAAGTGAATATTCAATGTTATCACCAGTGGCTATGGACATACTGGTTCAGTTTTTGCTAAGCTGTATTTTACTATCTATCTGCAATAAAAAAATGAGGACAAGAAAATGACAACACTTTCTTAGAGCTCTGAAACGTTCTTCTCGCATCCAGTAATACTCTTCAGAAGGAAAGAAGGAATCTAAAGAAAACTGTCCACGGAGTAAGTGGAAGTTGCTCTGCACCTACACTTTCCAATGCAAGAAACCAGCCAATGCTGTTTGATACAGAAGATATGTCTTACTCCACTGGTTAACTGAGCTTATTACTATACTGCATTACAGAATCAGGTAGAAGTTCTGTCTGATCTTAAGGAATTAAGATTCCTTAAGGATTTACTTCCATGATAGCCAAAGCTCGTGTTATGATTCATTAAAAACTGCCAAAATCTTGAGGAAATACAAGTTTTACTAGCTCAAAATAAGCAAAATACTACCTACCTTTCGTATGTACTCCTAGTCTGTAAGATCCAAACGTAAAAATTTTTCCGCCAACATTTTCAATTACAGATTGTGGAAGATTCTGTTGAACAAACAATAGTTGTTAGTAAATCAGGGAAACCAATTCAAATGACAGAACAACTTATTTCTCAGTTGTTATTTGTTAATTTATGGGAATGGTCTTTCTGGATTTTGATCATTAATTCCAAGAATGGGAATTATAAAAATGTTAATGATGCCATACTTTTAAAGAGCAGCAGCAGCAACAGCAGGGATGTCACTCAGGTGGCAGAGCCTTTGAGTGTACAACAACAAACAAGTCCTAAGCTGGTCCTCAGCTCTATAGAAAACTGGGACGGGGCACACACCTGTAATCCTCAACACCAGGGACATAGTGGAAGGAGGATCCACGTTCAGGATCACCCTCACCTTTATATATGGACCCTGAGGCTAGCCTGCCTTTAAGAACCTCTCAAAACATAAGTACATGCCAGGCAGTGTATGCCTTTAATCCTAGCTCTTTAGAGAAGAGCAGGTAGCTCTCTGTGAGTCTGATGCTAGCCTAAAACTACAGAGTAAGTTCCAGGACAGCCAGGGCTACACAGAGGAACCCTACCTCAAAAAACCAAAAAATTACATACACACTTACATACATAAAAGTAGGTTGATCATTCAGTATAAACAAGCACTCACAACTAAGCTCGACAACCCAGGTAGCTAAATCCTAGCACCATATGAGAGAAGGATGTGACTCTAGCACATTGTCCTCTGACCACCACACCCACAAAGTAAATGTAGTAAAAGTTTGAAATAAAAAGACTTATTAAATAATTAATAATTAATTATAAAAAGATCCAAAAATATTCACAGGAAGACTGGTGTGGGTTCTACATTAGCCTGAGCTACCAGGCTAGCACAGTGAGTCAGTCAGTGATGGAAACCATGCACAGGCCTTGCCTTACAAAGCCCCATTTTCATCGACTTGCCACTCACTACAGAACTGCATTATTCAAAGAACATAAACCAAAGAAGAGAGACGAATGAGCATTCATTCTGTTAAGCCAAATAATTTTTCTTAAACCTGAGGAGAGGGGAGAAGAACTGTATCAAAAGTCACTGACTTGCCAGGCACAATGGCCCAATACCTAGCCTGCTAGCTCTCAGAAAGCTAAGCAAGAATGAAGATCACCAGAGTACAAGGTCAGTCTGGATGCCACAGAAGATCTTTTAAAAAAAAAAAAAAAAAAAAAGCTGGGCGGTAGTGGCGCAAGCCTGTAATCCCAGCACTCTGGGAGGCAGAGGCAGGCAGATTTCTGAGTTCGAGGCCAGCCTGGTCTACAGAATGAGCTCCAGGACAGCCAGGGCTATACAGAGAAACCCTGTCTCGAAAAAACCAAATCCAAAAAAACCAAAAAAAAAAAAAAAAACCAAAAAAAAAAAAAAAAACCCAAAAAACAAAAACAAAAAGCAAGCCAACATTTAAATAAATTAAGAGTTCTTAGTTCTGCTGGGCAGTGGTGGCTCATGCCTTTAATCCCCACACTTGGTTGGGAGGTAGAGGCAGGCAGATTTCTGAGTTCCAGGCCAGCTTGGTCTACAGAGTGAGTTCAAGGCCAGGGCTATAGAAAAAAATAAACAAACAACCAAAACACCCTGTCTCAATAAAACAAAACAAAAAAATAAACAAGAGTTGTTAGTTCAGATCAGGCATGGTGGCATAAACTGTACTCCCAGCACTTGGCAGACTGAGATTAAAGATCACAATGAATCTGAGGGCAGTCTAGTCTATCTACAGAGACCATGCCTCAAAAAAACAATAGAAGTACTGGTTCAATGCAACACTAAAAATGACTTCCTGGGCTGGGCAGCTGTGGCGCACGCCTTTAATCCCAGCACTTGGGTGGCAGAGGCAGGTGGATTTCTGAGTTCGAGGCCAGCCTGAGTTCCAGGACAGTCAGGAGTACACAGAGAAATCCTGTCTTGGAAAACCAAAAACAATAAAACCAAAATTCTTATGGAGGCATAAAAAAACACAACTAGCCTAAGTAATAGGACACAGGAAAAGCATGGTGGAGGAACCACAATACCTAATTTCGAATTACACCAGAGTCAGTAGCAAAAATATGAAATTGATACAAGACATACTATACAGACCAAAAGAATAAAGCAGAGGACCTGAAGATAAAAATCACAGTCTTCTCTCATCACAAATCTGATTTGTGTTCCTGAACCAGTGCTGCCCCAAAAGGAATAGTTCTGGGACTTGCCTCACAGGCTCTCTATTATCTACTTAGTTCTGGAGAGCATGTGACAGCAGGGTGGCACACATCCTCGCAATCCCAGCAGGAGGCCAAAGGCAGCCTGGGCTACAAGAAACCCTATGTCAAAAGACAAGACAGACCTAGTTTCTAAATAAGTAAATAACCAATCAATCAATCAATCAATCAAAGGTTCTGACCAGGAATAGTGGCAACAACGGTACTCCCAGAACCAAGAAGGTATAGGTAAAGTCATCACTGGATCCAGGTGGTAAGATCCAAGGCTTACCTAAATACTATATAAATACTAAATACATACTAAAACCCTTTGTCAAGATGTAAATCAGTCATGCCTCTGTGTACTTGACTAGGGTGTTTAAGCATCTAAGAAAGTCTTCCAATAAGTCCATGTTTCCTACAAAAGATTAGTACCAGCATCAAAGAATAAAAACACCTCAGCTTGGACACTTCTCGCTCAACCCATAACTTACCGTTCCAATTTTTCTATAAAAAAAAAAATCTGTTAGTTACATGTGGGACATAAAGACTGCCATTTAGAATGCTCCAACTGCCGAGCGGTGGTGGCGCACACCTGTAATCCCAGCACTCTGGGAGGCAGAGGCAGGTGGATTTCTGAGTTCCAGGACAGCCTGGTCTACAGAGTGAGTTCCAGGACAGCCAGGGCTATACAGAGAAACACTGTCTCGATAAAAAAAAAACCAAATCCAAAATACAACAAAAAAAAAATAAAAAATAAACAAACCAAGGTAGAATGCTCCAACTGTTCAAAAAAAATTTTAAAGATATTTATTTATTTCATGTATGTGGGTGTACACTGTTGCTGTCTTCAGACACACCAGAAGAGGCATCAGATGTGAGCCACCCTGTGGTTGAAGGCAGAACCTCTGGAAGAGCAGTCAGTGCTCTTAACTGCTGAGCTATCTCTCCAGCCCCAGTTCAATTTTTAACCAGAAGTTTAAAACATATAAAGATATTTTAAGAATATTATCAATTTCCTAAAACCAAGCAATTTACTTCTCCATTAAGTTTCTCTCATCTCCTGTATTATGAGCTTTCCTTCCCTTGGTTCTCTTCTCAGTTTTTAAACTGCATATAAATTAAGCATGTATACTGCTATTTATAGAACTTTTAAAACTGGGTCAAATACACACAACAAGCTCTAAAACCCAGGCTCTTTAACTGTATGAATGAGTACAGTGAAAGTACCACGAATTCAGATCACAACAGAACAATGTTCCATTTGAGATCTAAAACTAAAAGAAAAAAAGTATCTAAGACTACAAAAAAAAAAAGGGAAGAAGAAGGGGGTGTGTGGGAGCTGGACAACACAAGAGAGCTGGAGTTGGCTTACTGGTTAAGAGCACCGGCTGCTCCTCTAGAAAACCCAAGTTCAGTTCCCAGCACCCACAACCCACGTGGCAGCTCACAAAATCTGTAACTGGAGTCCGAGGCACTCTGATGCCCCATTCTGACCTTTTCAAGCATCAGAAACATGTGCACACACGTTATACCTGTAGCAAAACACTTATAAATTTAAAACTAAATAATTAGAACAAACAAAAAACAAGAAAATTATTCCAGAACTTTTTAAAGACAGTGAAGATTCTCAAGTACGGTAAATACTGAACTTTCCAGAATGTTCCAGAACTGGAACATTCCAAAAATATGTAATAAACATTTTAAATCACTTTCAGCTTTGATTAGGTTCCTACAATACTGCCCAGGCTAACCTCAAATTCTTAATCCTCTAGCCTCCACCTTCCAAGTGGTGGGACTGACAATCAATGCCATATCTACCTTAATCAGGGGAATCCTTCCCTGAAGTAATCCTAAGAATGAGCAATAATGCACAATTACTGGGCCCAACTTTGAACTACTGTTAAAATACTATAACCAGAGTATTTTATTTTTATTTTTGAAAATTCACTGATTTTAATTAGCTTCTTTCAAAATAACAAGCAATTTGGAAACTTACAATAAGAATGGTGCATTTGAAGACGTTTCAATCCTGGCTGGCTGTGCTGCACACTCCTTTAGTCCCAGCACTCAGGAGACAGAGGCCAGGCTGATCTATACAGTGTGCTCTGGGGCAACATACAGCAAAACCCCATTGCAAAAACAAACAGCCCACCAAGGCCTCATGCAGTCCAGTGAGGCCGACGGGCGGAGGGCAGCAGCCGGAGTCTACAGAATCGCCTTACCTTGCTTTCACTGATTTCTCGAATCCATTCTTTCACCAGGTTATTTAATTTTCCCAAAATTAAAATCCTGTTGATAAAGCAATTAGTTATTTATTACTCACTACAAATTAAGTTATAAATAACTGGTTTACTAAGTTTTACTTTTCTTGTTTTTGAGACATGGTCTTATTACATAGCCCAGGTTGGCCTAGAACTCACAATCTTCCCTCTGCCTCCCAAGTGCTGGGATTATAGGCATGAGCTACCATATTAGACTTTGTTTATGGGTAGGGCTTAACTAAGCAATCTAGGCTGGCCTTGAAATCACAGCAATGTGTCCACCTTTGCTTCTCCAGTGCTGGGATTAAAGGTGTGGGATACCACACCCAGCCTCAAAATTCACATTTTATATGAGAACAGAAACTTAACAGTGATTTTGCATTGCCACTTGTACACTGGTTAAACCACTTCCTTTTCAAATGGAATTGGATAAACCAAGAGCCACCAGAAATTTTTTCTTTATTTTATTTATGTATGTTTTTCCTGCAATGTATGTCTACATCCATGCTTTGTAGGCAAAGGCCAGAAGAGGACACTGGATCCCCTAAAACTGGAGTTAGAGATGTGATGAAAACTACTAGGTGAGCACCAGGTCCTCAGTAGGAGCAGCCAGTGTGCATCATCTCTAAGCCATCACTAGCCCCCACCAAAAGAAAATTTTCATTGAGCTTAGGGTAGCTCTGTGGTAGAGCATTGCCAACAATGGACACTGTTTAAGCCCTAACCAAGACTGTTCTGCCCCTCCTTACCCGCCAAGGAAATCACACTTATAGCAATAGAACTCTTTAGAGAAAATAAGTTCTTTCTCAGAGCGTTATTGTGTGAAAAAAGAACGAATGAATGAAGATTCAGAGTAAGTTGACCTATTGAGTGAGGGGAAAATAGCTCAAAATTCAGACTATAACACAACTCTGAGTATCTCCTTACCTGCGCTGCAGTTCCTCCTCTTCTTCGAAAACCCCAAAGGGCTTCAGCGTCTCGATGAGTTTCTGTGTGAGTAGGCAGTCAGTCTCCTTGGGGGCTGCTAAGCTGATAGGAGAGGTAATGCCATAGTGCCTCTGTGTCTGCTGCGTTTGTTGTGATCCCTGCGTTGTAACTGGACTAAAAATGGAATTGGATAAACTTTCTTTACTGCAAAAAAAAAGTCTACGATTTGAAACTAATCCACCCGACGAGAGCAGGCCTGTTAGTAAAGGCGCTCCCCCAGCTGCCCCCGTTAGTAAAGGCGCTCCCCCAGCTGCCCCTTGCCATGCTGCCACGCTTGGACCTCTTTTCAGACTGGAGCTGGAGTGCAACCCAGGCTGAGCAAGCTGCCCTGCCTCAGTCCTGGGATGCTAGAACTACAGGCATGTGTGTGTCACCATGCTAGGCTCCAAATTTTTACTTTGAAAAAGACATTTTGCTTCACAACAAAATATATCCCTAGATAGTTTGAAATAAAATATATCTATAAATGATTTCTCCTCCTCCAGAAACTTTCACATCACTTAAACATCAAAATAATGGAAAAACCCATATCAACATGCTACCAGAAAGTGTGTAGTACAGAACACACTACTAGATAGAGTGCAATACAGAAAATAAACCTCTTACAAATTTAACAATAAGTCTTTCTGCACTGTTATTTCTAAAGCCCTAATAAACACTATAGGAAAAAGAATATGTTTCAGCTGGGCATTTGGTGTACAGTAATCCCAGCATTGCCTACAAAACCCTATTTCAAGAAAAGCAAATGCTATTTTTTGATGTAAGACAATCTCTAAGTGAAACTTAGCATGTGTCTCAATGGATGATATATATAATAGAGCAAAGAGCACAGACAAATCCAATTTGAAGGGAAAGAGCTGTATTTATTCTAAAGTTTCTGACACATTTTTTAGGAAGTTACATCTGATAAGTAATACGCATTAAATGCCAGGATACTTTTATATACAGACCCACTGGGCTCTGCTTTTGTCTTCTAATACCAACACAAATATAAGCATGCCAGGAAGCTCATTCTGCATCTTACTGAGGAGCCACTCAGCTATGTCTTCTAATCACTGTGCCCTGGTATATTTGTGTTGTGTCAGCTTTTATAAAGCCTAGAGTCACATTTCTTGAATAAGGAAGAATCTGATTTATCTCCAGCAATCAGTGAACGCCTTCCTTCCTCTCCAGTCTCTTCAAACTGTTCTCAACTGTACAGCTTGGTGGACTGTGATGTTCCTTTCAAAAGTCAGGAATCCACATGAACACCAAGCTAAAAAACTTAAGATTTTATTTTTCAAAATTATATAGTATTGGCCAGGCAGTGGGGGCGCACACCTGTAATCCCAGCACTCTGGGAGGCAGAGGCAGGTGGATTTCTGAGTTCAAGGCCAGCCTGGTCTACAGAGTGAGTTTCAGGACAGCCAGGGCTATACAAAGAAACCCTGTCTCGGAGGGAAAAAAAAAAAAAACCCACAAAAATTTATACAGTATCTTTGACTAAGATATAGTTAGTCTAACTGAATTCATGTCTTAATGTCTTAACTACTATGTGTTTTCAAAACTGATATGAAACAGATAGCCCTGGAAACCACAGAACCAACCACATAACTAAGCCAGGAGTGGTAACTCACACGTCTAACTCAAGCACTCAAGAGGCAGAGGCAGGATGAGTTGTAGACAGGCCGGGACAGACACTTAGTAAGATGCTGTCTCACAGCCCTCCCGACCCTAAGAACATCAGCCTTACACACTGACCAATGCCTAGCACTGCCAGGTGGGCCTGCTCACACTCACTGTTCCACTGAAATTCTCCAAGCAGTCTCCCATGACAGTGCCAGTATGTAAGTGTGATCATAAATAACATTTGTTTTATTTTTGTTTTGTTTTGTTTCAGTCAAGATTTTCCCACATAGCCCAGGATAAACTGTAACTCTTTGCCCTCCTGCTTCAGATCAGGCATGCCAGGATGAGAATGTGCCATGGTGCCCAGTTCTCTAAGAGGTCTTAACATTATGTAAAGGTAAAAACAAAACCAAGTCTAGGCTAGGGTTGTTCAGCACAGCACTTTTACAAGTGTGTGAGATCATATCCCAGTGACGTCAAAGCTCACTCCATCTCTGTGTTGTACCAGCAAAGAAACTATGTTTCTCTGCTTTCTTCACCTTGGCAGTTATAAATTCCTTACCAATCAGTAAGGTTTACATCATTAGCAAAATGCAAATCACTGTAGTTTTCCCAGTCTTCACCATTCCCATCCCCAGTTTTATTATCTTCAGTTTTATTATCAGACACACACACATAAAAGTTTGGAATGCCCCTGTCAAGGTCACATTATCAGGAGACAAGTTTAGATTTATAAATCCACACAAAGCTCTTTAATCTAGAGCAAGATAGGGTTGTGTACTCCTACAACCTCAGAACTGAGGCACATCAAGGATTCAAGGTTACTCCTCCATTAAATAAGGCAAGCCTAGGCTACAAAAGACCATGTCTTTAGGGAAAAAAAAATCAAAAGGGGGTACAAATAGTTGTTCATCCTATTTTTTGGGAGTGTGAGCTATATGTCCACATTAGTCTCCATGCTAATATGAAGGGGAGATAAATCATATGCAGTTTTTTTGTAATTTACCTCAACTCAAAATGCAGTCATCTAGCTACTATGTATCTGTTATGCATATATACACATATACACATTAACACTCATAAACCTCATCTAAATCAAAAGCATATATAACACTTATTTGTAAGGTAAACATACACATGTGTACATACAAGCACACAGAAATCATCTAATTCAAGTAAGAACATGCATAATAAAGTAAAGACAGAGACTGGGAGTGGCTCGGCCATTAGAGTTCTTTCCTGCTAGGTCTGCTGACCTGAGTTCAATCTCCAGAACCCACATAAAAAGCAAGATAGAGCAATGTGCCAGGTGTGAGCCCAGCAGTCCTCCGGGAACATGGGAGACTGGGAGTGGCAGAAACAAGGCTCTTCAGAATGAACAAAGGAGGAAGCGCTGCTGCCCTGGAGGAAGCACACACAGCAAGAGCAGTGTGTAGGATGCAAGGCACTTTCTCACAACTAAATAATAGCAAATGCATGCTCTAAACAGTATGGAGCCTGCCTGGAGCACCCAAAACGTCCCAAGCAACTCTGTTGTTATACTTTAAACAAAACTCACCCTTCCCATTTAACATTAGAAATTAAATAGAGCTCAGAGACACTATGTATGCAGGAGACACTAGATACAGAAGAACACCAAGAAATCAAACACAGTGCTAGAAGCATATTAAGACATCTTTTTACTACTATTCAGTTTCTTACAAAACAGAAATATGTACCTCAATTCTGGACAAACTGAACAGAAACTGAAGACTGCATGCTAGGTCCACACCATACATGTCCCTGAGCTGTTCACAGCATAGTCTCTTCCATCTCTGAAAACATCACCACTGTCCAGAACATTTTTTTTTTCAGACATGACCACGCTCTGTTGGGCCTATGATACATGCCTGCAGTCCTAACACTTTGGGGTACAAACAGAAAGAGCAACAGTTCAAGGTCATCTTCAGCTACGTGTAAGCTCACGGCCACCTGGCTATATAAAACTCTGCCCCGGAAACATGAAAGGATAAAGTCTGATTGATGTTCACCCTAAAGAAAGTGGTCCCCGTCACAATGCCCAGCCTCATCTAAGGCCCATAGCAATGTAGCCAGCTGAGCATGAAGTAGAACCTGAGAAAGAGAACCAAAATCAAGACTTCCTCCTTAGAACTTTATTTTCCTTTGGTATTTGGCACAGATAGAAAAATGAGTACAGCAATGTGAATATAGAGGGCTGGAAAGATGGCTCATCAATTGAAAACTGCTCTTCCAGAGGTCCAGAGTTCAACAACCACATGGTGGCTCACAACCATCTGTAATGAGATCTGATGCCCTCTTCTGGTGTGTCTGAAGACAGCTACAGTGTACTCATATAAATAATAAATAAATCTTTAAAAAAAAAAAATAGACTGTAATCCTAGCACTGAATAGGCTCAGGTAGGAAGTTAGCAGCAAGTTCAAGGCCAACCTGGTCTATACCGCAAAATTAGGTCAGCAAAGCCTAAAGCCTAAAAAGATGTCTCAAGAAAGGGTAAGGGACCAGGGATACTGCTCTTACATGTCCCAACAAAAGTAAGCTTGGTTTATCCTTTTAAAGTGAAGTGTGGCACTGTTCACCAAACCCTGAAAGCAGATACCAACTTCCTAAAGGCATTTAGCCTTACAGATTCAGCTCTAGCCATCCATCTCTCAAAGGTTCTGACCTTGAAACAACACTTTTTAAAGACCAGGTAGATCAGGCTGACCTAATCTACAACACATTTTAAAAAACTTAACAAGATGGGCATGGTGACTCTAAGCTTAGAATCCCAGCACTCTGGAGGCCGAGGCAGAAGAATGGTCATGAATTTGGAGCCTTGCTGTACTACAGAAAAGCTATCTTGGGAGACAGGGAAACATCTTGCACAAATGTGTGTGCCTTTATTCACTTCTAAAAAGCAGAGCATGAGTCGGGCAGTGGTGGTGCATGCCTGTAATCCCAGCACTCTGGGAGGCAGAGGCAGGCAGATTCCTGAGTTTAAGGCCAGCCTGGTCTACAGAGTGAGTTCCAGGACAGCCAGGGCTACACAGAGAAACCCTGTCTCAAAAATACAAAAAAAAAAAAAACAAAAAAAACAAAAAAAAAAACAAAAAAACCAAAGCAGAGCATGATGGCAGGAAAACCTACAGATGAGGGCTAACCTAAGCTAAGGAGCGACACAGTATTTTTAAAGCCAAACAAAAAGAACTAGAAAGATGGTTCAGAAAATAAAGGGCACTTGCCACCAAACCTGAGAACCCTAAAACAACTCCCACAATCCCTAGAATTGTAAATCTAAGCAATGTGTGGGGCACATGTACCTGTAAACACATAAATCTAATTAAATCCTTTTAATTGAGGTAACAAGATGGCTCAGTAAGTAAAGATAAAGACACTTGCTGCCAAGCCTGACAACCTGAGCTCACTCTCAAGAACCCACATGATATTAAAGAACTCCACAAGCTGTCTGTCTTGAACTTCAGCATGCACAATGTGGCACGATCAACAACCTCCTTTCCCCCCAACACACACACACACACACACACACACACACACACACACACACATACAATGTAAAGATGTGACTTCCAGAACAGCAAGGGCTACAGTGAGATCTGGTCTCAACACACCAAGAAAAAGAACTAACTACAACAGAGAACAGCCATGCAGAAGGGAAAGTATGAGGAGGGGGCAAGTGACTAACTAACCCAGTAGGACACGTCTGCAATAGTGTTTTACCAAATGGTTACTCTCTTAAATACTTTGCCATACAATTTACACAAAGTTAACTGACTACTGATGAATCAACTACCCAATCAAAAACATACCATCATTCTATGTTAAAATTGAAGCTTAACTTGCTGCCTGTTCTTTGAAAGCAATCGGATAAATTACAGTAACTTACTTACCAAAACAATTCCTATATATTTAAATGTCACTTAAGCAGTAAAAAGCAATCAGGGCAGAAAAGGAACAAGGAACATCTCAAAGGTACTGTAATATGTATTTAATATTAATTCTGGGGACTAAGGAGATATCTCAGTGGTTAGAAGCACTTGCTGCTCTTACAGAGGACCACCAGAGTTCAGTTCCCAGTAATACCCATACTGGATGGCTCATTACCACCTCTAACTCCAGCTATGGGGATCTGATGCTCTCTTCTGGCCTCCAAGGTCACACTTATATGAACATACCCTTTCCACACACAGAATGATTAACAATAATAAAACAAGTATTTTAAGCATTAATTCTCAGGCAGGTGTACTGGTTTATCCCTGTAATTTGGGAACACACAAGACTGAGACAGAAAGATTTAACAAGAATTTGAGGACAGTCAAGGCCACACACTGAGTTCCAGACTTCCACAAGGAATTTAGCATTAAACAGTAACTTAGCAACAGGGGGTTAACCTCAGATTCTAAAGATGACTAATTAACCTGTTACTTGTTCTATGTCAATCATACTAGTTATTTAGAACACAGCTACTTTTCCTTTTCAAACTCAGGCTGGCCTGTAATAATCAATCCTCCTGCCTCAGCCTGCTGAGTACTGAGACTATAAAAACTGAACAGCATGCCTGGCTACAATATTAAAAATTTGTGTGCCGGGTGGTGGTGGTGCACGCCTTTAATCCCAGCACTTGGGAGGCAGAGGCAGGCGGATTTCTGAATTTTAGGCTAGCCTGGTCTACCAGTTCCAGGACAGCCAGGGCTACACAGAGAAACCCTGTCTTGAAAAGAAAAAAAAAAAAAAAAGAAGAAGAAAGATGGGTCATCCATCCAGTATTTAGTAAGCAGCAGCAGCCATGGATCAAACAAATGATGTAATAGGTCTCACCCAAGGGTTAAATAAACAAAGTATGATGATGAAGCCCAAAACCAAACTGTCAATTCCAGGTTGACTGTGGAAGGAAAAGAACATATGTTGTTTGGTTAAATGCTGGGTCACTTTCCCTTTCTTTGTCTTTTTCTTCTTTTTGGTTTTTCGAAACAGGGTTTCTCTGTATGTCCCTGGCTGTCCTTGAACTCACTCTGTAGATCAGGCTGTCCTAGAACTCAGAAATCTGCCTGCCCCTGCCTCCCAAGTGCTGAGATTAAAGGAGTGCACCACCACTGGCCGGCTTTTCCCCATCTTCTTAAAGGTGTTTGTTTTAATAACAGTTGCATTATTTAACCATCTGTGTGTCTTGCCTGTGTGTATGTGTGTGCACCATGTGAGTGCCTAGGGAGTCAGAAGAATGTTGAATACCTCACAACTGGAGTTCCAAATGGTTGAGTGGATACATGGGTGCTGGGAACCAAACCTGGGTTCTCTTCAAGAGCAACAAGTGCTCTCAACTGTGGAGCCAACTCTCTAACTTCTAAAGATGTTTTAACTGTCACTCTACTACAAATTCAAAGGCGGTAAGAGGAACACTCCTAGATCAACTTTCCAAGGACGCCTTGAAAAATAACGGACCCTGGAGTGCATCAGAAAAACCAAAGATGGAGGGAGGGAGGGAGGGAGGGAGGGAGGGAGGGAGGGAGGGAGGAAGGAAGGAAGGAAGGAAGGAAGGAAGGAAGGAAGGAAGGAAGGAAGGAAGGAAGGAAGGAAGGAAGGAGAAAAACCAAAGATACGTTCAATAGTACTGAGGGCTAGAGAAATGGCTCAGCAATTAAGAGCACTGACTGCTCTTCCAAAGGTCCTGAGTTCAAATACCAGTAACCACATGGTGGCTCACAACACCATCTGTAATGAGATCTGATGCCCTCTACTGCTATGTCTGAAGACAGCTACTGTGTACTTACATATATAAAAAAAAAAAAAAACAGTATTGAATATTAATTCGAAGCAGAACAATTTAAATGTTTCTTGTGGCGACTCTTGCCTGGAATCACAGCATTGGGGAGGCTTAGGAAAAAAGATCAGAGTTTAAAGTCAGCCTGGGCTACATAAACACTACTGTCAAAAACCACATTTGTTATAATTGAAATATCTAGAACCTATTTCTTAACCATTAAATTATAAAAACTGTCATAAAATATAAAATGGCTTATGGATGCAATCTAGAACCCAAATTTGAAAGACAACTCTAGGCTGGGCTGTGGTGGCGCACACCTTTAATCTCAGCACTCTGGGAGGCAGAGGCAGGTGGATTTCTGAGTTCGAGGCCAGCCTGGTCTACAGAGTGAGTTCCAGGACAGCCAGGGCTACACAGAGAAACCCTGTCTCGAAAAAAACAAAGTCCAAAAAACAGCAACAACAACAAAAAAAACCCCAAACCAAAATACAACAAAAAAGATATCTAACAAACTCTCTTCCCCAAATCTTTCAATTTCCACAAATGAAAACACAATACCACATAGGCCTATGTGAACGTTAACCTTCATTGACAATTTGAATGGATTTAGAATCACCATGGAAACACACTTGTGCATCAAGAAGGACGGTTCCAACAGGGTCTGAGTAAGTGCAGACTAACCCTGGATGCCCAAGCTTTACACAGAGGAAAGAAGCTGAGTACCAGGACTCACCCCGTCTGCCAACTGCAACATTCAATGTTGCCACAGCTGTATGACCACCTCACACCCTGACAGACTCTACCTTCAAATGCTGGGCCAAAAGCTGTTTGTCATAGCCTGTAACCCAAAAGCTAAGCTACACTCTGCAGTTACTAAAGCTAGGTACTTTTTAAAATCTAGGTACTATTAATGCACTCCCAGCTGGTCAGGAGTATCACTTGAAGGAAGAAGTACTTAGGCCAGCCTGGGCAACAAAAGATCTTTCTCTTGTCTTTTTAAAAGTAGCAGGTGCTGAGCATGGCAGCAGCACATGCTCTTAAGCCCAGCACTCCAATTGCAAAGATGGACAGATCTTAGAGTTCAAAGCCAACCTGTCCTACCTACATACTGAGTTCCAGGACAGTCAGGACTATTCAGTGAAACATCATCCAAGAAAAATAGTAAATAAATTCTTTGAAAATTCCATACAATGTATTTTGATCAGTCATCTCCTATTGTTCCCCCAATGCCTCCTAGATCACAAAGACCTATCCCAAAAACAAAAAATAACCAAGATCCCAGGTTCCACTGTATGTAGTATATTACTATACTACATCTACTACAGTAATATAGTAGGTACATGTTCCACATTCAGTAAATGTTCCATACACTATACAAACTTGAATTTTTTTTTTCCCCTTTGTAGTGCTGGGGGAACTCCTCCATTCATATCCCTAGCCCTTCAAAAACATGTTTTTAGCTGAGAGGCAGGGGGATCTCTGTTGAGTTCAGGACCAGCCTGGTCTACAGAGTTCCAGGACAGCCCAGGGAGGCAGGGGGAGATTATGTTTTAAGTTGTTTTCTTATTTGTCATTATTTTATGTGTAGATCCAAGAGAGCAGGCCACAGCTCATGTGTGGTGAGCACTAAGTCCTGTGAAGTGATGAGTTCCTTCATCCTTTATGTGAGCTCCAGAGATTGAACTTGAATGGACTTTATCTGCTGAGAAATCTCACTCGCCTGCCCCAAAGCTATTTTTGGGGGGGGGGGGGGGGGTCCGAAAGAGGGTTTCTCTGTGTAGCCCTAGCTGTCCTGGAACTCACTCTGTAGACCAGACTGGCCTCAAACTCAGAAATCCGCCTGCCTCTGCCTCCCAAGTGCTGGGATTAAAGGCGTGCGCCACCCCGCCTGGCTGCTAATTTTTAAAATACAAGTTAACATTTGGAATACTGGAACATCCCTGTAATGTCAGCAAGGGAGAAATGCCAGTTTGTAACCAGTCTGCAATGCATAACAAGCCCTTAACCAACCAACCGCCCCTGTAAACATCTAGGAAATCGGGCTGGAGAGATGGCTCAGCAGTTAAGAGCACTGCTCTTCCAGAGGTCCTGAGTTCAATTCCCAGCAACCACATGGTGGCTCACAACCATCTATAATGGGGTCCAATGCCTTCTTCTGGTGTGTCTGAAGACAGCTATAGTGTACTCATAAATAAATAAATCCTTAAAAAAAAACTGTAGGAAATCAAACATGGTTCCCAAAACAATATGGAATATAATACTACGATAAGAATTCCACATGGAATCCGGAGCTCATTTATATACCAGTCTACAAACCAGTACCTTCAAATTATCAAGCATCAAACTGGCAAGACAGTTCAATAGGTAAAGGAACCTGTCGCCAAGGCCTTAGATAACCTAAGTTCAATCCACAGGACAGCAGGTGAAAAAACTCACTGGCTCTTCTCTGACTGTCATGAGCCCACTGTGGCATACACTCACTCCCCACACAAACACACACAGCAGGCAACCCCTCCACCCACAGACACACAAGTAAACAATGGTAAAAAATACCAAGGGCATAAACTTAACCATCGTTAAGGGGAACTACCTTAGTATTGGCTGTTATAAAACACAGTGACCAAAAGTAACTTGGAAGAAGAAAGGGCTTATTTCAACTTACACTTTAGGGTCCATGATGAAGAAATCAGGATAGGAACTCAATCAGGAGCCTGAAGTCAGGAATAGGGAACACCCAGCTTGCTTTCCACAGCTTTCTCAGTCTGATTTCTTATACAACCCAGGACTACCTGCCCAGATATGGTACCACCCCAGTGGGCTGGGCCCTCCTATATCAATCATTAATCAAGAAAATACCCTCCTGGCCATGGTGGGGCATGCCTTTAATCCCAGCACTTGGGAGGCAGAGTCAGGCAGATTTCTGAGTTCTAGGCCAGCCTTGTCTACAGAGCGAGTTCCAGGACAGCCAGGGCTACACAGAGAAACCCTTTCTCAAGAAAAAAAAGAAAAAGAAAATGCCCTACAAGACTTGCCTACAGGCAATATGATTCATTTTCTCAACTGAGGTTATTTTCCCTGATAACTTCAGCATTTGTCAAATAGAAAAAAAAAAAAAAAACCAACAAGGACAGAAACTAACACAGTTTATGTCGTTGCTTCATACATTACAAGCTGATACTGTACAATTAATTAGTTAAAGCTGTGCACAGTGAACACACAGAATTAAAGGCACAAAGAAATGAGAACTAGTTAAGCATACAAATGGCCTTGTTTTCAGGAAAAGCAGATTTTTAAACTTGCCTAGAGGCAAATGAAGCTAAAATTTAAGTATACAGATAGCATAAAGTTGGCTTACCAAGTATGAAATGTTTTGCTGAACCAAAAACTTTAAGTTATGTTATTAAGCCAGAAAGATATTTTTGCTTTAAGTAAAAAAGATGAAGGTGTTCAGGGAGAAGGAATCAAACATGCTCATATGCATGCGTAATAGAAACCAGCACTCCAGAAGCCACAGTCAGCACAGAGAAGCAAGCAACCCACCCACAACATTAACCAGGAGCTGGGAAGATGTCTTAGTCAAGTGTCTGACACACAACCATGAAGATCTGAGTTCAAATCCCTAGCACCCCTCTAAAAAGCCCAGTGCAGTTCCAAGTGTCTGTAACGCCAGCCCTTTTGGAAAACTTTCCCACCCAGCTCTGAGAGATGCCATCATTCCAGTCCTAAAAGGCTGGAGCACAGCGAGAGGCCAGCTGGAATGGTAGCAGCAGAGGCAGGCAGATCTCAGAGTCCAAGGTCAGACAAGGCTACACAGAGAAATCCTGTCTCAGAAACAAAGAGGGAGAGAAGGAAAGGAGAAGGGGGGGGGGGGAAGGGAGGTGAAGGGGAGAGAGACGTAGACAGACTCCTTGGCAGGAGAACAGAGGAAAGGACAAGAGATGGAAAAGGGTGAAAGCAGTACTCATACGCACGCACACACATGAAAACATCACAATAAAACCCATTATTTTATACATTAAAAAACCTGCAATGTTTGCTAATAAGAAACTGCTGTCTCCAGTCTTTGAGACAAGATGTTACTTTTATCATGTAGCTTAAGCTGTATTCAAACCTAAAACCCTCTCAACTTCTAGAGCTGAGATTATAGGTGTGCATTCAGTGCTTGCACCGATGATTCCTAAGGCATTCATTCCTCACCACTGCCTTCACACCATCAGTGCAAATGTCAAGAGCAAAACCAACAGAAGCTCTCAGCCCTGTTAAAAGGATCTCAGCAATGCCCAGTGCTTTCCCAACTGCACCAGCTGACCACACTAAACCACACCCACACTGTATCCCCTGGCAGGACCCAGCTCTACCTTTGACTGTAGTCAAGTCCCTGCCCCATTCTCTCACTGGAAAAAGCCCTTTATACACCCACAGGAACTACTATCTTCTAAGTCCTCTAACAGCTTCAACAACAGTCTGAGAGTATGCCACAGATGCTAAGTCACTGGCACTGGTACAGAGAATGATATGGCCACTAGCATATGGCACATATAGAATAAAATGTCCATAATGATATTTACTTTGCATTAATGCAGTGGTTCTTAAACAACCAACTATGCCCCTCAGAGTACATCTGGAAAAGTCTGGAGACATCTGTGTGTTTGCCATTGTGAGAAGTTCCTAGGGTAAAGCTATTGACATCCACTATTACATACCCAAGAAGACATGGGAAGGCCCCCCTGAAATTATCAGGGTTACATACATATCAACAGCACTTAGGTGAGAAACTCTTATTAATGGAGAATGCAGAAATTTCAAGTATTTTTAAAAGCTTTTGCTTCCTCCATAACTTTTCTAAGTTTCACCACTATGGCAATCAAAAAGTGGCAGCATTTCCAAATTATGTATGTAATTATACACAAAACATAAACCTGTGAGAATGTTTTGCAATGATTCAATCCATCCTGACCATTTACCTGAGCTGTCTATGCTTCAACCCCAAATTACATGTCCAAATTTAACAGACACACCAAAAACCCCATTGGATAGCAAACACAAAATATCCAGGGAATCTCAACTAAAAAGATCAGAGGTGAAAATCACAGTGAGTGATGCTGGAACACAGAAAAACAAGGCATGCCATGGAAAGGTGAGCTCAGTTTCAGGGTCTCAGAAAACAAAGTCAGGAGGAGGAAGGCCTGCCCCCCTGAACCAGGCAGTCTTTGGTTTCTCTGGATTAAGAGTCCCAGGACACTCTGGATTAAGACAGAACAGCTTAGGGGCTGGAGAGATGGCTCAGTGGTTAAGAGCACTGACTGCTCTTCCAGAGGTCCTGAGTTCAATTCCCAGCAACCACATGTGATGAGATCTGGTGCTCTCTTTTAGAAAAGGGGAAATCATTTGAAATGTAAATAAAAAATATATCGAAGGAAAAAAAAGAAAAAAAAAGACAGAACAGCTTATAAGAAGCTGGCTGTTGAGTTCAAATCCCATGAAACACAAAAAAGGGGTCTTGTGCATGTCCATCTGTCTTGGCTCCGTTTTTTTACATCTAAAGTAAACAGCAGACTGAAGAGCTTCAAGCACAGACCTGGACATGCGGGGTGCTCAAGCAGTCTCTTTGTACCGATCCTCTTTCAGAAGCGCACTGAATTAAAAATTGCAGGAAACCTGTACTCTCCCTCCTACCTTCACTCCCAGACACAAGCTAACATCATTTCTAATCTGAAATCTTCCCTTCAGGGTGTGCACCCATATTTTTTTTTTAGCACTGATGTATCAGAAAGAGGAGTCTGGACGAGCTAATGCAAGGTTATCATGTGACAACACCCCACTCACTCACATCTATCTGAATCCCACCAAAACCCACCAAACATCTTTATAGATTCTATTCTCGGGGCCCTTTACCCTTGTTCCATGCAGAATGATCAATGGGAACTTTATGAATTTTACATCTGTATGCTGTGGCTAATTAAGCCCAACAAATGTTATCACTACAAAAACACAGCTGACATGTCTCTGGACTAAACATCAGGGTCGAGTGAAGTAGCAAGCTAGCGTATGTGAGAAGAGCGCATGAAATCCATTTTTAAATTATTAAGTACAGTACGTGAGCTGTCACATTAAGGCTACGTCCAAAACTAACTGCCTCTCTTGTGGAAGAAAAGCAGTCGCACAAACTAAGCCTTTAAGTCAAGATCTGTTACGCCAAGATATACAAAGCCCTCGTCTACTTTTGAATCCCAACAATGGGCTTCCGAATATCTTTCTTAGGAAAAAAGGAGGGGGGGGAAATAAAGTGGAAAAAAAAAAAATCACGGTAGTGTGTAAAGTAGACCTAGTGGCATTAGAAGGCCTAAGTGAATTAGCTCGAGGCGTACACTCGGAATCACAACACAAGTGACCCGAGGTCTGAAGGGATCAGGGAGTGCGCCGAAGCCAGGTTGCCCAGTCACAACAAAGCGGGGAAGGCGCGGCCCGCAGCCCAGCGTTCGGGAGCAGCCCCCGGCCCGCCAGCGCGGCCTGCTCCGGGCCCCGATTCCTCACCGGCTCCGAGGAGGGAAGCGGAAGTGGGGAACTAGGAGGTTGGACGGCGCCATGGTGAAAGCGGGACAGGAAAGAACTCGGGAGCCGCGACCCGGCAGTCCGCGCCGGGCACCGTTCCGCTTTGGGATCTTGCAGGGACCCGCGCCCGAGAAGCCGGAAGCCGCGGCCCTGGGCGCCCGTGCGCCTCCCCTCCCCTCCCCCTCCGCCTCCCCCGGGGCCCGGCCGGCGTGCGCCTCACTCAGCACGCCAATCACTTACAACGGCATCGTCTCCGGCGCCGGCACCGCCCAGTCACTTCCCCCCCGCGACCGCTGCCGCCCTGGGCATGATCCACCGAGGCGGGAAGGACGGCAGCCTGCCTCAGCCCCGGGGCCAACCCAGTCCTGCGCCCGTGCCCCGCCGCTTTAAGCGCTTCTCCTCCTTCCCCTTCGTCCTAACATGGCGCCCGAGCGCTACCACAGCAACGTTCTAGAACCGCTGACGCCGCCACGCACACCGAGCGTACGCCTGCGCACTCGCTGAACGGCGCTACAAGGCCTGACGGGAAATGTAGTTCTCGATGTGAGCCAGCGCCTTTCCTCCGGTGATCTCATGCTTTCGTGGTAGTGCGTGTGATTGGTGCGGGAGGCACAGAGCGATACGCTGTAGTTCATTCGCTTGGCGACGCCATCCTGGCGAATGAGAGTGGCGCAGCCTTGGCAGCTATAAGAAGGGGGCGCGGCCCAAGCAAGCGCCACGTGCGGTGCAGCCCAAGCGCGGGGGATGCCTGGGACCGAAGGCTATTCGGTGCCCGTTGCCCCACCGCTTCGTGAGAGAACTGCCTGCTAAACACCGTTGCGAGGACTTAAATGCGTTAGAGCCGGGTACAGAGCCTGACCCAGAAGTGTGGCTGTGGATGCCCCCTGTGACGATGACTTTCTGCATCTGTGTTCCCCAGACGTGTGCTTCTAATCCCAGATGTGCAGGGCAGGGCATTCTAGACCAAGTTAATAATTTAATAAAAATTGACAGTAACGTTTGGGATGTGGGTGGGGTTTTGTGTTTTCTTTATTTTTTGTTTTTGTTTTATAAGACAGGCTCCCATGAAGCTGGCTAGCCCTTAGTTTCTGATCTTTCTGACTCCACCTCCTGAGTGTTGGCATTACAGGTGAAGAACGCCACTACTAGTTTTGCGTGATAGACTAGAATACACTTCAGGGTATGAATATGACTTTGTCTCTATGCATTAAGAGTTAATGTTAGCCTGGCAGTGGTGGCGCACGCCTTTAATCCCAGCACTTGTGAGGCAGAAGCAGGTGGATTTCTGAGTTCGAGGCCAGCCTGCTCTACAGACTTGAGTTCCAGGACAGCCAGGGTTACACAGAGAAACCCTGTCTCAAAAAAAAAGTTAATGCAGTTGGGCAGGTGAAGTTCTGGGTTACTGGACCATACTCGGAAGGAGCTATCCCTTCATCTTAAGATAATGTATTTCTAAAGCCTTTCTAAAATGTACACACACACACACACACACACACCCCGTGCACACTTTTGTTTTTGTTGTTTTCTTTTGTTCTTTTCGAGACAGGGTTTTTGTGTGTATCCCTGGCTGTCCTGGAACTTACTCTGTAGACCAGGTTGACCTCGAGCTCACAAATCTGCCTGCCTCTGCCTCCCAAGTGCTGGGATTAAAGGCCTACACCACCACTGGCCAACCCCTGGCACACTTCTTGCAAGGTTTGGCAGGGTATGCTCACCGTTCTATTCGGAGTAGTCCTTAGAAAGGTCCAACTAAAACCAACCCCCCCCCCCACACACACACACAAAAAAAATCCAACTATTCCTTTTCCTTCTCATAGCTCAAGGAAGAAGCTTTTTGAGGTCTCTGGTGCTTAGGGCTTTCTTACTCTCTCTAAGGCTCCCTCCCCATCATGTGTCTCCAGTTGGCTGACCCTTTTGCTAGCTTATCTCAAATAACAAGATTCCCCCCACCCCCTTCTCCTGGCAGCTGGGTTTACAGCTTGCCTGTCCTGATTTTCTTTTTAAATTCAAGCTTCCATTTGAATCTCTTCTTTTTTTACATTCTGTTTTGGTGGTGGTGGTTTGGGTTTTTTGTTTTGTTTTGGGGTTGTTTTGTTTGTTTGTTTGGTTGGTTGGTTTTTGAGGTTTTTCAAGACAGGATTTCTCTGTGTAGCCCTGGCTGTCCTGGAACTTGCTCTGAGACCAGGCTGTCTTTGAACGCAGAAATCTGCCTGCCTCTGCCTCCCAAGTGCTGGGATTAAAGGTGTGCACCACCACCGCCTGGCTGAGCCTCTTCTTAAATCCTTTCATCAATGAGACTAAGAACCCAAGATATCCTAAGGTGGTGGCTCCCCATAGATTTCCATGAACTTCTTTCCTGCCTTTCATTAACAATTGACAGACAAAATGAACCCAGTCCTGCGCCCTTAGATGCCATCAGTGGGGACAGAACTCTGAGTTTTGTGCTTGCTAGGAAAACACTCTATCAAGCAAGCAAGAGCCAAAGCTACCTTTAGGATTTTAGCAAAGACTCTTAGTTCCTGCTTTCTTGGGCGGGACCTACTTTTGCCCTGAGAGAGATCTGCCTGCCTCTGGCTCCCAAGTGCAGGGATCAAAGGCGTGCACAACTACTACTGCCAGGTATGTTATTTAAATATTTAAGAAAATCAATCTCTCTCTCTCTCTCTCTCTCTCTCTCTCTCTCTCTCTCTCTCTCTCTCTCTCTCTCACACACACACACACACACATACACACACACACACACACTCTCTCTCTCTCTCTCTCTCTCACACACACACACACACATACACACACACAAATTAACCTGCTGAACCAATAAAACAAACCAATTTCTTCTTCAGAATAGTACTAGAGACTTTACCAGATTTTTATTTTTAATGGAGAAAAATCACAACTCAAGACTATAGTGAAAAATTAATTCGAGGTACATATTTGGCAGTTTGTGGTGACCAGGGGTAGCATTATCTACCTCAACCCATGCATTACCCTTCACAAGCTCTTCCATTCTCTGACTTAGTGGCTAAAATCCTGGCCTTATCCTCAAGAGCAACCTTGCAGGAACCTGTCAGGCCTGCTGTGAGGCACAACAAGCATGCGCCGTTCTAATCTCTTCCATTTCTGACACTGTTGGCGCATAGGACTTCATGTTGTAGCTTGAGTTATGACAAATATGTTAAGTGCAGAGTTGTGACTGACACAAGAGTCCTAGAAAGGCATTGGTCCACGCAATGCAAGCATGCCTCGTCTGTCTACTCTTCAAATGTCGTTTCAGTGAGATAGTATTTACTCACTGCTCGGCAGTTTTCTAATGATTCTACTTCCTCGCTACTTCCTCCCCACCCCACCCCACCGCACCCCCCAAAAAAACCCTAGGAAAGCATTTTTAAAAGCAGTTTTTCAGATTACAAGTTTAACTTAAGTTCCCCCTCTGAAGCTCTGTGGTCCAACCCTGATGTGTCTTTACTGCATTTCAGGATTGTTCTTGAAGAGATACTCTGCCTGCAATAGAAAGAAAACAAGTTATTTTTTTCGTGTGTGTGTGTGTGTGTGTGTGTGTGTGTGTGTGTGTGTGTGTGTGTGTGTAAAATCTTACTGTAAGTCATGAGCGTATTAGAAGTTGTTTCCTGAGCAACGAGATATACATTTCCTCAAACTCAACCAGTTCTCTGTTAAATTGCAGTCACGCTTCATTATCAGGTTAATAAATAAAATCCCGAAGCTATAGAGATGGCTCAGTGGTTAAGAGCAGCAGTTTCTCTTGCAGGGGATCTGGGTTTGATTCTCACCCACCACACACACCCATGCACTCACAAACATCTAACTCCAACACCAGGGATGTCAACCCTCTCTGCCCTCTGTAGGCACCACACACGTGTGAAGGCAAAATAACTATATACATAAACTAAATAAAACATTTTTAAAAAACTGTTTTAGGGGGCTGGAGAGATGGCTCAGCAGTTAAGAGCACTGACTGCCCCTTCCAAAGGTCCTGAGTTCAAATCCCAGCAACCACACAGTGGCTCACTGTAATAGGGTCAGATGCCTTCTAGAGTGTCTGAAGGCAGTGACTGTGTACTCACATACATTAAGATAAATAAAATACATCTTTTTGTAAAAACACTGTTGTAAAGAAATCTTACCAGAAAGTCCACGGGGTCTTCGGGTCGCACCTTGCAGCACTCGTTGAGGCCCTGCATCAGTGTGGGCATCACGTACGTCATCAGGTAGTTCCTCAGCGGGACGGACTGCGCCTCCAGCAGTTCCCTCTCCTCACGCTTTACCTCCTCCAGCCGTTTATTCTGAGGACATGGAGCACACGGGCATGGGAGATTCGAAGTCAGAAGAGGAGCAGTGTGAGAGTGTGTGACACCGTGGTCCCCACGGGGCCCTGAGACTGGACCCTGCTGAGCAGGGTCACTGCGGCATTTCCAGTCAGCCCAAAAAGATGTAATAATGTTATGACCGCAGCTGGTGCTCTGAGAAAACCAACCGTGACCTAGCCAACTCTCTCTGTACTCTGTGTTTTAGTTTTCATTCCTATGCCTTTTTGCCTTTTTTCTTAATATAGAGCATTCTTTTAAAAAATATTCATATATATATATATATATATATGGTTCAGCAGTTAAGAACACTGACTGCTGCTCTTCCAAAGGTACTGAGTTCAAATTCCAGCAACCACATGGTGGCTCACTGTAAGACCCCCCAAAAACCAAGGGTGCCCCAGCACCCCATGCCTCGGAAGGCAACACCCATATCAGTCTCAAGAAACGGTCTTGATGCAGTAGCATGAGGATTTCTTTTATTCCAGAGCTCTGGGGTCCATAGTCGTACGCCACACAGGGGTAGAGGATTGTGGGACCCCGAGCAACTGAAGTCAGGGGTATTTAAAGGGGGAAAATCACAAGATAAGGAGGACAATTCACAAGGCAAGGGGTTGAGGACAAATTATGCATGGAATGGGAAAGTACAGAATGAGGAAGTCAGGCAATAGTTTATGCCTTTAGGAAGGTTAGAGATTATCTGGAGCAAACGTCCTTAGGGCATTGTATAGTTAAACATTGGAACTAGAACAGGGTGGGCTGTCTTTCTCAAGCTGAAAGCAGAAAAACAACTTACTTTGTGCTGGGCTAGTTGTTTAGGGATCTAAAAACATTGAGTTGGGGTCTCTCATCACAACCATCTGTAATGGGGTCCCACATCCTCTTCCGGTGTGTCTGAAGACATTGATGTGTGTGTGTGTGTGTGTGTGTGCGCGCGCGCGCACATGTAATAAACTATCAATATCTTCATACACACCAGAAGAGAGCATTGTTACTCGAGACAGGGTTTCTCTATATAGCCCTGGCTGTCCTGGAACTCTGTAGACCAGGCTGGCTTCAGAGGGTTGGGGAGGGGACAGGTGTGAGTGTATGCCATGTAAGTGCAGGTACCCAAAGAGGCCAGAAGAGGGCACTGGGTCTCCTGATCTGGAGTTGAGCATGGTTACCAGCTGCCTGTCCTGGGCGCTAGAAACCAATCCCAAGGCCTCTGGAAGAGCAGCAAGTGATTTTAACTGCTTAGCCACCTCTCCAGCTCTAGCTCCAGCTCCTCATCTTTTAGGGATGTTGACTAAGGCCAAACCAGGAACTCTGGCTTTGACACAGAAAAGGATTTCAGGCCTAGTCAGTTGTTACTGGAAGTTTTACCAAAGGCATCCAGAAGAGCCTCAAGCAAGAGAGTTTTGGAAAACCAGAGCTCTAGGAAGGAAGAGCATGCCCAGGTGTGGGTGTAACTTATCAGGGGAGTAAGGCATGCTCAAGTGTCATGAGGAAACCCACAGTGAGTGTGGTAGCATTAGCCAGATGCAGCATGTATCTGGCTCTTGAGTTATATCTCAAAAGGTTGATAAGAAACATTGTTTCCTCTCTCTTCTGGTGAGTGAGATTACTGCTTGGCTCCACGGGTGCCTTAGGTGGAATTATAGCTCAATGAAGGTGAAACCAGAGGCCATAGGATTGCACAGGGGACGTCCATTCTTTCCCCTCTGATGGGCTTTCTGGGCGGATTCCCCCAAAAATGGGAATTTGTTGTTGTTGTTGTTTGTTTGTTTGTTTGTTTGTTTGGTTTTTCAAGACAGGGTTTCTCTGTGTAGCCCTGGCTGTCCTGGAACTCACTCTGTAGACCAGGCTGGCCTCGAACTCAGAAATCCACCTGCCTCTGCCTCCCAAGTGCTGGGATTAAAGGCGTGTGCCACCACTGCCCGGCTGTTTTTTTGTTTTTGTTTTTGTAGCTGGGAAAGGAGGAGAAAGTCAACTGTCCTGGAGCCATCCTTTCCTTGATGGTGACAGCTAACTTCCTAGTGAGTGGCTCTGCTTCTTGCTCATTTTCCAAGCCTTTCCTGGTCTTTCTGCTCAGGACCTCCTGCTTCCAACACAAGCATTTCACAGGCTAAGTGACCCCAGCCCCATGTCCCCCGCCACAAGCTTCTTAACATTGTCTTCTTCTATTTTTTTCCCATTTGTTATGCTCTTTTTTTTTTCTTGAGACAGGGTTTCTCTGTGTAGCCCTGGCTGTCCTGGAACTCACTCTGTAGACCAGGCTGGCCTCGAACTCAGAAATCCACCTGCCTCTGCCTCCCAGAGTGCTGGGTTTAAAGGCATGCACCACCACCGCCTGGCCTGTTATGCTCTTGAGAAAGGTCTCATCTAAGTAGCCCAGACAGACCTCAGACTTGCTTCTAGAGGAAGTGGATGATTCTCTTGCCTCTCCCACACAGGTGTTGGGATTACATTTGTACAGCACCATACCAGCATTTCTTGATGTGTTCCTGAATTCTGCTTTCAAGGCATGATCTCAGTCTCTCTGGCTTTGAAGAAAAAGCTACAGAGACAGTGCTAGTACTCGGTAAACCATGTCCTGTTAAAGAGACTCAGGGTCCCATTTCTCTGCGCAGAGAGCCTGCAATTCTTTCTTGGGAGTTCTAATAAAATTATAAGAGAAAGACACTGTGCAGACACCCACAGAGAAAATGCACGACATGAGAGGGAAAAATCCTTAAATTCTGAATGAGCATAGACAGACCTGGATGAAGATAAATGGATGAAGTTAGACGGGTCTCTGCTTACAGCCTTGATGTGGACAAGCAAAGCCGAGACAGGGGAACTAAAGACAATGCAGGGACTCCATTGCTGATAGAGGATTTGTGGACTGGCTTATGTTTGTGGTGGTTCAAAAAGCTGTCCCCCACAGTCCTGGATGTTTGATACTTGGTCCCCCCTGTGGATGGCGCTGTTTGGGAGGTTTGAGAGGTGTGGTCTTATTGGAAGCAGTAAACACTAACTGCACTTTGAATTTGCCCTCTCTGCTTCTGGTGTGCAGCTTGGAATGTTGAGGCCTCAGCTCTCCGCTTCCAGCCAGTCACGTGACACCACGCTGTCTCCGCCATGGAGGACCCTAGTCATGCTGGCTGGTTTTATGCCAGCTTGACATGAGCTATAATCATTTTGGAGCAGGGAACCTCAATTGAGAGGATGCCCCCTATCCGGACAGACCTGTGGTACGTTTTCCTGATTGATGATTGATGTGGAAGGAACCAGCACATTTTGGGCAGTGCCACCCCAGGCAGGTAGTCCCGGGTGCTATATAGCAAGCCATAGGTGGGCAGCATCCTCCAAGGTCTCTGCATCAGTTCCTGCCTCCAGGTGCCTTGTCTCGAGTTCCTTTCATGATGGACTGTGATGTGAAACTATAGACTTCAAATAAACTTTACTCCCAAAGAGTTTTATCACAGCAATATAAACCCCCAAATAAGACACTGCCCTCTCTGGAACCATGAGCCTAAATAAAGGCTTGCTTCTGTAGCTTGTCTTGGCCCTGGTGTTTCATCAGAGCAATGGAGGAGTAACCCAGACAGCCTTGCACAGAGGGAGACAGTTCAGAAAGAGGTATGAGAAGCCGGGTGTAGTGGCACACGACTGTAATCCCAGAACTTGGGAGGCAGAGGCAGGCAGATTTCTGAATTCAGAGGCCAGCCTAGTCTACAGAGTGAGTTCCAGGACATCCAGGGTTATACCGAGAAACCCTGTCTCCAAAAACCAAAAAAAAAAAAAAAAAAAAAAAAAAAAAAAAAAAAAAAAGAAGAAGAAGAAAAGAAAAGAAAGATAAAAAAGAAACAGTTATGATTACATCAACAACCATGTCTAGTCTGACTCATCGAACTTTAGGCTGTAGAGATTAATCAGTCCCTCAAACTCACAAGGGACAGGCAGGGCAATAGAGGGACCAAAGTGCTCTCGTATCCAGAGTTAATAAAGACACACTTGCACTCTATAATATAGGAAGGAATTTTCACATGTGTGTCATTAATGGCTGTAGCTGTTCTAGTGCTATTAAGAGACACCACGATCAAGGCAGCTCTCAGAAAAGAAAGTTCTTAATCGGGGACTTGCTTACAGCTTCAGAGGGCTAGCCGATGATCGATGATCGTCACTTTGCAAGCAAACAGGCGTGTCACTAGAGCAGTAGCTGAGAGCCTTACACAGGCAGCAGGCACAAAAGTAAGAAATTGGGCCTGACTTGAACTTTTGAAACCTCACAGCCCACCCCCTCAGCAACACACTTCTTCCAGCAAGTACACACCTACTCCAACAAGGACACATCTCCTCATCTTCCCCCAAACAGCTTATCAACTGGGGACTAGGCATACAAATATGTGAGCCTGTGGGGCCATCCACATTCAAACCGCCGTAAACACGGATGCACTATCGGTGCTTTGTTGGTCCTGAGTTAACCATCTCCTGCTCCCAGCCCTGGTGGCTTTGTCAGAGCACAGGGTTAACACCGGCAACCACTAACTAGACTCTGGGTTTTGATAAGTCTGAGCCAAAACATCTCTGGGACATGCCAAGAGCACAAGGCGTGGGGATGAGAGAGGCACAGACCTCGTGTGTCTCAGGTATGTGGCTGGCTGTCCAAGCTCTGGAGTGAGAGGGTGCCTTTGCTCTCCTTCAGTGGGCTGAACAAAGGCATCTTACACGGCTCCTCCCTCCTCCCCTCCCCCCTCCCCCGAGCTCGTGTGTGTGTGTGTGTGTGTGTGTGTGTGTGTGTGTGTGTGTGCATGTCTATGTCTGTGTGTTTTTGTGTGTGTGTGTGTGTGTGTGTGTGTGTGTGTGTCTGTGTGTCTGTGTCTGAGTCTGTGTCTTTACCCTAGAAGCTGTTTCGCCTGTGTTCTAAGATTGAACTCAGGTCTCAGGTTTATGTTGTACATATCTTCCCCTTCCAACCATCTCCCTGTCTCCTTTTGAAGGCGTTAGCCTGCTGTCTTCTCAGATCTCCAGTTCTTTGAATAAAGCATGACCTAAAGATGCAGTTCCCGGCGCCGGAGAGGGTACTGGCTGCCAGGGTTAGGAGCACTAGCTGCTCTTCTACAGGACCTGGGTCCAATTCCCAGTATCCACATGGTCTCTTACAACCATGTGTAACTCCAGTTCTGGGGCATCCAAAGCTCTCTTCTGGCCTCTGCAGGCACTTCATACATACAGCACACAGACTCACAAGCAGGCAAAACACCCATATACAGAAAAATAAACAAGATGCTATTCCTGTCTGTGTCGCCAACCTATGTGTTGACACACGGGCATCCTGGTCACCAAAGGTGTGTGCTTAAGAGCTTGCCTTCCCCCATCCCCAACCCCCACACCCAGTTACTGCCTTGGTACTTATTGAGTGCCTGGTATATGTCAGGCCCTGTTCAAGCCAGTAAGAATGCAGCAAAGAGCAAAGACAGGATACCAACGTTCGCACGGCTTAAGATGTCTGTGCCAGTTGTAAGTATGTAAAAGTTACAGTATGTCAGATACAATAAGGGTAAGGAAGGAAGGAGGAAGAGAAGGAGAAGAAGAAACATAAGGGGGTGCTCTGGGAAGAGGCCAGCGTGGGTATTTTACATGTGGTGACAAGGAAGTCTCCAGTCAGTGAAGACATAAGGCAGATAAGGAGATGAAGGAAGAAGACTACATTCTTTGAGATGGGACTGTTAGAAGCGCCCAGGTCACACTGGACCTTGTGCACCACGGGAAGTAGGATTACCTGGAAAGCCCATGAGGAATGTCAACAGAGACTATGCTGGCCGTGCGTTCTGGAAGCATCCTTGGGAAGAAGTGTGGACAATGACTGAGATACGACAACAAGGGTTGACCCTGTAAACCGAGCAAGATTCACTGATGGGAGGGAGCCAGACGTGGTGGCTGGAAGGTGTAAAGCCAGGCAGTTGAAAGGGTAAGGCAGGAAGACTGCCATGAATTGAGGCCATTCTGGACTAAATGGTGAGTGAGAGGCCAGCCTGGTCCACACTGTGAGAGCTTGTCCCCAAACAAACAGAAAGTGACCCAGAAGTGTAGAGACCAGTGACAGTGCTAATTCTGGAGGCAGGATCTCTTAATGTCTTGCTTAATGTCTGCGCAGAGTGCGGCCACCTACCTCAATTTGACAGAGAAAGGAGAATCAGATCATGAGGCTATCACAGGGATGGCCTCACGGACATGGTGTATACAATGTTAGACGTTTGTGTATATAGAAATACGCTTTTAATCATTTTATTTGCTATTTTGTGTGTACAGGTATTTGCCTGAATGTGTGTCTGTACAGCACATGCATACGGTGCCCATGGAGGCCAGGAGAGGGCGTCAGATGCCCTGGAACTGGAGTCACAGATGGTTGCGAGCCTGTGCCTGGGAGCTGGGACTCAACACGCAGTTGCAGAAGGACCGCTGGCTGACGCTTTTTACCCATGGAACCATCGGTAGCCCATGTCATGGACACTAATGGCGGTGGTACCCAGTGAAACACCACGGACACCTCCTTTCAATGGCATGTGACAAGTAAAGCTGTCCGGAGCATTTCCACGCTGGCCTAAGAGACAAGCCCCAGTCTTGCACTCACCCACTCCTCCCAGCGGGCTATCTTCTCTGCCATCTCCATGGCCTCCTTGTGTTCGCGCTCCGCCCTCTGAGCAGCCTCCTTGGCCAGGCGTTCCTCCGCAGCTTTCTTCTCCTCCTCTGCCTTTTCTTCATCTGTCAAGCCATAGTTCCGAGGCTCCCCAATCTCTTTGATTAGCTGTTTGATAGCAAGTCTGTTCTGGGCGTCTTCAAGTTTTCCTACGTCTTTAAATACCAGAAGAGAAAAGTTCTGCACACAGATCCTAGACAGGCCTTCGATTAGAACAACACTCTACACAAGAAGGTGGGAGAAACGGTCCCATGAAAGTAGCATTTCCCACTTGGCAGCTAGGGTCAGAGTTTCATTTCTCAAGGGCAACTCTACAATGGAGTCTGAGAATCAGGGGTGGGAGGATTCAGGCTTGGCTCTTACAATCCTTTTTCTGTCTGTTTGCAACAAGATTGCACTACCTCTGGCCATAAATAGACTGAAACTTACATTGTAGACTGGTCTACTAGGTCTCTGTGCCTCTGAATGCTGAGGTGACAGGCATACAACACCTAGGCCCTTTCTGAGTTCTGGAAGTCACCATTGATGGTGAATGGGCCTGGGAAGGGGCTGTACTAGAGTCTGAATCTGTTTTACCTTTGTCTGTATACATGGTGTGTGTGTATATGCGTGTGTTCTGTATGTGTGGGCACTCATACGTTATAGGTACACATAGACATACATGTGCATATGCATGTGGAAGCCTGCGGCTGACCTCAGGAGTCTTTAATTGCTCTCCAGTTACTAATGAAGGCATGTATCTCATTCAACCAAGAGCTCACGGATAACAACCAGTTTACCTAGCCTGCTTGCTGTGGTTCCTTCTACAGCTGGGATGCCAGGTAGGCTGGCATCCCCATGCAGCGTTTGTGTGGGAGCTACCCTGCTATCCTATGGGCCTTCCCCTTTGCTTTACATTTATTTTTAATTATGTACGTGGGATGGGGGACGTGTGCACGTGCGTGCACATGCCTGCAAGGGGTATAAGAGGGTAACTTCCACAGCTGGCTTCCTATGCTCACTTCACGACAGACCAAACGTTTCTCTTAACTTACATGACTATGTGGAAGGTCCGACTCTAGGGTGTCTGACTCACATTAATGTCAAGGCCAGAGAAGATCTACCACTGCTTCCCAGGTTCTTCAACTGTCTCTACACAGAATGATGGTAGTGAGTGCCTTTGGGTACTATCTCTTCCAGGTTTTATTTTATTTTTATTACTTTTTTTTTCAGACTGTATCTCTGTGTAAACCAGGCTATCCTGGAACTCAGAGATCCACCTGTTTTTGCCTCCTCCATGCTGAGATTAAAGGCATGCATCACCACTGCCTGGCTTGGTTTCTTTTCTTTTCTTTAAATACATCTTTTTTTTTAAAAGATTTATTTATTATATATAAGTACACTGTAGCCGTCTTCAGACACACCAGAAGAGGGCACCAGATCCCATTACAGATGGTTGTGAACCACCATGTGGTTGCTGGGATTTGAACTCAGGACCTCTGGAAGAGCAGTCAGTGCTCTTAACCTCTAAGCCATTTCTCCAGCCCCATGGTTTATTTTATTTTCAAGACAGAGTTTGGATATATAGTCCTGCCTGGCTTTGAACTTGTGATCTGGATGCTAAGAACTAAACCCTTAAAGGACTAGAAATAACTCAGTGATAAAGCATTTTGCCTAGCAGGCACGAGGCCCTGGATTTGATTCCCCATACAAAGAAAACAACAGTAGAAACCATTGAAAGAGCAAGAAAGTTCTGAGTGCTGCCTCTTCACTGTCCGACCTCTGATATTAACTGTCCAGGTGTCCAGTACTATATATGCACTCCAGCACTCCTTTGTGCCACTGCTGCTGGGAAATGTTCTGAAAGGTTCTATGAGTGGCAACTATGCTTACTCACGGGGAGCAGCTATAGATAGATACTTAACCTAGACTGGCGAAGTTGACCTTCTAGGAGTGTGGGGGATGGGGACAGAGTCTAGCCCAGCTCTGAATGTGGCTCTCATTGGAACTTGAAAACTGTAGGACCCTAGTAGGGTGTCTAGAGAGCCAGAGAAGCGTCCTGGTTTGAAGCGTCCAGGAGCTGAAGATCCAAAGGGAGAACGGATCTGGGAAACAGTGGGAAAAAGTGATGTCCAAAAAAAACACACACACACAGGTAGGTAGGTAGATAGATAGATAGATAGATAGTGATGATAGATGTATGTATGGATGGATGGATGGATGGATGGAGATGGATGGATGGAGATGGATGGATGGATGGCAGATGATGGACAGATGGATGACGGATGATGGATGGATGGATGGGTGATGGATGGATGATGGACAGATGGATAATGGGTGGATGATGGATGGCTGATGGGTAGATGGATGGTGGATGGATGGATGATGAATGGAGCAAAGGTGGGCACACAGTCGCTGCCCAATCATTCTTCCTGTCCTTTCTGCTGTTATTGCTTCTCCCTCCAGCCTTTCTGATCTTTGTAAAAATACTTTTGGGAACATTACAGAAAAGATAACCATGACCATTTTTTCTGAGATTCACCACTCTCCCATAGTTCTCTAAGTAGGTACAGATGTCCACGTGTATACATGAAATATGCCTGACTTGCAAAAGACAAATGTAACTGGAGGCAGGCAGGCCCCAATCACTGCCCAGAGTAGAAAGAGGGGACAGGTGAACTGTCCCCTCAAGGTGTGGGACAAAGCAAACCCTTCCTTCCTTGCTCCTCAACCCCAGAGGACGTGTCAAGATCCAGAAAGTCAGGAGGCAACTCGGGGCTTCACCGAGTCAAGCGGCACCAGATTGCTATGAAGTCTGGAATCTTGAGCCACAGATGAGGAGGAAGAGGAGGCTAAAGTGTCTTACTCCCTGTTTCCTGCGTGCTAAGTTCCAATGAGTGGATAGATCAGAGGGGATAGTTCCGTTTTGAGGTGAGCCAACCAAACTTAAAGGCAGGAGAGGTCTGTGCTGAGCACCAGTGTTTGGCAACAAAGCAGGGGCAGAACCCGGGCATCCTCAAAGGAGGCAGCAGCAAGCTCGTGCTTCTTTTCAGTGATAAGAAGACAGTTTTACGTTCAATCCTGCGTCTGTATGATGATAACATCCCAACACCCTATCGCCCAGTAAAATGGCTGTCCTGGAGGAGTGCTCCCGGAGCAGTGCTCTTCTGACTCTGTGGCTTCCTGAGCTCTATCAGGCACACTTTAAGCCCAGGTACTCCCTCAGCCCCACAGTCCCAGTCCCTCGTGCACCAGGGGTTTCTGGGATCTCAGAAGTCACTTCATACCAATATGTATTGGGTGAATTTCAATTTCATCAAAGTAGTTGAAGACTGTCTCGTCGTCTGTATTGATGTCCCGGTAGTTGCTCAGGGCCCGGAGGAATCGGTCCTGGCTGTAGTGAGTCCCTGCCACGACGCTCTCTGGGAGGTTCATCACCCGCTCCTTCAGAAACTCGTCAGAGGCATCCAAACCGCACACAAATTCTAGGGGAGAGGAGAGAAAACTCTGGGATCAGTAGACTGGATGGATGGCCATGGCTAACCAACATGTCTGACCCACAGCCTCAATTTCACATGACGGCAAAGGCCTTGTCACCTTTCCTGGGGGAGAAATGCACGCAGAACCCACAACTCCAGAGAACTGAAGGCCAACTGGCAGTGGTAACTTGTTTTATTTTCTCTCCCTCCGTCCCTGCCTCCCTCTGTCCTTCCCTCCCTCTCTCCCTCCCTCCCTCTGTCCTTCCCTCCCTCTCTCCCTCCCTTCCTCTGTCCTTCCTCTCTTTCTTCCTATAAATGCAGCAGATGTTGTTAAGTAGAAAACCTCTAATACCACTGTGACTGTCACAGCTCTAGCCTGTCACCTGCGGATGCCGTGGGAATGATTTCCCCACAGAACAGGAGAGGCTCAATTAAGGTTTTGTGGTTGTTTTTCTGGATTTTTGTTTGTTTTTCCCTTTTTGTTGTTTT